>NC_141992.1:111983829-112316954 GCF_049901715.1 Pseudonaja textilis
TCTGTATAAATGTAGTTCCTTTAAAAACCAACCACACACTGAGTATGGTTGATCTGCCAACTGCAAATCTACTAGTGGCAGTGTCTATCCTGCATTGTTTTATTTTACCAAGAAGTCAGCTGTGGGCTATTTTATCAAATGCCTTACTGAAATCTAAATATATTCAGAGCATTTCCTTGATCTACTAATTGATGTTGTCTTGAATTAATCACCTCCAAATAAATATTTCCTTACGGAATAGATATTCCTTTGTCATTCTAAATTTTGTAAGTCTGCATATCCCAGAAGTCAACTTGACAGCAAGTTGTTTTATTTTGACTGGATTAGAAGTTTGAGTGACGAAACTTTATTTGTTGAGAAGTGTATATCAGAACTGTATATCTGAAATGATATACAGTAATTTTTCTAAATTTAATTTTGGAAAAAATATCATTTAAAATTTTATTGTCACCATCCAAAAATGATAAATGCAGAGTTCTTATACAGGAGTTATCACCTTCTTTTATTAATTATTCTCTTGGGAGTGGTATCTTAAGGATGTGAGTGTGGGCAGAGACATTCTGCCTCATTTACTGAGATCAATTGCTTTAATCTTAGTAATAACTTTAATAATACTGTATGAACAATCAATGTAAAATATAAGTTGTCTCCATCTAGAGTATACAGGTATACTAGAGTATACCAAAAATCCAGGCTTATTTACAATATGATAGTTTATTTTGTTGCACTGTCTTTCCTTTTATATACTGTATGTAGATTGTTTCTTTTGCCTTTGTAAGGGATGGATGAACATGGAGGGATTTTGGAGACTTGTGAGAAATTTAATCCTAATAAAGAGGTAAAATTTAGCCTTAGCCAAAAAGATTTTGTTACAGACAGTCCTTGGTTAATGACCATTTCTTTAACAACAGTTCAAACTTGTAATGGCATGCAAATCTGTGATCGTTTAAACTTGCAACAAGTGGTATCATATTTTCCGGACTATAGAGCGTATTGGAATATAAGCCACACCCACTAAATTTTAAAAGAAAAAAATATTTTTACATATATTAGCCGCATCAGACTATAAGCCGCAGATATATACGTTGTAAAATGAGATATTTACACAGAAAGAGAAGAATGCTCTTTGCATGTGGCCAGACGTCTCCAACATCTCACCATTGATTCATTAACGCCAAGCTTACATGCAGCAGCTCTATTTCCTTCCTGGATAGACAGATCGATTGCTTTCAACTTAAAAGCTGCATCATATGCTTTTCTTCATGTACTTTCCATGATGAGGGTGTGAAAAATATTTTGCGTTCGTGTTGTGCTGCTTGCGTTGAGTGCACCAAAAACTACTGGTAGCGTCGTCGTCTTTGCATTGACCTCTTGCGTCTGTCACGTTTTTGCGCCCCCTGATGGCAGTTAGCGAAGAAAAATCTATAGATAAGCCACATTGTTGTACAAGCCGCAGGGTTCAAAGCGTGGGGAAAAAGTAGCGGCTTATAGTCCAGAAAATACGGTACTTGGTCCTTGATGTTCTGACCATCATAGAGACTCTGTACTCACTTGATCACAATTTAGGTGCTGGGCCACCAGCCTAGATTTCCAGCCTGGATTTCTAACTATTCCAGTATTCTATGGCCACATGATGACAATTTGCAACCTCCCCTACCATCTTCCTACAAGGAAGTTACAGTCAGGTGAGGTTCTCACTTAATGACCTGTATAGATATCACTTAATGATTGGGGAGTGCTGGAACTGCCATCACTAAGCAGCACATTCGTGTAATGTTGCACTTGACAGCTGCATCACCTAGCAATGGAAATTCCAATCCCAGTTTGTGTGGTGGTAAGCAAGGACAGAACAGAATAACAGAGTTGGAAGGGATTCTAGTCCAACCCCCTATACCAGGGGTGTCAAACTCAATTTCTTTGAGGGCCACATCAGGATTGGGTTTGACCTTGGGGGGCCAGTGGGTCCGTGACCATAGTGAGCGTGGCCATGGTAGGCGTGAAACGGGACCTCTGTAGACACAGTTTTATAAACTTATAAAAATAGGGAGCATATATTTCTGTTATTTTATTTTTTTAATGCTTTTAATCACCTTATGAGAGACAGACCAGATCAACAAACTGACTCCTTAGGAAGACTACAAAACTGTTGACATAGGCTATAGTAGCAGAATCCTGCAAGCCTGAAAGGTAAAATATTTTATTTACCTCCCTTTTATAACCTTCTGAGTCAAGGACGGTTTCCTGGATCACTCCAAAGGCTCCATTTTGGGCTGGAACCCCTCCCGGAGGACTCCGGAGTCCAAAAGCGGTTGCGGAGGGCACCCCATTTTTGCTAGCAGAGACACCGTGGCTCGTTTCTTTGCTATTTTCGGACTCTCATTGCTTGATCATCTTTTCCAGAATCTTCCCAGATATTGATGTCAGGCTTTTTTGAAGATGGGAACTACATCATCCCTTTTCCAGTCTTCTGGTAGTTTCCCTGTGCTTCAGGATCTTTGAAATATATGGTTCAGTATTTGTATTATAGTGGAAATACCACTATTACATGTGCAGAGGTGATCTTTTGAGGTATTTTTCACTTGGCTAGAAATGTGCAAATGACCAAATATAGATTTAGCCAATGCAACTACACACTTTCAAATGCCTTGTGTGATATTGAGCAAATAAGTGTGTCTATTTTGGGTCTTTTACATGTTATTTTATTTGTCCCTGCATACCTGATCAAGACTGAAGATTCTTAATAATGTTTTGAAGACACTTAAACTATGTCCTGACTGAATAGAGACATGGACCCCAAAGGCCAAGAAACACACTGGATCTCTCTCCCTCCCATCCCCCCATTCTCCTTCCCTCCCTCTTGTGCGCGCACACACACACACACACACACATTTCTCTTTCATTCCATCAATAATTATGTATTTCCACACCTCTGTCTCTCTCTCTCTCTCTCTCCCCCCCCTCCCCTCCCTCTCTCTCTCTCTCAGCTCTTCTAGCTTTCTAGATGTTGCCTTTGCTTCAGTCTACAACACAGTATCAACAGTAGAGACCTTTAAATTTCTAGGTTCTATCATATCTCAAGCCCTAAAATGGACACCTAACATCAAAAACATCAAAAAAGCACAAGAAAGAATGTTCTTTCTGGGTCAACTCAGAAAGCTCAAACTGCCCAAGGAGCTGCTGATACAGTTCTACAGAGGAATTATTGAGTCTGTCATCTGCACCTCTATCACTGTCTGGTTTGGTTCTGCAACCCGAGAAGACAGACACAGAGGAAATTAGGACTGCAGAAAAAGCAATTGCTACCAACCTGCCTTCCATTGAGGACCTGTATGCTGCATGTGTCAAAAAGAAGGCTATGAAAATATTTACAGATCCCTCACATCCTGGACATAAACTGTTTCAACTCCTACCCTCAAAACGACGCTATAGAGCACTGCACACCAGAACAACTAGACACAAGAACAGTTTTTTCCCCGAAAGCCATCACTCTGCTAAACAAATTCCCTCAACACTGTCCAACTATTTACTAAGTCTGCATTACTATTATAATCAATCCTCTTATTGTTCCTATCACTCATCTCCTCCCACTTGTGACTGTATGACTGTAACTTTGTTGCTTGCATCCTACGGTTTATATTGACTGTTTCCTAGTATGATTTGATTGCTTATTTGTACCCTATTACTATCATTAAGTGTTGTTCCTTATGATTCTTGACAAATATATCTTTTCTTTTTATGTATACTGAGAGCATTTGCACCAAAACAAATTCCTTGTGTGTCTAATCACACCTGGCCAATAAAGAATTCATTCATTCATTCATTCATTCCAAATCATTTCATTAGAAATTGAGATCAGATTCTGGGCAGAGAGTTTCTGGGGTTCATTCTGGTTGAGACTTTGCACTAGAGCTTGACTCAGAGCAGAGAAATCAGAGGTATTCTCTAACCTGGGGGGAAGGAGTGACCTTTATATGTACTGACAATATCATTATATGAGAAATACATCTGTAGCAGAATAACTTGCTTCAGGGAAGCATCTGCTTCAGAGAAGAATCTTTCAAACTTCTGTAAAGTAATCTTATATCAATAATCTGTTTATCTAAAGCAATTACATTTATTTAAAAGACATAAAAGTTGAGGTAAATAGTATAAGAAGCCGATGTATCAATTTCATATGCATTACTTCTTTTCTTGGTAGTAGATACTATAATTATACTCTCTATTATTCATGTTTGAAATCTGTATCTCTACTGAGACTTCCAATTGTAACCAAATACAACTAATGCTGCCTTTATTATATGTTTGACACAAATAGAAATAAAAATCTGTTTTCTTCTCTGATACAATGCTCATTGCATTTATAGCAATATATATATATATATATATATATATATATATATATATATATATATATATATATATATATATATATATATATATATATATATGTAGATCTTTGGTTGTTCGGTTTTCTCCCGCGTAAGATTTGAAGTATCTAGGCAACGTTTCGATGAAGTCTCATTCATCATCTTCAGGCTTCTGTCTCCAGCTCTGTGCTTCTCAGAGTAATGGAGATTGCAGCTGCTTCCTCCTTTTAACTGCCAGTGGGGTGGAACTTGATTGGGTGGGGCTTGGCATGTGTTCTGATTGGGTGGGGTGTGTTCTCATTGGTAGGGGTTTGGCTGTGTTCTGATTGGTTGGGGGTTAGCCGTGTTCTGATTGGTTGGAGGCGTGTTCTGTTCAGGAGGGGCTTGGTTGTGCTCAGGTTAGTTTTAGTTGCTGGGGGATTTGAGCTGGAGAGTTGTGATCTTGCTGTTTGGCTTCTAGTTCGTGAGAGCCACACAAGATGCCACCACCACACTTCCATGTAGAAAACAGACTCCCACCCATTCAGAAAATGAGAAACGACCATGGACCAGAAGCTGCACTGCAGCTGCATCACTACCCACTTCAAACCCTCTGAGCCATACATGAAGCAAACCAACACCCACTATGAAGATGCAGCAGGACCACGAACTAGAAGCCAAACAGCAAGATCACAACTCTCCAGCTCAAATCCCCAGCAACTAAAACTAACCTGAGCACAACCAAGCCCCCTCCTGAACAGAACACGCCCAACCAATCAGAACACGGCTAACCCCCAACCAATCAGAACACAGCCAAACCCCTACCAATGAGAACACACCCCACCCAATCAGAACACAGCCAAGCCCCCACCCAATCAAGTTCCACCCCACTGGCAGTTAAAAGGAGGAAGCAGCTGCAATCTCCATTACTCTGAGAAGCACAGAGCTGGAGACAGAAGCCTGAAGATGATGAATGAGACTTCATCAAACGTTGCCTAGATACTTCAAATCTTACGCGGAGAAAACCCGAACAACCAAAGATCTACATATAAATACCCAGAACCTCAGAAAACAAATATATATATATATATATATATGGGATCATACTCCAAGCAAAATTTTATATGATAATAAATTTAACTAGACTTTAAATAGGGATACTATGTATGGGATGCAAAGGGATATTATGTATGAGATGAGCATTGAATGGCAGAAAATATTAATAATTTATTAGTTTTTTGCCATCTATTGTTCATCCACATTATTGTTCAGATATGGTACCTTAGAGTGCTATAAGACTTCTTTTGCCAAAAAAAAATCAAAATAGCTTGCAAAATAGGCTTCAGTATAGCTTGCAGCTTATAAAAAATTAAATAATAAATCAAATAAATTAAATTATGTCCATAAGAAGACAACAATATCTAAACCTATCAAAATTCAAAATAAATTGTTGAAAGCAAATTAGAACAAAATGTTCTGATTTTGAAGTTCTTGCCAAGATTATATATAAAACTACAATTTTTTTTTAAAAAAAAGCATAATTAACTAATAGTTTCAGAGAATTAGTCTTCAGAGATGTTTTCTGCCCTCATGTTATCACTAATTATCTCTTTGTTTATTGAAGCCATAGTACAGGAAAGAAAGAGAAGAAAATAATGAGGCTTCTGCAATGTTTGCAGTGGTACACAATTTTTATTTTTTTATGTTTGGTAAACAACATGGTAACTTTACTTTTGTTATTAAAGACAGTTGTCCTTCCAGACATACAATTAATAAATACTATGTTAAAATGTTTTGTGGTTACTAGGGCAAATGTAGGGCATGTATAGCACTAATATGTGAAAAGACATATGACCCCGAGCAGCGGTCGCCAAACAGTGGGCTGCGGCCCTCTGGTGGGCCGTGAGAAAATTTTGATATACCACAGAGAAATCTCACCCCCAGAACACCCCCGTGCAAAGCAATTAATCCAGGCTGCGCAGAAACACACAGCTGCGCAGTCCACATGGCCCGCGGGAACCCTCCCTGCCCACTCACTCCTGACCTGGCAAACATGCCTGCTAAATTGCTATTTTTACTCTTTCCGACCATCATCTGTTCTGCTGTGCCAGGAGATTTAGATTACCTAGGAAGCAGGAAATGGTTGGATTTCTTGCTTTCTAGCTAGTCTTTAGATCTTCAGCTCTGCTTTTAAAGCACAACCGAACCTCCCTTAGGACTGAAGGTTCTATTATTCAGTGCAGACTCACGGCAAGCAAATTTGAGAGATTGAGCTAGCCGATGGCAGATAGATAGATCACTGCATGATTCTGTGAGCAACTCAATCTGCCTGCCTGCTTTGCCTGATTTTGGGTAAAAGTTGCTCTTAAATAAAAAATTTAATATTTACATACATGGTGTGTTGTGAGTTAATTTTATGAGTTTGCTTGCAAGCAAATTTTATGTGACAGACTGAGCTAGCCAATGGCAAATAGATCTCTGAATGAATCTGTGATTCTGTTAGCAACTCTGCCTGCCTGCCTGCTTTGCATGATTTGGGGTAAAAGTTGCTATTTTTTAAATAAAAAATCCAATATTTATATAAATATAATATTTACGTACGAGCCATGCCCAGCCAGTCACATGACCACCAAGCCACACCCACAAATTAGGCCACGCCCACAGAACCAGTTAGTGGTCCCTGGGATTTAAAATTATGAGTTTGGTGGTCCTTGAGGTCTAAAAGGTTGGTGACCCCTGGCCCAGAGGACTTCTTAATGTGTGTAATTTGACATCTTTCAGTAGTGCATGATCCTAGTGCTGTGTAATTAGATATAAATATTTCTTATATTTTGTGATCTCTGAAAGATAATTATAGAGTAAATGTTCATCTGTAATTACTCATCTGTCATGATGTGACCTCTAATAACTGTATAATCTTATCTAAATAAGAATTGTAATATATCAATATTTGGGACATGTGGTAGAGGAAGGAGTCTAAGGTCATTGGGAGAATTTATTTATGCTCACAAAATTTATATATCATACAACTCCCAAAACTCTGGAAGCTTTACAAAGCTATATAGTTTCTCTTTGTGTACTGTAAAATTATTTTTGATATATAGAAGATTCAGTAACTTCATTCTATGTTTGTTTTAGTGAATCAAAGAGGGTGGAATTGGAAAGGAAAATGCTTGAATACAGCACACTTGATACTTCCGTGTAAGCTTTTTAAATCAACGTTGTTATATTTTACTATGTATTATTATGTAATGTATAGTATGGAAATATAGATGTTTAAAATTTATTTAACTATGATTCATTCCAGTGCTGATTGGTATGTATGTATGTATGTATGTAGGTAGGTAGGTAGGTAGGTAGGTAGGTAGGTAGATAGATAGATAGATAGATAGATAGATAGATAGATAGATAGATAGATAGATAGATAGATAGATTGATTTTTATGGATGTAAGTATATTGAAAATTGGAATGGGGAAGATGAGTGGAGAGAAGGCATCCAAGGAAAGCAAACCCTAATTCTAGTTCACCACTGAATAAAAATAGACCAGATGATGTAGAAAAATAGTAATATAAATACACGTCAGCCACTATATTTGAAATTAATTGTATGGAAAAGTAAAGAATATGCAGTTCAACTATTCAGAAGAAAGCATGTCTCATGTTATATTGGACCTCTAAATCTGGGTGCAATTTAAGGTGCTGGTTGTCACCTTTAAAGCTCTATATGGCTTGGGACTGGCTTATCTGGAAGACTGTCTTTTTCCAAGAGTTTCTAATCCAGATTGGGCATAGTGTCTGTCAGCCAAAGTGTTGACTGGTAGGAACTGGAAGACAGCTGTAGCTCTTGCCTTATGGAATATTCTCCTCTCAAAGATTAAACCCTGTTGGCATTGTACAAAGACTTTAAAACTTGATTATGTACTTGGGCTATGTACCCAGGGCTTGGAATGTGTTAAGGTTCTGTTTTTTGGCTTTACTATTAGTAAAGTCAAAATAATTAGAGTAATCATCGTGGCTGCTGTTTATTTATTTTGTTGATGTTTTTGTTGGAATTGTTTTTAATTATTTTAGAATTTTAGAATTGTAAGCCTCCCAGGGTCATTTGGTTGAGTTGGGCAGCTACGGAAGTTGAATGAATGAATAAATAAATAAATAAAACTGACCAGCAGAAATACATAGCAAATATATTGGACTGACCACTTGCATAGAATACTAGCAGTCTACTTTACTGGTATCTCTAAAGTCTTATTTTAAAATAAAGACTACAGTGTTGTTGAAACTTTTTAGAAAGTAGACAGAAACTTAATTTGGAAATCAGATACAGGATTCCTTGCCCAAACATAACTTAATCAGTTGATTGGATGTTTCCCTTGGCTTCCCACTCTTTCTTAAAGTTATACCTTTCTTGTGGAATGCATATATTTTGATGACTATTTAATAAGAGTAAAGTTTTCTTTTCTGTGATGAATTTCAACTTGCCCTAAGGAAGCATAGCATATGATATGCCCATATCCAGACATAGAACCAAATAGCTGCAGAATACCGAATAGTTCAGAGTGAGCCTATGCAAATTTTTTGAAAGAGGCTCCTTGAAATGTGTGGAGAGCAGATACAAAACATCTCTTTTTGAATTGTTAAAGCTACCATGTCTTTTTCACAGGCTCACATGTCCTAGGCAGAATCACAGAAGTAGTTTCTGAAGCAGCTTTGTGAGCCTGGGAAAAAATGCAGGTGTTTACTAGTTTGAAAATGTTTTGCATGTGCTCTTATAAGTAATCTAGAATACCTTGTGTGAAGGATTTAATAACTATTCTTTTACAATGGCAGATGGATGCTATCAGTATGTTCTGTAGAAATTTTGGGTTGAAAGAATCAAAGGAAGAAGGTACTATTTTAGGAGTTCAGCTAGTGCATGTATAATTTGACTACTGCAGAGATGGTTCATTTAGACCTAACCCTGTTTGCAATGGTGCTTTTCTTCCTTTAACATATACAAGCAAGCAAAGGGGAGGGACAAGTGAGATAATCCTGGGCTGCATCTACACTCAGATTATAATTGGTTTATACTTTGTTGGAGAAATTTTAAATTGTTGTCCTGAATTTGCTGTTGAAGAAATAAATTTGTACTTTTAAAGTAAAAAATGAATAACCCCAAACATTGATTATGATTCATTTTTATAGTTCTGTCAACCATTAACTTTAAATATTCATTTGATAAACCTGTGTGTATTTAAAAAATGTTTCTCTTTACAAAAATAAGATGGTACAGTTTATGACTGACTTTTGTTTATCTCTGTGTAGAACTAAATTGAAATATACAAATCTAAAAAAATATTTAAATGAAATATGTGAACGGCAGAAGAACTCTCTGCTCCGAAACCAAGATTTATTAAAAGAATTTGATTGCATTGAAGCTCACATTAGGAAGTTTGCTTCAAGATCAGAGTCTCTTCAAAAGCTAAAGGTATGTTGTGTTTTATCTGTGATAAATAACTTTGAAGGGGCCTGACGTGCCTATTCAGGAAATCTTATGTGACATAAGTTGATAGGGAAAAAGAGCAGTAGGGTCCTGTTTTCATCTTCTTAAAGCTTTGGAAATGAGGGAGGGCTGGAGAGCTTAAGGGTCCTGAATATCTCTTGCAACATTATTTATGTACCTGAACTTTAATTGTTAAATATGTAATTCGATTGTGATGTCAGTGAAACAGGATCTAAAAGAATATACTGAAAATACTTCTTGATATTTCATTTTATTTCAAATTCTTGTTATTCTCCATGTGCAGCAAGTGATTTTTCATAACTATTATATTGTTCTCAAATGCTCATGTTTTAGAAGAAGGTCTTATGCTGAATTTACTGTACTATCACCTTTGCTGCCTTTTGCCAAATGTACACATTTTAATTCATAGTTCTTACGCACTTTGAATTTAAGAAAAGTCTATTATGTACATATTACCTAAAACAAAGAATTTGTTAAAAACTCTGAAGAAGCAATTAACAAAGTTCTAAAACTTTGTGTGTAGTTTCAGATAATTCTTACGTAAAAGAGTATAAAAATATACAGCTTGGCTGTGGCTGCTTATTTAGAAGATATGAAGAACTAATGAAAAACTTGACTAATTTAGTATAGTTGATTTTATATAAAATGGAAGCATTTACATTATTTTAGCTTTGGAACCATTTTATATACTATATCTAAATGTAAGCTTAATTATTTTACAAATAGATTAACTTTAAAATTGGAGAGTTGTTTTAAATTTTTGAGAACATGGTAATGGAGGCATGTGAATTTTGTTCTGTAAAATCTTTTTTTCTGGTTAATCTCATATTAATAACATTACATTTTGGGGTAAATGCAATATTCAATATGATTAAAATTAATATATGTAGAATATTTACATGAGAATGTTATTCAGAATGCTTTTAAACATGTTCATTTTTGTACTGTATACTACATATACTACATCAAAACAATCCAATCATATAAAATACTTAATTTAAAGGAAGAAGTAAAACATATGCTTAATTGGTTTCCACTGAAATAAGTGACACATCTGTTTAACTTTGGCTACATCACAACCTGAATGCTTAATTATTATTTATAATATCTCCTTTTACTAGGCAGAATATGAAAAAGAAATTAAAAATAAGCTGTTAGTTGAGAGAAAAGATACGTTTAAACATGAAATGAGAGGTGCTACTAAACATCAGGTAAGTGAACATTCTTAAGGCATGTGAAACAATTTTCCTTATTTTCCTTATTTTATTTTTTCTTTCTTTTTAGTTTATATTCCTTATTTTTCTTTGTTATTTATTTTCCAATTATTTTAATGAGAAAATTCAGGTATGTTTATGTTTCTTTTTGAATCAGTGGAATAGAAGGTAGATTGAATGATAGACCCAATCAATTGAGGTTTTTGCATTTAAAAAAAAAATTGGTTGTAAAGCTTGTGTTGCTGTTCTCACATGCCATTTAAACAATATGATTTTAGGTAACAAGCAAAATCATTGTGAAATTAATAAACATGAATTGAAACCCTCACTTCCTAGTACCATTCATCTACCTAGTACCATTCATCTACCATTCATTCTTAAGTTCTAGACTCAAAATAGTGTCTTGTAAATTTTAATTGAAATATGTTGAATTTTTAATTTCATACATTTTGACCTTCCTTTTCCCTCTAAAAAGCAAAGATTGCATACCTAAACCACGGACAAAGCCGACAAGTAATACTCAAATATATTCTGCTATATATCTGTAGTAATGCAGCCTTCTAATCCCCCCTCCTATCTCCATATAAATGATACAGTTCAAGACCAGAACTGTTTTTCTTCCCTAAAAGCAGGAAAGCTCTTTTAGATGAAATGACTAAAAACATCTTGTAATAACTTGGAGCATGCTGGCAAGAGTAGTCACTTGTGACTATATGTTAAACCCCCTCAGCTAGTCGATATTGTAATAAGCCAAAATGGGTAGCATCACTCCATTATTCAGAAAAGCCAACAGCATGCTTGTCCCTTAGGCTACAACATTCATTAAGGAAAGCTTACTGGGCTGAAAGCTGGAAACAGATGATAACAGGATATGATTTTCATATTTAATGCATTCCTTGGGAAGAGTATGTGTGCTGCAGATTGATAGAAGAATCAACTGCTACTTTACTGAAAGACTTTCTAGTTTGCCCTATAGCTACCGATGGAATCATTCAGCCAAGAAATTAACTTTTCCTCCTTTTACCTGCTTTATGTATCAGCTAAGCAGGCTGTCTTGCTGCCAGTAAATGTTATTATGCATTTAACTGTTTGGTATTTAAGACTCTTATCAGGAAAGAAACAGAGGCAACACTATTTCATGTGTGTGTATGTGTGTGTGAGGGGGAGATGTGTTTAATAGTGGCAGGAAGGTTTTCTTCATTGCATTAGCAGTTGTTAATCTGAGGTTATAGATTTCTTTTTCCCTGGTTGTAGATTAAAAGGGTGTTGAAACCTTGAATTTAGACCATTCTTCCTTATATACAGAGCAAAGAGCTTCACCAACCTTGACCTAGATAAATAGACTTGTATAATATAAACATTCATTTTGTTCATATATAAAATACTAATTTTCCCTGTGTCCATTTTGATATAATGACACCTAAAATATTTATCTGAATGGTTTTTATTTTAAATATTTTACATTAGATATCCAAAAGCCATAGAGTACTTTACAATTATAGTATTATACTGTGAATTGTTTATGATTTTTCACTGTTCGTTTTAAATTTATTAATCCTCTGTAGGACGGTGATAGCTTTTACAAATTCTGGCTAGGATCCAAACAACAGCATACAGAAACAAAAACACTTTAAGCATAGGTGGATAGAATTTGATCATTCTTCCTTCGCAGCTTGTATTCTAGACACTAGGCAGAGCTGTTTACATATTAGGACTCTGCAGATCATTCAGGAAATTCAGCACAGCCCTATCATGTCTGTTGAATTGACTTTTTATTTTTAAATGCAATCAGAACTCAATGTTAAGAGAATCATGTACAAAACTACTCGTGTATATCAAAACTAAACAAATCAACCAAACTAGTGGTGATTGTTTTCATTTTAAATCCACCTGAAGCTTAACATAAGCAAGACACTAAAGTTGAAGTCAACAAGACTGTCCAAGCATCAGAAAGGTCTATTGGCTGTATACAGGTAGCTCTCAACTTAAACCAGTCATTTAGCAATCAGTGAAGTTATGATAGACCCTCCCTCTCAAGGTACTTACAATCCAGTTCCAAAGTTCTGCTGCCTCCCCTCCTCCCCTCACCTCCATTGTTACGTGACCACAGGCACTTGGTAACCACAGGCATTTCAGGCACTTGGTAACCCAGCCTGTTTTTACATCCATTTACAGCATCCTATGACTGCAATTTATGACATTTTTGCTGACAACAGCAATTAATTCTACTTTTTGGCAAAAAAATCCAACCCAAAGTCAACAATGGGTTTGCTGAACAATTGTAGTATTTGCTTAACAACTGTGGCCAAAATATTGCAAAATTGGGTTGGTCATGATTAATTGTCATTACTTACAACTGTAACAGAGAGGCATTAAGGTCATATGTCAAAAATTACCTTTATGGATTTCCAGAAGACTTGTCTAATGCAGCTGGTTTGTTGGATATAATCAAGAAGTGCTAATATTAGATAAAGTTCCCTTGTACGATGGACTCCTTGGGGGATGAGATGCTGAGGTAGCATTCATATAGCCTCATGAAAGCTGACAACAGTCATGGTGCCAAAGGGGTAATTTTTATGTTGGTTTCCATCCTGCCAAAACCATCCCACTCATTTTCTGTTTGGAGGCAATGTAGCTAATGCTGATAAACAATGGATGATAACTGCTATATAGATATTGTTTCCATTGTTTGGGATCTTGAAGTCATATAGTTTAGCTACCCTAATAGCTCCCCTCATGTAAGTAACTAAAGTTCTTCATTCTGAACCAGTACCTTCTTGTAGCAACTGTACCAGTTCAAGGTGAAAAGAGGTAAAAGGCATGAACCCGTCTTCAAGTAAACCATGTGTCTGGAATGCAGTTCATGCTTATTGGGGTCCTGTTGCTTGCAGTGATTCCGGCATTTTCCATGAAAACCTGCTTGCTAAAGTGTTAAGGACACTTGACTGATGGTTCCACCTCTCTTGATCAATAAGCCCTTACCTTCTCACTCTGTCCCTCACTGTTGTCCCTCTGCCTTTCTAGATCATGAGCCTGGGAAGACAGGATTAAGCCATTAAAAATGAAGCTTGATTTAAAATGAAAGCACTCAAATAATGTACATGTATGCATACATGTGCAGCCCAGCAAGTATTTTTTTTTAACAAATTTTATTCAGTTTTTCACATAAAAACAAAAATCTCTTTTTAGTGGACAACATATTTCCGGCTCATCTCCTTTACATACAAATATGGCAGCAATTATACATTCATATATGCATACTTAATTCTATTATTACCTTTTCCATTCCAAATTTTCAGTAAGGAGAGAAACAAACCCATTAATTCTGCCTCTTTCATTAATCTCAATCGAAACATCTTTTTGTTTCATTTCAATTATTTCAAATATAATCCTTTAATATTTATTTTAAAAATAAAAATAAACAATATTTGTTTGAATAATAATAATAATAATAATAATAATAATAATAATAATAATAATAATAGGTTGCTAATGTCTCTCCTTGCTTTTAATAGTCTATATTGACTTATTAATTTAGTTGGTTCTTTAGTCTGTCATATTCCCTTTCCATTACACATTCTTTTTATAAATTCTAAATTAGTACAAGTTTTAACACTAAAGAAAAAAACAAGTATAGGTTTCCCCCCTTTTACTGCTTGGAGTGTGAAACCTCAGTAGTTAAAATATACCTTTATTCCCTCATCTTGATTCTCAATAAACCATTATTTTTAAGAAGTTACAATAATAATCATTACATCTTTTCATTTGGATTCCGCAGCATATTTTTCCCCCTTAATTTTTTTTAATAAGAGTTATCAATATCTATATTACCCTATTTTCTAAATATTTTTAATTGCAGAAATATTCTTATTACCCCTTGTCACCCTGCAGAATCCCCTTTTTAATTCATCAACCATTATCTCTGAAAAAACCATTTCTTTTCAACATTTTGCTATTTCTGTATTTCTTTATTTCATGCACCTGTTTCTTACTGCTTCTCCTCCCCCTCTTTTCCCCATATCTTTTCTCATTATATCCCTCTCTTTCTTAATATCTTCCTTTCCCCTTTTCTGCTGGGTCTTTCTGTCTTTGCCGACTTCACAGGTATTCCCCCTTTTGATTGCCTGCTTAAGTCTCAACTTTTTAACCTTCCTTCTTTCCCCACTTCTTTGTAGCGTTCTTTGTGTTAATTGTCTATTTAAGATGTCTTCTCCTTGAGTCGACTCCTCCTCCTCTGAAGCTCTTTCTTCTTCAATCGCCATTTCCATTTTTTCTAACACAGAGCAAAGTGATTCGCCTCTTTCCTGTAGTAATTCTCTCATATTTGTAAGTTCCATTTTTAATTCCCAAAGAGATATCATCATTACACACTCTTGTATTTTATGATCGTTAAAGTCCACAAAAAAACAACAACCACTTTTACTTTCCTTCTTTCTTCTTTCAACTTTCTAAAGTTCTCAATTGTTCCAGCCCAGGGTCTATACCAAAAACATCAATCAATCAAAAACACAGTCAGTCTTTCCTTGCTTTTTTCTTTATTCTAGTTCTGCTTTCACTTTCTAAGATTCTTACTTTGTTTCAATATTTCTTTAATATTATATCCACACAAATTCATTCAGAAACAGGATGCTTTCCCTTGTTTGAGCTCAAGTTTTTGTCAAAAGGTGGCACTCTCCATTATACAAAGTCTTCATCTTTTCCCCCTATTTTTTTATTTAGGGTTTTTCCTCAGTATTCCAACACAGTCCAGTCTCCAATTTATGAACTTCATTATTATTATTTTTTGACAATCTTTAGTCCAGCTTTATTTTATGCCTGTTTACTGCCAAAATATTTTAGTCCAATTTAGTTAAATCTTTAGTTCTGGCTTCTTTCTTTCCCGGTTCAAAGTCCCGCTTAGCTGTCAGAAATATTTTCTTTTTTTTTTTTCCTGTCCCTTTGTAATTTCGCTGCTCTACTTTTCTTTTCTTAAAAATTCCATGTTACCTTAATCCCGGGGTACTTTTGTTTAGTTGCATTGCCCAATTGTCCCGGTTCAAATGTTATCCACCTCTTTCTTCCCTCCTGCGCAAATCTTAATCCAGCTGAGTCCTCCTCTTTGGGGTGGCCATTTTAAACCACTGCTGCAGTTATCTTTGGGGGGGGGAGACCAAGCCCAGGGGGGGAGATGTGGCTCTCCTCAACCTGGCTTGCGGCTTCCCCTTACTCCACCGCCCCTCCAAGGCAGCTTCAGCCCCTAATCGTAATGATCAGGGCTCTCCAACGAAAGAGCACTGACCATAGCCACAGAGAGATGCGATCTATGGTCTGTCAGCGAGGAGGCTCCGCCTTCTTCCGCCCAGCAAGTATTGTTGTGCTATCAACCAGGTACACAGGTCTCATTGGAAGAATTAATTTTCCCTAATTGAAGCAAATATTTTTTTCATATTGAGGGAAAGGGGAAAAGGTGTTTTAACTTTTCAGGGTGAGTCCTGGATTCCTATACCCAACAAGATTTCAGACACTTAATTCTATCATTTGTGGAACTGAAAACTCAGGGAGGGAAAGGGAAGTCTTTTTTGTTTCTCTAACTAGTGAAGCCTTAAGCTCCCTTAAAACTAAGCAAAGTTGACATTGCAAAAATACTGCTATGGGGGAGGTGCTTGAAGCATTCAGCAAATCTCAGTAATAGAGCAGTAATTAGTGTGAATTGGTTGGTTACTATATCCTGGTCCTCCCTCTGTAGTAGTAAAGCCAATTCCAAACTAGTCTTCTGACATGTTTACATTACTCCGCCCTTCCCCCCAGCATGTTGGCATTCCTTATCAATGATAATTTAACTAGCTCCTGCTGTTGTTTGGGCTTAAGAAAGAAAGTTAACTAAACCCCAAAATAACAAAACAATCACAGAAATTGCAAATTGAAATAATAATTTTCAAAATAACCAGGTTTTATTGTAAGTATGATTCAAAACTACTGAACTTGAAACTTTTTCTGCTTAGAATAATTTGCACATCTGTAGTATAAATTTCTTCCAGGTAGTACTTTGTCACACAGTGAATGTGTGCTGACCTATTGCTAGCTATGTTGCTAACCCCTTCAGAGCACATCTGAAACTTAACCTGGCAATGCATGTTGGATTCTATGTACTGCTTGTGTTCACTGGATTGGAGAGCCCTTACTTCATCCCCCTTGTCATCTTTTTTTCTTTATTTTTGTGTTATTGTAATTTTTTTGTCAGCCACCCAAAGTCATTGAAAATCTGATGGCGTAGAAGTTTAATGCATTATTATTAACCTTTTTTTAAAGGTATATTTTTCAAATAATTCCTATCTATTATAATAATAATGAAAAAAAGAAAAGAAAATACTTCCTTGATTTTCAACTATTTTCAGATGATTCCAGAAGCAAGGCAGTCAGGAATTAATGCCAGCACAGCCATGTCAAGAGGACTATATCATACAGCAACTATCTTTATGGGCCGCCAAATGTCAGCTGTCTCAAGCGTTGAAGATTTCAGTGCACTGCAGAAGTCTGAACTCACAAAGAGCTTTTCAATTTCTGACCCACATTCCTATAGACAACCATCACAGAGCTGCTACATGACAGACAGCTGTGTAGTTCAAACTAATAATGATCTACAGTGCTCAAATAAGTCTGACAAAATAGATGGGAAGACATCTCTGCTGAAAGGTGAAGAAATGCCAGTCATATCCAGTGTATCATATGAGAATGAAAGAGCTTGTTTAACAGGGGAAAGTATAGCAAATAATGACAGCAAAAATTTTGTGGAAAACCATGTCCACTCTGAACCTAAATCTCTGCTACACAGAAAATTAAGTTCTGAGAACAGATCCACCAGTTTGAAAAGTTACAGTTCCTGCAAATCACTGACCCGTGAACATTCTTTACTATATGAACAAGGAACTAAAGAGCCAATCTTGTTGATCAATGATCCCGGCATACTTGTTTCTGCCAATGAGTGCTCAGAAGAAAAATTCCCAGGTATGAAGACAATATACCTTCAGGGCTTATAAAGAAAAGGAAGAAAGCGACCCTTCAGCTGTAATTTTTATGATGTCCCATAACTGTAGGATCTACAAATGAAAAAAAAAAATTGAATAGCAGAAGATAATAGGAATGCAGTTAGGAACTACTATACTGTTTACTTTATGTTTGGTTTATTTGTGACCTTGCTTTATTTGGAATTGTTTTCTGAGAACTCAGCCAGAGAGGTGTTTCTCTCGTTTTCTTTATTATTTAAAGGAGTATATAAAGGTGTAACAGAGCATAATCAAAGACCTTTTAAAATACAGTATTATTCAAGTGAAATACATAGTCACTTGGCCTTTCTAAATATTTCATGGTTCCATTATAATTCCAATATTGTGGGAATTTCTAAATAGAATTTTAAAATGTGGTATTGTTTTCTAAAATATTCCTAAATTTGTCCTAAATTTATCGTGGTGGGTGGTTTTATAAGTGATCTAGTGTTTTTTTCTTTAGCTTGTTTTATTTTTTTGAAACACAACATTAAAAACAGTTTTTCTGCCCCATAATAATAATAATCTAGATAGGTCCAGGACATTATTATAATTGCTTAGAAATAAATATTTAGATTTAATCATTAAAAACATTTTTGTTACAGTTTTGGGGAGCACCATTCACTTGGACAAAAATATACTGCAGGAGGAAGATAAAAGTTTAAGTAGCAGCACTGATCTTACTGTTTCATTGAGTGAGGAGGAAGAGGAATCGAATTCTTTGAAATTACAACGAAATATAAACAGTACAGATTACAAACTTGATGACATAATATGTAATAATGAAGAATATTTTCAAAGAAAAATTTCAACTGAGCACTCATCTTCTGACCCCAAACTAAGGTAAAACTAAACCAGTAACGTTCATTTGTATTTGTATGGTTAATTTTTATATCTGCTTATTCTACAATTTTGAGTAGTGTACAGTAATAATAAAAGAGGTGACTAAAAACATACCTCACAATTAAAAATTAAAATATAAGTTAAACAATAATAGTAGTATAAGACTAACATCAAGATGATCCAACATTTAGTATTAATTGGTAAATACTTATTTAAAGAAATAAATGCTAAAAAAAATGTTGATGATTGACTAGGTGTATCTCTGGGAGTATATTTCAAAATGTAGGGGCAATCACTGAGAAGGTCCGTCTTCTGGCTGCTGTTTTCCTCACTTTGCACCACAGCTAGTATTGTTGGTATGTCCTCTAGATCAGGGGACACCGACCTTTTGGACCTCAGGGACCACCAAACTCATAATTTTAAATCCCGCAGACCAGGGACCCTGGGGAAATCCCAAAAAAAGTCTGCAGGAAAATTCCCCACCCCGTTTTCCTACCAACTGATCATTCTTTATTTGGGATCACAGGTACTGTCTCCAGCTCCGTTCTCGGGAGAGACTTTTGGCTTCATGCAAGGAAAGCAGCAGAAGTCTTTCTTTCTCTCACCCAAACTCTGCCAGAAATGAGTCTTTGTGAGACTTGTCGCACCAGCACAGCCTCTTGGAGCATCCATGCCTTGCAGGGTTCCAAAGACTCATTTCTGGCTGAGTTTGGGGGAGAGAAAGGACTTTTGCTGTTTTCCTTGTGTGCAACCAAAAGAAAGAAGCAAAGAAGCAGCCCAGTGGCCAGGCCAGGCAAGTAGGGCAAGTTACCCCCTTCGCCCTTCCCCCTCCCCTTAACTACCTTGTGTTGTTTGCTATGCAAGCAGTGCAAGTCTTGTGTTCCCGCAGGCCATGTGGGCGGCATAGCCTTGTGTTCCCACACAGCCT
The DNA here is from genome assembly GCF_049901715.1 of Pseudonaja textilis. Classification (NCBI taxonomy): domain Eukaryota; kingdom Metazoa; phylum Chordata; class Lepidosauria; order Squamata; family Elapidae; genus Pseudonaja; species Pseudonaja textilis. The sequence continues at coordinate 112,003,684 of NC_141992.1, forward strand.
GGATTAATTGCTTTGTGGGGTGCTTTGTGGGTGACATTTCTCTGTGGACCACCAAAATTTTCTTGTGGACTACCAGTGGTCCCTGGCCCACTGGTTGGCGACCACTGCTCTAGGTGATTGCACAGGATAGATATATATTCCTTATAAGAGATGATATATGCCATATAGTATCCATTCCTTTCAACGGGTATGGATGTTTTTTTTCCTATTGATCAGTGTAATGAAAGTATGCCTGCCTATTTAATTCAAGGTGTCATCCAATATAGTAAATCCCAGTCTCTCATGTTAACATTTTCACTTTTAGCAGATACGGTACTATCATGAACAACTAATCTGTTTTTGCTCTGTACCGTATAGAAAACAGTTCAAAGTAGCAAAGAAATACCAAAATTAGTTGTGGCAAAGAGATATTAAGATTAAAATGATCTTAGTTTCCTAAATTCAGCTTAACACAACTACTCAGATAGTCTTCCAGTTGGGGTGGGTTGAGATAGTGCTTTTCTATCTATAAAGATTCTGAATCTTTATGCAGATAATAGTCATATTTGTCCTTTGTTTGTTTTATTGGGTATTTTTAAATACCTGTACCCTAACTCCCCTGTATAATAATAGTTTCTCTGTCTTTATTCTAACTGCTGTTTATACATTTTCTAGAACCAGTATTTTAAAACAATACATTTTTATTTCATAACATCAGCTTACATTAAATCTGAGCAATTAAATATATTTAGAACTGATATGAATATGAATACAATATGTAGCTATTGTATATTTTTATACTTTATAATTACTTGCTAGTTATATTTATTCTTTTCTCATCCTTTTAAATTTTGTTTGCAGGATAATGTTTTGACAAGCAACTTCTGATTTGTTATGAGAGAGTTGAAAATATTAATAGTGTACACTACAGGATGTCATCTTCCTTAAATCTTAGTTAAATTTCTTTTATTATAATTGAATCATTGTGACAGACATGCCAAGAGTCACTTTAGATTGCAGCAAGATGTAAATAGAATAAATAAATGTATTTATGAAGTAAGATTGAACGTAATTAAAGAATTGATTAATTTTCATGATGTTAAAAACATAGTTCAATTAGTATTTTAGATTTTGCTAGATATCACTTAGCAATAAAAACAACACCTTTATATATGTAGCTTTTATTATATACAGGTAGTCCTCAATTTACAACCATTCATTTAGCAACTGTTCAAAGTTATAACAGCATTGAAAAAGGGACTTAATGACTGGTCCTCGCATCAAAATTCAGGCATTTGCAACAAGTGTAACAAGTATTTACAATGGCTGCAGCATCCTGGGATCATGTGATCACCATTTGTGACCTTCCCAACCAGACTTTGACAAGCAAAGTCAATGGAAGAAGTCAGATTTGCTTAAAAGCCATGTAATTTGCTTCACAACTGCAGTGATTTGCTTAACAATCATGGCTAAAAAGTTCTAAAATTGATTACAAGTCACTAAACAACCATCTTGCTTAGCACTGAAAATTCTGGTCCCTATTGTGATCATAAGTCAAGGACTACCTGTATAGCCTTTATTATATTGTCTCTGTGTTAATTGAAATGGTGTGCTGTTGCAAGTGACAGTAACACTTATGTAAGTTATTATAATTTTATATATCATAAATATGCATCCCCCGTCGGTACTATTTAAGATTGCAATTTGGCATTGAACTAGACTACTTAAGCCTATTAATATTGATACTTCTAACATGGGAAATAAATCAACAAATAATCTATTAAATAGCGTATGATCTTTCAAAATTTTTGATGTGTCAGTATTATCAAACTAAGGAAGAATCTTTTTTGCGCTTTGTTGGTTCCCATCACTAACCTGTGCTTCATTTAGAACCTTAGCAAGTCCAGACTCTTCGACTTAGCACTTAGGAAAATAATGAGTATTTCAAGCTTAGGTTTAAGAAGGAACAAGGCTGAGACCTTTTGCTTGTGTTGCTTCAGCTGCATTCAAGAGGACTTAGCACAGATGGATTGTGCATTACAAAATGTAACACATAATTCAAGCTGTCAGCTTAATCAGGCTGTTTCCAGGAAGCAACCTGTAAAGAGAAAGACCCCTTGTTTGCTGACCCCTGATCCATACCCTGCTGCATCATGTCATCCATTTTGCTTTTCTTTATTTATGTGTCCTTTCCTTCCCCTTCTTTTTATTAATGTATTCCCTTCAAGTGGCACCCTGGAAAGACCACCCAGAGGGAGGAGCACAATAGGGAATGACCTAGCTGAAATAGAGATTTTGTAAGACTTCAGTGCAGTGAAAAGCCCCGTTGAACTGCCTGTGTGTTCTTACTGGTTCAGTGTGTATTAGTTTAAAACTCAAAACTTCGCTCTCACACCACCTTCATATTTTCAGTGTTCACCATTACTATTATGGGAATGCACTGCAATCATTTTCAGTAACTTAAATATTTTACAGAGCTGTGTGAATCATGCACACTATGCATTAAAGTTATAAATATTTTAGAAGCTGGGTGGGATCTCTGAATATTGTTTTTGTACTATATTTATAGGCCAGCTGTGTGTTTGCTTTATAGAGTTTTGCTGGAACAAAGCTGGCAGACTGAAATAAAAATCTGAACAGCTATTTACAGGTCTGTAAAAGGATTAGCAGTACTCCATTGTTAAAATGCTTAAATCTTAATTTGCATCGTTATAGAGGTATCCCATTATTATTATTTCCCATAAATCATAGTTATGTTTTCCACCTGTAGGAATCCATTAGCTTTTTCCATTCATAGAGTTGTCATACTTTTTGGTTGTTTCACATTAGAAATAGCCAAATACTGAGTTGCTTTAACCAAAGTTTGCAATGTCATTGCACTATTGGCCAAATTTGGCCCTAAAATTTATTAAGTTTCTTTGCTAATCACGTTATAGATAGAAATAAACATTATATGATAAATTACTTCTGCTACAATAGTCTAGCAGAACAGACTCATGTTTTATACACCAAACCAGGACAGTGTTTTACTAGTTACATGCATTCTGCAAACTTATAGTATACAATCCTGATGTGAAAACTTGAGCTATGGTTGATACAGGTTTGTATGTCTCATTCTTTTTCTTTTTCCTTTGACATTTAAGGATACCCAATATATATGATGCCAGCTTCACATTGCAAATTTCTTATCTCTGCTTTGTTGATTGCTGCTTGTGAAGATAAACCCTCATACATACAACATTTATCACACTGTTGTATCCCTATCTAAATGTCACCAAAAAAGGGGAAAGAAAAAGGTGAAATAGCTCAGCGCTTCAGAGAAGGCATATATATATATAAATCCTGGATTATTCTCATTTCCAATTGGTCCACTGTGTGCGTGTGTGTGTTATAAATATATAATGAAATACAGCAAAAGTGCTTCTACTTCCCCATTTAAATTAATATGCCCTATTTTAATAAAAACATTTTAGTAGATTGTTAAACAATGTGTTCTTGCTACTGAATGAAATGCATTTTTTCTTATTTCTGCAGGGAATGTCTGTCATTTGAAGGATTTTGTCATGTCTTAACTTTCATAGAAGAACTAGTGGCTAAAGTACCTTCTGGATGCTCGGCATTATACCAGAGAGGAACTGCTAATACAGCAGAACTAAAGAAGCTTATAAGGTCAATGGCTATTTTCATTTAATGTGAAATGTGAGAATGCTACCTATCTATTTGGATTGTGGCTTTAATAACTTCATTTGAATTTATTTCAGATTAATGTTCCACCACAAAAATCCTGGATTGTTCTCATTTCCAATTGGTCTGTTTAGAAGAATAATGTAAAGGAGATGTTTGAACAATGAGGCATGCATAGTGTACAGTATTTCAGGGTTCATATTAAATGGAGTTCAACTGATTAGATTTCTCAAAAGAGCCTTTTCAGCACATGTAATTATTATTGATTTTGGAGAAAGTTAAGATTTTGTTAAACTGGAGGAAGATAGGAAACCACAGACTTAGTGTGGCACCTTTCACTTCCCTCCCAAATTTGGGAGCTCTCTATAACACTTAGTAACTTTGCCTTCTATTTAAGATAAATATTCTTTTTGGAATAGTCATTCTTACTTTAGTAATCTGTGGCTAAGATCTCTTTATAACAGTGTTGTGGGAACAATTTGATTGTTTTAAAGTCATTGATTCCTCATTATTCTGATTTATTTTGGTAGATTGCAAGTCAGATCCAGACTGTTCTTATTGGCCACACCCTAATCCAGGACTCGTTTTTTTCTCTTTCTTCCTTGTTAAAAGAATTACGTATATATTCTTCACTTGACAAAGTTGGCATTGCAGGCTCATATTTTAGCTTTAGCATATGTTACCTTGAGGTAGTGAGCTCAAATCTTGAAGCAGAAATGCTAACTATGAAAAAGGACTTCCTAAATGGCCTATCACATTCTTCATCAAAGACTTTCATTTTACCCAACTGTGTATCACAGTAATTTCTATGATTTCAGCTGGGTAAAATATCAATTATCAGATGTGGAATCAAAGAAGTTTCTTTAGTTGTCAGGATGCTACAGGTGAAAAAGTTGGTGTATGTATACACTTTGACCAAATATTAATATATTTGATCAATATATTAATAGTGTTTTAAATTTCATTGATAAAAATAAAATATAATTACTTGTTTTTAAATATCTGTTTTTGTTTATAGCCTCTGTAATAAAGGTGACAACTTGGCACAAGAAAACTTCGAGACATGTGAAGCGCTTGTCCTTTATCAACTTCAAAAATTATTGCAAAATACAATGAATGGGTGCCTTTTACAAGATAAAATGCTTAATGACAAAAGGGAAAGACTGAATGAAGAACAAAGCAGGTATGATCACTTAATGTTCACAGAGTCATCATTATAAGTCACATGCTGTATAGGATATGAAATCAAAGCACTTCAAGAGTTGCAGGCATCAGGTTATAGTTTAACTATTCAAAATATAGAAATTAAAGATGTTTTATAGAAAAATCCTGTACATGTTTACTTTGATGTAAGTCTCACTGAATTATTCCCAGGTAAGAATGTATAGAATAGGAGCTTTAAAAGGAAAGAGATAAGTAGGAAAAAGAAAACTAGATAATAAGCAGAGCAACAGCTAACACCAAGGCTTACGCAGCATTTGCATGTCTGAGAATACATAAAGCATGGGTGTCAAACTTGATCGCATCACGTGACATGATGCTTTTTGCCTTTGCAGAGCCAAGGTGGGCGTGGCCTGTGCATGATGTATCCGGTCCATGGGTCACCAGTTTGACAGGCCTGACATAAAGTGTTAACTTAGGCTTAATCTAATTTTTATCATAATAAATTTTAATAAATTTTTGAAGTTGATAAAATTACAGAGACGGCTCTATGGCCCCACGCTTCTGCAGAGTCATTTGCAAAAATGAATTAAGCAAACGTAAATTCATTTATACTATAAATTCACTCACCAAAAACAACACCAACCATAAAAACCTCCGATCTCGTCCCTGACCTAACCTTACAGCAACGTGCCTGCTCCCGTATACTACGCACTGAACTCAAAAATTGTCTAGACGATGGAGAGAAGGACTTGTACATTGATTACCATGCAGACTGTATAAAAAGAAAGTCACACAACCCACAACTCAGCTTCCAAACCTCCTTCAACCAATCCACCATCATCCAAGACTAGGCACGCATGCTCCAACTACCTCAATTCAAACTACAACTGGCCTTAAATGCAAGCTACTCAATGCAAGAAGCCAGGTAAATAAAATACCTGAATTTCTCCTGTTACTAAATACGGCTAAATTTGACATCATATTTGTCTGTGAGACATGGCTCAATGAATCTCTCCCTGACTCCATTACCTCAGTAAGAGTATCATGTTTACCGATCCGATCGTGAAATCCATAGAGGAGGAGGTGTTGCTATCTTCTATAAAAAGTCCTTACATCTAAAAAACATCCAAGTTACCCAAGAGCTTGCTCTTCCTGAGATATTATCTGTGAACTGACCTTAAATATCACATTTCGGTTCTTATAATGTTACAGAGCCCCCGATTATGACATCGAACGTAAACAAGCTAAATACACTACTAACATGGGCAGCATCCTGCCCACATGCTTTTATCTTTCCTGGTGACTTCAATCTACCTCATATTAACTGGACCCTAAACGAATGTACAACTGAACCAATACATGCAATCTTCTACAATGCTGTAACAAATCTGGGACTGGAACAACTAGTAACCAACAATACTAGGCTTAACAACTGCCTCGATATCATCTTCTGCAATAGTTTGAATTCAATTTACGGAATACAAATTAAAGAACCCTTTTCCAACAGTGACCACAACATGATTGACTTTTGTCTCAACATACGTCCACACAAAAATCATCACAATGACAAAATCCCCAATTATAAAAAGGCAACTATGATCTTATAATCAACTATCTCTCTTCCCTTGATTGGCAATTTCTATTCACTGGATGAAATACTGTTGAAGACCATTACAACATATTCTTACTAGAAATCAAAAGAGCCATCAAACTATATGTACCAATAACAACTCCCCAAACCAGGAAAAACAGATTACCCATAACAATAAGGAAGCTTCAATCCAAAAAGTGAAAAAAACAAATCTGGTCATGTTGCCAACTTCAAAAGCTGATACAAAAATCTATGCCACTGTATACATAATTATCACATTAAACAAGAGGAAAACCTTCTATGCACAAATTCCACCCATGCTTTCTACAATTTTATAAACAACAAACTAAAAGACTCAAGGTCCATCCCACCCCTGAAAGGACCTAATGGCAAAGACTGCAACAACGACACCATCAAAGCAAACCTCTTTAACACATTCTTTGGCTCAGTATTTGTAAACAGCAATGGACCAAGCCCAGTACTTTCTAGTCAAACCACAGACAAATACAATGATCTAATACATATCAATTTTACAGAAGACATTGTTGAAAAAGCACTGTGGAATCTAAAACCATCCCTATCTATTGGACCGGACGGAATATGTGCCTACTTCTTAAAAAAGCTATCCACTGCCATAGCCGAACCTCTAAGCATAATCTTTGAAAAATCTTTCAGGACCAACTCCTTGCCAAAACTATGGTCACAAGCCACGGTCATCCTCATCTTCAAAAAGGGAGACCCCAGCCTAGTTGAAAATTACAGACCAATCTCTTTATGCTGCGTCACCTATAAAGTCATGGAATCAATTATTAACCAATCCATCATCCTCCACTTAGAAATAAACAACCTACTCTCCAATAAACAATTTGGTTATAGGAAAAAACTACCATGTAAGCCTTTGATTCAGTGTACACGACAAATTACTCCTAAAACTAAAATCTTATGGTATCTCTGGACACATACATAACTGGATAGAAGCATTCCTGTCAAACAGACAACAAATGGTCAAAATTGGGAGCATCCGATCAAATTCTGTACCTGTCAACAGTGGTGTCCCCCAAGGCAGTGTTTTAGGACCAACTCTCTTCATACTCTACATAAATGACATCTGTGATCATATTAAGAGCAACTGCGTTCTCTTCGCTGATGATGTAAAGCTATTCAACGCCACAGACAATACTACTTCCCTCCAAAAAGACCTTGACTATATCAGAATGGTCAATCAAATGGCAACTTCAAATCTCAACAAATAAATGCTTTGTCTTACATATTGGCAGAAAAAAATCAGAAAATAAAACACAAGCTAAATAGTCAAGACCTTGTTGAGGATCCAAACTTTGTCAAGGACCTTGGAGTACTCATCTCAAATGATCTAAGTGCTAGAGCCCACTCTAACTACATAGCCAAAAAGGCATTAAGAGTTGTTAATCTAATCCTACGTAGCTTCTTCTCCGGTAATATCACACTAACTAAAGCATACAAAACATTTGCTAGACCTATACTTGAATACAGCTCATCAGTCTGGAACCCATATCATGTATCTGATATTAACATAATTGAAAAAGTCCAGAAATATTTCACAAGAAGAGTTCTCTGCTCCTCTACTCATTGCAGAATACCTTATCCCACCAGACTTGAAACTCTAGACCTAGAAAAGCTAGAACTACGCCACCTCTGGTCTGATCTAAATATAGTATATAAAATCATACATTGCAATGTCCTACCTGCAAATGAATATTTCAGCTTCAATCATAACAATACAAGAGTACATAATAGATAAAAACTCAAGGTTAACCACACCAAACTTGACTGCAGAAAATGCGACTTCAGCAACAGAGTGGTCAATGTTTGGAATATTCTACCTGACTCTGTGGTTTCTTCCCCCAAACCCAAAAACTTTAACCTTTGACTGTCTACTGTTGACTTCACCCCCTTCCTAAGAGGCTTGTAGGGGGCGTGCATAAGCGCATCAATCGTGCCTACTGTCCCAGTCCTATTGTTTTTTTATTTTTCTTGTAAGTATCTAAAGTATTCAAAACTATGTTTATTCTTATACCTGTATCTTGTAAGCGATTGACAAATCAAATAAATACTAAAAATACTAAAAGCTTTTGGTAGTGCATCTGTCAGCATGTGCATAAATAAACACACATACACATACTGTATTACTAGCCCACAACTCTTAACACCTAAAACTCCCTCAAATACATTAATGCACATATAATTCCCCTCAAATAGACTCATGTGAGAAATCGTGAGAAACAGAAATGGGAGGAGTTTAGTTTACATGACAAGAGATAGCACAGGCAGGAGCTGAGGTAAGGAAATTTGGATTGTGGTATGCTGCCAAGAGTTGTCTCTGTATGATAGATGATCATATACATTTGATTAACAATAAATATTTCAGAGATTCTGTCCTAATTGGTTTTCTATGTCTTCAGATTTCCAAATTTTAGTCACTTTCATTTCTGGATTATCTGCTCAAGCTCCAGCTGATAATTTACGAGTTCCTTCGGACAAGGAACTCCATTGTAGTCATAAAATAAAAATCATGGGACCATGCAAATTTATGACAACAGTTCCAGCAATTCTGGTTGTGGTTCTTAAACAAATTGTGTTTGGTTGTCATGTGATGTCACATGACTGTGACTTACAATTTCCTACCAATTTCCTCACTGCTTGTTGGAAACTGGCAACAAAGGTCACAAGTGGCAAACATGACTATGGGATACCCTGACTGCCATAATTGTATGAATCATGGTCATGTGACTGGGATGTTGCGATGGCTAAAACTTTGAGGACAAACTGAAAGTCTCATTGTTGCTATATCAATGGTCCTAAGCAAAGACTACCTGTAATTTTGTAATAAAGAATGGGGGGAGGGGCTGCAAGAGGTGAGGCTGAGCCTGTACATTGATTATGTTCATTTTTAATTAAGGAATCTTTTTTTAATCTAGGCTATTTCTGTGCTTTTTGTTTTGTTTTTGCTGTTTTCTTTTAATATTGTTATCTGCCTAGAGTTGGGTGGTCATTTAGATTGAAATAAATAGTAACAAAATGCAGGAGAGAGAACTGATTACAAAAGTCTAATACATTTGACGTGATCCAACATTATTATTGTCTCATACTCACTAATAGATAAAATGAGAATGAATTTGAGATTTAGCTGTTGAGCTTTGACTCTTGAATGAGTTTAGCTTATTAGTCCTCCATCTATCCATGTTCCTGAATTAGTTTGAATTCATTTTTCTATATATTTGCTTCTGTCTGAATGTTCTATAAGAACTAGTTTCAATTCCCTCCTTAAAAATTGTTAAACTTTTTTAGGATAAAATATATTTCTAGTCATTTGAATTATATATTGAATCCAAAGTAATGTATCAAACTATCCTAATGAATAATGTTCTCAGGTGTGATGGGATGTGGGAATGACCTTGGGAGACAGGAGAAAGATCCACAGCTTAGACAACATTGCATAAGAGGCAGCTCAGTCTGCAGGTGGGGGAAAAACACGGGGAGTGTTTCAAAAGAGACCCCCTTTCGTGTTCTGGTGACTAAAAAGAGTGGATGGGAGAAATATTTTCAGACTTGTAAGATTCTATTCGGTGTAATCTTACACTAAAGATCATGCTGATACTCCTGGTTGTGCTTCTGGCCTGGACTGCCTTGAAAAGCTAATATTAGGACTCTTGAGAAGACATCAAAAGATACAATAAATCAACTACAGATTGCACAACTGGATTACATGGCCATTAAGTGAATGGCGAAATTCTGAGTTCAGTTTTTGCTAAATGTGGCCTTTTTTGTGTGCATTGTATTTATTATATTCCATCAAACTCAGAAGGTGAATCTTGTCAATTTACACCATAACACACAAAGATATTTTTTTTTGGGGAGGAACCACAGTAAAAGCACAAAACATCTCAATGACCTAATCAATCTAATTTCATTTATCTATAATTAATATATATCGGAAAAAGTTATTTTAGCAAAAACAATATAGTTTAATAAAAGAAATAAAGATAAGATCCAATAAGAGATCAAACATATTAAAATCAAAAAGAATCTGTTCTCAATTGATTCCAGCCCCCTGGGCTGATGAGAGCAGAAAGAAAAAAGTTTGTCACTCTGGAATTATTCCATATTTAAGTTCTGTATAAACAATATCTCATGCCAACCTATCTGATCTTGGAGCATTTTAAATGAAAATTTTTTTTCCTCTTTTGTCTAGATCTGAATTGGTATCTGATTTTACTAAGATTTGGGAACGTTTAAGCAAACATATCTTATTCTTGCAAAAGTATCACATTTTACTCAGACAAGAAGTGAAAGACATGTTTGGTACCCTATTGATTTTGGAGAGTCATAAACAAGAAACCCCGGTCAGTATGTTACCTAACTTCTTGTGTGTTTGGGTAATGCCAGGGAATGATACCTGGTGAATGATTTTCAGATGACGGAATTATATCTCTGTGTGTATAGCAGTAATTTTAAATATAGACCAGGTAATGTGCTTGCTGAAAGGGTGGTTTACTACCAGTAAAAATGTAATGCCATTAATCGAGATTTGTACCACCAGAGTTCTTCCTTCAGGGTCCGCCCAGATTAACTCCGCTTTTAAGTCATCTCTCACATAGATTGCAATACCTTTCTTTTTGTGTTTATCTGCTGGTGCTGTAAATAATTTTCCCAGTTTCGGACAATCTAGGAATTTCTCCTCACTTTTCCTAATGTGTGTTTCTTGTATGCAAATTATATCAACATTTTGTTTTATTAGTTTGGTTAGAATCCTTTTCCTTTTAGCTCTTGAATTTAGGCCGTTTATATTGATGGAAAGAATTTTCCTTCCTTCGTCCATTTACTTAAGTCTGCCTCGCTTTTTGTCTCGTAACTATACGGCTCTCTTCTTGTGATTGATATGGGGTTGTTTCTTCTCTTTCTCGTTGTAAGTTGTCTTTCCCTTGAGTTTGGACAGATCTTTCTTCTTTGTTCCTATGGCGGTTACGATCTTCCTGCATGTTCCTTTGGGTTTCCTCTCTAGTGTGTTGATCCTCCGTGGTTGTTAGCTGTTCTAGGAAGTTTTGTGCTTGTTCTATTGAATCTATTTTAATTTTTCTTCCCTTCCACGATATTAGCATCCCTTCTGGGATTAGCCATTTGAATGAGATTTCGTTTTTACTTGAGTAATTGGCTAAAAATTTATATTCTTGCCTTATGGCCCTCACTTTTCTTGGAATCTGCTTAAGAATTATGATCTCTTTGCCCTTATATAATATTCTCTCATCTCTGGCCTTTCTAAGTATTAGGTCTCTCACGCGTCTTCTTGAAAAGCGGATATGGATCTCCCTTGGGCAATTGTGACGCCTTGCATAACTGGTGTTCACCCTATAGATTTCATCGAATTCTTTGAGTAAGTCATCTTTCTCTTTTTCAACTAGTTCAGCCAACAAACCTGCCATTAATTGTTCTAGTTCTTCATTTTTGGATTCCTCCATGTTTTGGAACCTTAGGTATGCAGCTGCTCTGTCCATCTCAAGTTGGACCAAGGAATCTTCCATTTCTCTATTAACATTTTTAAAGTCTTCCTCAGTCCTTTCTAGGTTCCTCTCCACTTGTTCTGTCCTCCTCTCTATTTCTTTTATTTTTAATTCAGTTCTTTCCATGGCCAATTGCATTGTCCCAACCTTATCTTCAACTCTCTGTATATCTGCTCTCATCTCCTCTTTTAATTTACCCATTTCTTCCTTCAGTTCGCTAATATCAGCTCTGGTCTCATTGTGATTCCTAATCATAATCTCCTGCATTCTAGACATTGATTCTTGCAGGGATAATAATGTCGCTTGTAGATTGGCATTAGTGACAGTTGGTTGTTTTTCTCCTGTCAAGGTCTCTTCTATAGTTTTCTGCGTTGTTGGGGAGGCAGTTGCCAAAGTTGTCATCAAGGTCTGGGTGTTCTTCCTTCCCGTTTTCAGGGCCGTGGTTGTTGTGGAAGTCATCTCTGATAAGATTTGTTTTTGCAATTGGACAATGTTAAGAATATTATCCCAAATCACCATTCGATGTAATAGCCCTTTAAGTGTGATTACAAGTCTATTTGCTAAGCTTACACACCAAGTTATTTTAGATCTCTTTCTTCGGCCCAATCTGTCATTCAGGCAAGTTAAATTCCAATTCGATAGAGTGTTATCAGATACTATACAATACTATACAATAGATGCTATACAATAGAGTGTAATCAAATATTATGTATTATGTATTATTCTCTATATTAAGTTCATATACCAGAGTTAATTGTATTTTACCCCTAATAAATCATTACCATATCAAATCAAACTTGTTTAAAGCAAACAACCAACTCTAGAATTTCTCACTCTATATATACCTTTGTCCTATAATGTATATTAATATTTAAGGTTCCATTTCATCTGAGACAACCCTATTTAACAGACCTTAAAATTTTTATATATCCAAGAGAGTCTCATCAGTAAACCCTAATAACTATAACAAGCAGTTTGCCTTTATACTTGTATTTATAACTATTATAGAAAGAAAGGAAAGACCAAAAGAGAAAGGGAGAGAGAGAAAGAGTGCAGGAGGAAAAGGGTCTTTTCAATTTTAGGGAATCACTAGGCACGTATCTGTGGGATTAGTTCCATGGAAAAACAAGTCTGAGTTGGGGCTGGCGTTTTAGTCTTATAGTCTTTCCTCCTGGGCGCACCAAGGGAGCAGGGGGAGGAAGCGCTCAGCGATCAGTCTTTGCCAGGTTTCCGTCTGTCTCTTCCTCCTTCTTCTTCCCTCTTCTTCTTCCCTTCTGCCAGCAATTGTCAGTCCACAGTCACTTTGGGCGTCCGCCTCAGATCGATCACTTTAGAAATCAGTTTTGTAGGCAATGATGCTAAAAGGAAAGGACCTTGCATATAAAAGTCAGTGCGTCGCTATCTGGCTCTCTACCGCTCGCTCTGCCCTCCTTCGCAGCTATAATCCTCTCCTAGTCTTCTAGTCTTCTCAGGCACTGATCCCAGATGGCAATCCACTCCCAAGCTTCTTAAATTTCCCACCGCCTTTTTCTCTCCTCGGCAATCTTCTTCCAAACGCTCCAATCCACACTTTCACTTTAAGTGTCGAGCCACTCTATCCACATTTATCCCCCTTTCACTTTTCAAACTGCTTTTCTAGCCGCTTGTCTCCAGCTTCCCCCACTGTTACTCACAATGAAACAGGGAGAGTCAGACCGATCTCTTTCACGGCTTTTGTAGTCCTTCTGCCCTTTTCTGCTCAGATCCTTCAGGCTGTCACTTTTTGCTTCGTCAGTTCAGTGACAGACCGGACTTTGGAGCCGCCATTAGCTGGCAGCTGGCTCAATCGCGCTGGTCTCAGAGGCTCTTCCTTCGTTGCTGGGGAGTTGCCTTCCCCCAAACAGCAACCCGGGGGTCCTCTATTCTGACACGAAGCTCTACGGGTTTCGTGTATCCACTGGGGATCCCTCCAAACGTGAGAAGAGGTGTTTGAAAGCCACAGCTGGGCTTCCCCACCTCTGGACGTCCCTGTCCTGCCACCGGAAGCCTTCTTCTTAAAGGAAAATAATAATGATCTAACTTCGAAACAAAATATATGGGACACATTAAAGGCATTTATAAGAGGAATAACAATCTCTTACAATGCTATGAGAAATAAAAGAAAGTATGCTCAACAAAGTAACCTACAACAAGAAATTAAGGATTTAGAAACCCAACTACAAAAGAACCCCAAAAACCAAAGAATACAGAACCAGTTAACAACAACTAAACACAAACTAAATTTACTGGAACAAGAAAAATTGGAGATTAGTCTGAAAATGACTAAACAAATCTACTTTGAGCATGCAAACAAGCCAGGGAGATGGTTAGCCCACAAACTTAAGAAAACGAAAGAAAAAAGATTGATACACCAATTAATGGACGAGGGGGGCAATATGCAAGAGGAGATAGAGAAGAAAAAAGAGATCACTTTTAAATACTTCGGGAAATTATACAAAAAAGAAGTAGTCTGTGAGGATAAAATAATGAAATACCTGGAGGAAGCGAATGATAAAGCAATTGGAGAGGAAGAGATAGAATTATTAAACCAAAATATAACATGGTCCGAACTGAAGTCAGCAATAGAGAAGCAAAGTAACAATAAAGCACCAGGACCGGATGGGATACCGGTAGAACTTTACAAAACAATCATAGAACAAATTGGACCACTGATGCTGGATGTATTTAATGAGGTACTCTTAGCAGCCAAGATGCCGAACTCGTGGAGGGGAGCCTTAATTTCGCTGATCCCGAAGGAGGACCTAGACCACAGACTTCTTAATAATTATAGACCAATTTCGCTCCTGAATACAGATTACAAACTATTCTCTTCTATAATAGCCAGTAGATTAAAACAGGTTTTAAACACTTATATCCATGAAGATCAAAATGGGTTTCTCCCATTTCGACAAATTAAGAATAATTTAAGAACAGTGATAGACATTTCAGAATACTATGAAGCCCATCTGGAAAAACAATTTGCATTTATGTTTTTGGATGCTGAAAAAGCATTCGACAATTTAAATTGGCATTTCTTAATTCAAAAAATATATAATATGAACCTCGGCACCAGATTCGAAAACGTCATCACTACAATTTACCACACTCAACAGGCAAATATTCTAATAAATGGGGAACAAACTGGCCCGATAAAAATAGAAAAAGGGGTAAGACAGGGTTGCCCTCTCTCCCCTCTGCTTTTCATATTCGCCCTAGAATCTTCTGACGTACATTAGGCAAAATTTGAGAATTAGAGGACTGAGGATCAAATCAGAAGAGTATAAAGTACAGGCTTTCGCTGATGATTTGGTTTTTTTTCTGGAGGAACCCATAGAAAAAGGACACAACTTATTAGAAGAACTAGAACGATTTGGAGAAGTCGCAGGATTTAAAATAAACAGGGGAAAAACGAAATTAATGACTAAAAATTTAACAGGAGACCAGAATAAAGAGCTAGAGACAACAATGGGAATACAGGTGACAAAAAAAATTAAATACTTAGGAATTTGGCTAACTCCACAAAGCAAATCGTTAAAAGAAAACAACTATGACAAACTTCTCCAACAATCCAAGAAAGACTTAGATTCCTGGAGTAAATTACAACTTTCCTTATTGGGCAGGATTGCTTTGATTAAGATGAATATTCTGCCAAAATTTCTATATTTATTCCAGACAATTCCAATCAAATTAAATAAAAGTTTTTTTATGGAACTAAACAAGATAACGTTGAAATTTATTTGGCAGGGGAAAAAAGCTAGGATTAACGTAAAAGCCCTACAAGATTCGAAAAGCAGAGGAGGGTTAGCCCTGCCAAACTGGGAAATATATCATACGGCAGCCACCCTACTATGGATAAAGGATTGGGTGAATCTAACCAACAAAAGAACACTAGTATTAGAAGGCCACAATATGCAGAAAGGATGGCATGCCTTTCTGTGGGAAACTGGGAAACCCAGGCAATCATATTTCCATAGGCATCTTATCAGGGACTCTTTATTAACTAATTGGAAAAAAGTACGTAAAAACTTTATCTAAAAATACCGATTTGGCTATCTCCAATGGAAGCGATAGTACACCCTAATAATTTGGACATAACCAAAATGATTAAGTACGAAAATTTATTAGACCCACAAGGAAAGCTGAAAACACAACAAGAATTACAAGAGCGAGGATTTATAATTGATCAATGGGTGTATCTTCAAATTCATAGTAGATACAAACAAGACATCAAGGAATTTGGAATCTACAATAAATTACAGACTCTAGACAAAATTCTATTAGGACCGAGTAAAAAAAATATATCTAAATTTTACAAACATTTATTAGAAACAGAACTAGAACAAGAAATTGTCAAAGGAAATATGATTGCATGGAGCAGAAACGTGGGTTGGAGCATTACCCTAGCAGAATGGGAAAAGAACTGGAACAGGAACATTAAGATCACGAAATCAGCAGCTTATAAAGAAAACTCATATAAAATGTTTTATAGATGGCACCTGCCCCCTTCGAGATTGGCGAAGATGCACCCCAACACGAGCCCCAAATGTTGGAAATGTCAAAACATAGAAGGTACCTTCTTCCACATGTGGTGGTCATGCAAGGAAACCCAGAAGTACTGGCAAAAAATTAGGCACTGGCTAGAGGAAATAACCAAGGAACAAATTGAGTACAAACCAGAGTCCTTCCTTCTAGGAATTTTTGATAAACAAATATCCAAAAAATCGAAGTATATTACAATCCATATCTTAACCGCGGCCAGACTGGCATTTGCCCAGTGCTGGAAACTACCCTCTATCCCCACTGAACTTATGGTTATTCAGAAAATTTTACAATGCGCCGAAATGGACAAACTAACCCAAGCATTAAAAAATAAAGAATCCTCAACCTATTATAGCAATTGGAATCCTTTGTATATTTGGCTAAACCAAAGATAGATCACCTCTAGGAAAATTAAGGCTGAGGGCCTCCGAAGCAGAGATAAAGAAAAGCACCGCCGACGATAGTTTTGAAGAAGAAAGGACCTTACAGTCACAAAAATATGGTTTTATTATAATTGTTTTCCCTACTCTTTCCCCCCGTTCCCTTACCTTTCCCTCTTTCCTCTCTCAAGCCTTCCTCTTTTTCCCTCTTGGCCTATGCCAAGACCTGTTTGTCTTTTTGTTGTATATAATTTGTAGCTGTGTTGTTTTTTTAAAAAAAGTAAAATTAATAAAGTTTTTTCTAAAAAAAAAAAAGAAAGGGTGTTTTTTTGTGTTTTTTTTTTGACAACCAGCTGCTGATTATTTTTTGAAACATGAATGTCCCAATTGCTAGTCAATAACTGGTCAAAATGCTTTGATGCATTAATTTGAAGCAAAGTATAAAACAATTCCTAAAACTTAAGGAGATGAATACATCTTATTTCATATAGTTTTGGGAAAAACTATAAAACCCAAAGTCAAAATTACATTTTTTCCACATCAAACACGAAATTCAGAAGCTGTTTCTACATGGAAACAAAAGTACTTATGTTCTTTTCTTTAATCAGAGTAGTCAGTTTTGTCCATCAACTTCTACAACCATTCTTCTGTGGTAGGTATCAAAGTTTCTTTTTTACTTTATTATTTTTTCTTTTCTTTAGACTAGGTGAGCCCAAAACCTGCAGCCGTTCTTCATATGGTTTATTTTCTAGGCCTTTGATCATCTTAATTGCTCCTCTTTGAACTTTTTCCAAAGTATCAACATCTTATTTGTACTATGGTGACCAAAATTGGTTGCAGTATTCCAGGTATGGTCTTACTAGGGTTTTATAAAGAGGCATTAATATTTCATGTGATCTTGATTCTATGCCTCTGTTTATACACCCCAAGATTGTATTAGCTTTTTTGGCTGCTGCGGCATACTGCTGGCTCTTATTCAAGTGATCATCCACTAGGACTCCAAGGTCCCTCTCACAGTTAACTATTTTTGAGCCAGGTTTCACCTAATCTGTACTCATTTGATTTTTCCTGTCTAAATGTAAAATTTGATTTTCTCCACATTAAAATTAGTTTTGTTGGATAGGGCCCATTGTTCAAGTTTGTCAAGATCTTTTTGGATCCTGAGCTTGTCTCTGGGGTGTTGGCTATTATCTGAAAATTTGATGAGTTCCCCTTCTATTCCCTCATCTAAATCATTAATGAAGATATCTTCAGAAATTCATTTTGAGTGGGATATGATACATTGTGTGGTAAGTACATCACTGGGGCAAAAGGAGCCAGATTTTGAGAGACTTATATCAGGCAAGGTTGTCCTTGCCCTCATTGTTTAAAAAACTATCCACACAACTGCCTCAGTTATCATTTTAATGGCACTGATTGAACAGTTGCTTTTTTTTCATACAGGCACATTGCTCAGTAGATGACTTTGTTATGAAATAAATTAAACAAGCAGCAAACTTTACTATAATGTGCTCAAGTCACTCCTTTTATTTATCAATAAGATCCTTACAATATTCAGTGGAGTGCTTGATGCTCTCTTAAGTTGATTCTTTGTTTGTTTGCAGACATCTAATAGAATGTGTGAATGGCCTTGGGAGATGAGATGCTGCCTAGAAAACAATCAGACAAAAGAGGCAGGAAAAAACTTAGGAAGGTTCTGTCCTTATTGTTCAGGGGAATAAAAGTGGCAGTGGGAAGTTTATACCTCCATACTTGCAAGATTTTATCAATGTAGCCTTATAATAAATTAAAATTAGCTCATCTAGTTGTTTTTCTTATCTGGTTTATTCAGGAGAGCTGACAAGATGTTTTATCACCCAACTAGTAACATCATTAGTCCTGCTCTCATTTTTGGTGCCATTCTGCAATAATATGCAACAGTTCAGAAAATACAAGGGGGCTAATACTTTATTTCAGAACTGTATCCATTTTGAAGAAGATCTTGTTGAGATAGTAAATAGCTGTATTTGCTTGCATCTCTTTTGTCAGAAATTGTTGGTTTTTGCCTTTTTCTGAGGCTACTACTAACTTACCTGAAAACCAGAATAATCCAGGCTTCTCATGAGGTTCAGACTCAGACATTGGTATCAATGCATAACAAGCATTTTACAGATCTGGGCTAGTTCTATGCACATTATTCAAGTTCTCTATGAACCCGCAGAGTAGATGAAGTTGTTTGAAAACGTGGTATGTTTGTTTCATCAGAACATTCTGCACAGGCCTGTGTATGCATGGGTGACTCTTATTCTGTCCAGCTGTCAAAGCAGTTCTTCTGGATGATCTCTCAGCTGCTTCCCAACATCAAGAAACGGATTCGGAATCATGCTGTTGCAAACAATTTGCATAGACCTAAAACTAATGAATTTTGTTCATATAAGGTCTTTGATGAGCAGTTGATTTGAGGGAATTGTACACTTTCTAAAAAAGCAGTAATAATGAGATCTCAATTTTCAGAATTCTCACACACAGAAAAAATATTACAATATATATTAGTTAATTAGTTTCAAAATATATTAAGGCAGGAGCTGAGAGAAGCTTATTTCAGAATTTGCATTTGCTATTATAATTCTGCAAAAATATCAGAATATTTTTTAAAATACCGTTTTATTTCTTTTCTTTAGACTTCAGTGTTGAAAGACTTTGTAGAAGATTGTGAAGACAGATCATTTTCCTGTAACGATCAAACCTCCTATAATTCACAAGCAAAAAATACCCCAGAAAAGCCAGGTAAACATTTCAGAATATAGAGAACATGGAAAATAATATTCTGTAAAATATGTTACTTATATTTTTGCATAGAAACATTGAAGAACAAAGGCATAGAAATATATTTGTAATTTGTTAGCAAAAAAGAAACAGAATAATCCATGTTTTAGAAGGAAATACTTTTACTTAGAAAAGTGTTGTTGGATTTTATGATAAATTTGTCTGCTAAAGGAAATAATTTTAGAAGTGGAAGGTAGTGACCTGCTCAGCAAAGGCCATAAGAAACAACCCATTAGAAAGTACAAGTAGACCTCGACATACAACCAAAATAGAACCGGAACTTCTATTGCCAAGCAATGCTGTTGTTAAGTGAGTCTTGTCCCATTTTATGAACTTTTGTTGCTGTGGTAGCTGAGCAAATCATGCAGTCATTAAGCAAAATCCAGCTTCCACTTGCCTTTCCTTGTAGGAAATCTCTGGAAGGTCTCAAATGGTAATTACATGACTCTGGGACCTGCAACTGTTGCAAACATGTACAGGTTGCTAAGCAACCAAATTTTGATCATGTGACCAAGGAACAGTTCAATAATTGTAAACACGAGAACACGTTGTAAATCATGTTTTTCAACACCATCGTAACTTCAAAAGTTTGTTAAACAAATGATCATAAGTCGAGGATTATGTAGATTCTTTTACATAATATTCATAAGCAATCATAGCTTGTTTATTTTAGTAGAATTTTATCATTTTAAGAGCCCTGGTGGTGCAGTGGTTAGAATGCAGTATTGCAGGCTAACTCTGTCCACAGTCTGGAGTTTGATCCTGACCGGCTCAAGATTGACTCAGCCTTCCATCCTTCCAAGGTCAGACCCAGATTGTTGGGGGCAATATGCCAACATTGTATACCACTCAGTGCTGTAAAGCACTATGGAGTGGTATATAAGTCTAAATGCTATTGCTGTTGCTATCATTAAAAGAGAGGCAGTGATTTAAAATAATTATTTAGATTTAATTTGTGTGTATGTCTGTGCCTGTGTCTTTATGTATTCTCTTGGGATTAGTAGCCAAGTTGGTTAAGTTTTGCTGGCAAGCGTTTGCTGACGTTAAATACAGGGCCTCAATATACCATTGCTGTTTTCTTTGGCAAATAAACAGAGAGTGTTAGAGCGTATTTTACTAAAGTTCACAGTAGGATCCTTTGTAAAGAACTGTAATGGACAGTTTAGATCAATAAACAAGAGATAACAAAAATGAAAAAGTAAAGGGAATGGGACTTGAAAAGAAAACAAAGTGGTTTGATCACTGAGTTTGAAATGGGTTTCATTATCGTTTGTGTTCACACACAAAAATCACAAGCTGATGTAAAGATGAAACTAACAAAAAAACTTCCTAGAAAAGATGGATATTGCAGGTAGAAGTAATGGCTGTATAATAGGTTCAAATGTGCTGTTTACCTTTATTATACAATAAAACATTGCATTTCAGTGGCTTGTGAATTATCCTCATTTTGAATAAATCCAGCTACTACATTCTAGGCTCAGACATAAAATGCAAGAACGCCTATGTCATGACTGCTTTAAGTCTTTGTAATCATGTTATATGTTTTAAACCTTGTGAATATCTATCATTTTAGCCTTTCAGGTCTTGGTATTGGTCTTACAAAGGTCAGTCACCATGGGGAAAAATCAGTAATTATATGGCAAACTACACGTTTCTGATTTGATTCTTTTCTTTTCAGCAGTAATTGAACATATATCATTAGGGTAAGAGCTCAGGAAAAAGTGCCAGACTAAAGCAGGATTTCTACCTCAGAAAGCATTTTGATAATTTAAAACATTTTGCAATAAGATCTTATCAGAATCTGTTACAGATTTCTGGTAATTGCATTATGTTTTTTAAAAATAATGTGAAATATAGCATGGCAGGTTTTTCTTGTTCTTTCTTTCATGTATGCGTATATTAGCACCTGTAACAAATGCAGATGTGTAGTCAACATTTTACAATAATTTTCTTTTTTTAAAAGAAACAAACTGCACACATAAATATAGAAATTTACAGTATAACTGCATGTCAACAAGTAGCATAAAATTAAAGGATAAATGTGAAAAGTTATTGGGTTTTTTTTAAATATGAAAAGTGCTTTAATATTTTATGTATATTTCTCTTTCAGTTTTTTTTTTTTAAAATCTCTAGTTAGGACCAGTTCTACAGTCATCAGTCATAATTCTTTTAACAGTGTTAAAGGGGTTACTAAACCAGTGTAGTAAACTCTTTTTACCTTCTAAATTCCCTTCTATAAAGAATAATGTTCTGACTTTATTAAAGGTCATCCAAGAAGATTGGTATAGATTTTTTTCCATTAGCTAACAGAAAAAGGTACAATTTCCAATTTTCATGAACGTCTGCCAAACCAGAAAAATCCAGGCTTTTCCAACCAATGCTTTTTATACCTTTTTTCCTCAATTTTGTGAAGAAAAATTGTGATAAAATTCTAATATTTAATAAAAGACAAAGTCCAGGTAAATATGCCATGTTCACCTCCCTTGACAAAACTTTAAATACCAATTGATAAATGTATCCTCATTTGAGGTAAGCAAAAGAAGCTGTTCATTCTCACAACTGTCAATTTACTCATGTTGTTCTTATAATTCATTTTTAATTTTTTTCTTAGTACAATTGTATGGTACTGTATATCTTTGGAACAGGAATAAAAGTTTAGCTTATCTTGAACAGAAGGTAGCTTTCTGGGGCACTGAGGGGTCCATTTACTCCTCTATCTATTATTAGGTATTTTATATCCACACATACCATAGTCACTCCTTAAGGTTCTTTTTTTACCTCCTGACCATCAGCTGTTCCTATGATCAGCTGTGCCGGGATTCCCCTCCTGTCTTACTGCTTTGCCCAGGAGGCTTCCCTGAAGCCCAGGAAGGCAAAACAAGGGGGGGGTGTGCAGCACAAACATACACTCCATGCTCCATTTTTTGTCTTCCTGGGCCCCAGGGAAACTTCTTGGGAGCAAAAATGCCCCCCTTGGAGGCTTCCCTGAGGCCCAGAAGGCCCCAAAATGGAGGGTGGGAAGGTTGCTATGCACCCCCTCCAGGCTCCATTTTTTTCTTTCTGAGCCCCAGGGAAACCTTCTGGGAGAAAACGCCCCCGAAGTTTCCCTGAGGCCCAGAAGACCCAAAAAATGGGGGGAAATACAACAAAACAAAAAGCCACACCCACTTAGCCACGCCCACAGAACCAGTTGTTAAATCCCACCCCTGCACTCAAGGATAGTTATCTAAACCAGGAGTCGCCAACCTTTCGGACCCTAGGGACCACCAAACTCATACCAGGTTCCTTGCTTCTCCTCTACTGCCTCCTCTTCCTCCAGCACCTCCTTCTCTGGGTAGGGTGGTTCTGAACTAACCGAGCATGCTAAGGCAACTCGGGCGCTACCACTGCTGTGGCTTTGCTTGCATCTCCGAGGCTTTGATGTTGGGAGAGGCAGCAAGGGCTAGAGGAGCTGAGAGCTGTGCACTGCTCCATCTCCCTTTCCTTGTTTGCCTGCACGTGGGCATGGAGGGGAGGGGGAAGGAAAGAGAGGCAGGAGCAATTCAAAGCTAGAGAACTAATGGGAGAGCTAACAGTGGGCGCCGGGGTGGGGAGACTGTTGTTGCCACTGCTCGTCATGCGTGGAAGCTGGTTGGCGTGTGCATCTCAGGGACCTGACTCCGGGGTCCCTCGAAGAGCTGGGAGGCGTGATCTAAACAATTTTAAAATGGCAACTTCAAGTAGCAGTGACAAGAAGCTGCAAAACTTTTACAGTGGTGCTCCGAAGCAAAAACAGAAAACAGGCAGGAAGAGAAACCAGTAGAACTTCCCAAGTTTAGTTTGTTTTTCTGACATCATAGTGAGGAGAATACAAAGTCCAGGAATAGAAAGTAATAATCATTGTGATCAGGAATAAAATGAAACACAACATTCACTGAATGGCATTTTGACCACTCAAGATTTTCCTGCAGACCAAAGGGGCCCTTTGAATATTAGACAACTACTCACACCATCTGTTACTGACCAAAACAAAGTACATGCCTCTTCAGTAAGAGGCCAAGATGCCACCTTGGGTTTTCTCTTGTTTTCTACAGACAGAGCTCATTTTAATGAATCTATGGCTGTGGGGGTTTGGTAAATAGACCATCCACCTGGTCCATTTCCAAGGGAAAGTGATAAAAGAATCAATTATTTAACCATAAAAGAAATCTGGGGTGTAAGTCCAACAAGACTCTGCTCTTTGATTTAAGATTAAGTGCATCGCCCAGCACATTGGTTCTTCTAACTAGGAAACAGAACGAGTGGTTAGATGATTAATACTTGTGGTTAACCTCACTTAAAAAAGAAAAAATTGGATTCTTGAAGCATGAGATCCCTGTTGCTGCTGATTTGCAAGCAATGCTGCTCTAGAACCTAGAATAGAATGGTCAAAGCTTTTAGAGGCAGATGCTTGATAGAATGATCAGATTCACCATGATCTTGGCTCATTTTAACTTGCTCGTTAGAGGTTATCACTTTGATGGGGAGGAAACAGTGCTTTGTGATGTCATGCTGACTTCATGACCGCAGAAATGTCTTCGGAGACCACTGTCTCAACAGCTCTTGAAACAGAGATGAGCCCCATGCCCTATAGTTGGTTATATCCACAGGGACCCATTTCCTTTTCTTTTTCTTAGAGGTTATAGACAGAATAATATATTTCCCATGGATTCTGTGAAAATTTACTCTTATTTAATCACTCTTTCTGTAAAATACAATTTGTTGGATCTTCTGGACAAGTTGTTAATAGCAATAGCAATAACAGACCTATATGCTGCTTCACAGTGCTTTACAGCCGTCTTTAAGCAGTTTACAGAGTCAGCACCTTGCCTCCAACAATCTGGATCCTCATTTTACCAACTTCGGAAGGATGGAAGGTCAACTTGAGCTGGTGAGAATTGAACTGCCAGCAGCTGACAATCAGCAGAAGTAGCCTGCAGTACTGAATTCTAACCACTGCACCACCATGGCTCTTAAATATGAAATGTGGAACAATCAAGTATCCAACATGTAGAGTGAACTTAGCTTTTGTTCTAATTCTGTCAAGATACAATTAAAAATATGTTTATAAAAATGTCATGAAAATTCCAGTTTTTCCTCTGGTTATGGATGGAAGATATTGACAAGAAAGTTCAGAGCAGTCAGGTGGTTCTACTGACTGAGTGTGGGTAATGCATGAACAAAATAGAATAGAAAAACATGCTGTTTCTTCAAATTTTGCTGAAGTTTATGCTGCCTGCCTACTTTTTCTAACCACACCTGTAACAGTGGCAGCTGCAGCGAGGTCACTCTCCACATTTTTTGTTGTTAGTTGCAAGGTCATGTCCCACCCATCGCGACCACATGGGCAATGTTCCTCCAGGCCTTCCGGCCCTCTACTATCTTCTCCACATTTTTCTCTACATTTAAATTGTATGCAAAAACATTATTGAAAGCAACTTTCCCAAGCATAGCAAATCTGTTGATGTTCTCAACTGAGAATGAGTATACCACATTCCAAAGATAATTGTAGCTGCTAAGGAAAGAAAAACATTTGAGCGAACCTTTACAACTCTTCACCATGGCCCCCACCTTGGCACACAGCCAAGGATTATGACATCAGGTCCCAATCACTGACCCACCTAGGTTGTACAAGATGTGCTGGCTCTGAGGTCATAATAATAAATATTGAACATGGTTGCTTTGCCTAGCAAATTACACAACTCAGAGTGGAGGGAGAGAAGAGGGGCAACCAACTGCTTTGTGCCATTGCCTGGAAGGTAAATTACTGTGCTACAGTTTGATTTTTAAAGATTTTGTTTGGCCTGTTAACTTGATTTACTGTTTATTATTACTTGGTGCATATTCTTGGTCTCAGTCTGCATTTAAAAATGTAAAACCAACTGCTTTGATTTGGTTGGTAGCTGATATATCTTTATCTTCTGTATACATGCTCTTAGTCTCAGTATGTATCATTCCACTCTAGCTACAGTATTTCCCAATGTATAGATAAAACAGTTGTGTTTTATGGAAAAAGGTCAGTTGTGTTTGTATAGATTGCTATAAAAATTAGAAAAAGCACTATACTGCAATGTAGTTTAGCAGTGATATTATTTAAAATAACTCTTGAGGACCAAGTACCTTTGTGTTCAAAGATAGTATTGTTTTGAATACTAATGATTCAGAAGGCATTTTAAAATATAGATTAGAATTTTTGAAATACACTTGCTAAACATGAAAAACTAATTTAAGTTTCAAGTGAAAATGACCTTTTAAAGGGATTTAAGAGAGAGAAAATGGAGAACAGAATTATGTATTCAAATTGAATATGTTGTCATTCTTTCTGCTATTGATAGTTTGAATTTTATTGTAGCTTTTAAAAAGGCTGAACATACTAACATTCATCAACATGCAGTTCTAGTTATTTTTTCATACTTTTATTTTTTAGCTTGAAGCTACTTTTTTAAACTTGAGTATCTAAATTTTTGGATAAACATAAAGAAATTTGCATGTTCAAAAATAACTTGGAGCAGTGCTAATGTTTCCTACACATGCCAGTATAACACTTTTGTATGTATGCTATGTGCTTAAGAGAAATCAAGTGTGCATCTTTTTATAGATCTGACATAGCAGTCTCTTAATTTTTAATCAGGCTTTTCAATCAGGAATCATCGTGGAGATGAAATTTCTCATTCCTATATAACAGTAGTAAGAATATTTTTAAAAATTATTTTCATGTAAGAAACAAAGGGGTATGCTCCTCTTTGATTTGATTATTCCTACACAAAGGGACGTATGTTGTCTTTTAAATGTCAATTATTGCAGTATAAATTATTTGGAAGAACTGATAGCTAAGTACTTGTACTGCCCTATCAATAAGTTTGGTCACTTAATGGAATTTCCTCTTCCTACAGTGTTTGAAATTATTATGGTTAAGAAGTGGCAGTACTGGAATTGATTTTTTCCCCACTGTTTTCAGTGTGTGATTATTATAAGAAAAGCTCTTATTCTAAGATGCATTCATAATTAAAAGTAAGAATGTTAAGTTATTGTTAGCTGAAGAATTTCTGCTGCTTGTTCACTCCTTGGAAAAGGTAATACTGTACTATAAAAGAAAGCCTTCAGGATTTCAAAGAATATTGGATGCTCAAAGGAACAAGTTGCTATGTTTGTGATAGCCATGTCTAGATTTTAAAGGAGTAATGTAGACAGTTTCTTTATATTATTGTGAAGGTAAAAGTAAAATTCCTTGTATCTACTTCAACTGCAGCACCACCTAGCGTCTGATAATCATGTTTTGTCATTTTGGAAAAAGAAGTTTACATTTAGATAAGATAGACCAGATCAGAAAACAAATTCCATAGGAAGACTAGAACTACACTTCATTGAAATAGCAATCTGTATCCTCTCAATAAAATGTAGAGGTAGTCCTTGACTTAGAATAGTTCACTTAGTGACCGTTAGAAGTTACAATGGCAGTAAAAAAAGTGAGTGATGACCATTTTTCACACTTATGACCATGGCAGCATCCCCATGGTCACATGATTTACATTCGGATGCTTGACAGTTGACTCACATTTATGATGGTTGCAGTGTTCCGTGGTCATGTGATCCCCTTTTGCAGCCTTCTGACAAGCAAAGTCAATGGGGAAACCAGATTCATTTAACAACTGTGATACTACATTTATTCACTTTACAAATGTGGCAAGAAAAGTTGTAAAATGGGACAAAGCTCACCTAACAAATTTCTCACTTAGCAATATAAACTTGGGGCTCAATTGTGGTCGTAAGTTGAGGACTGCCTGGAGTAGTTTTCCTGTAGAAATTTGTTTTCTAATCTGGTCTATCTTGAGGTGCTGACACCACTTTGGATGAATAGGCAAACTGAAGAGTATTAGAAAGACCATACTTTTGTACACTACTACGGGGAAAACATGGATTGAATAGTTAAGCAAAAACATTTTTTTATTGCCAGTATCTCTGGCTTCAAGCAGAATGTATGCAGCTTGAAAGATCTTGGTCGTAACATCAGGAATGTAATAGGAAATAAAAGATGGAAAAGTAAAATTTAGTCAGCCAGGGCATTACAGATTGTGGAACAGTTGTGTATTGGCTAAAGCAAAAAAATCCAATAGAGTTAAGTGTGCCAAGAAGGTTTGTTATAGAGAATATGCAGTTAAAATATAAGATCAGTATAATGATAAAATGAATATTTTTGAATAATGAAATATAAAAAGCAGTAGACCAACTGCCAAAGAGGAGAACTGCATAAAATAGCAACAACTTTAATGGTGAAGGGAGAGATAATCCAATTTGTTTTAGCCAAGAAGGCACAATAGCTCCAAGTCAAATACAGTTTAGTCTCATGGAGCCACGTTGCATCTCCAGATAGAGCTGTGAAAACTCAACTATGCATCTGATAAAAGTTGTTGAGTGAGCTAAAATCTACACACACACACACACACACACCTTAATTTATTTACTTGTCTGCTGATTTAGTCTGAGACCTTTTATTGTCTCTCTAAAGGTACACTATACTTGATCTTAGCCAAAAAGCTTCAGGATTAAAGTGGTAGTTTTATAAAGCTGCCCTCAGGTGTACTAATAAACTTGACAGCAAATTCTTTATGCTTTGGCCTGTGTAGCATATTGAAGACAAAAACAAGTGCAACTGAGCAGATGCTTGTGTTCATTTAGCATCCATTTACATTTTTTAAAACAAAGTAGATGTTTTCCTGGTTCAGTTTTGAGTTGTGGAACAGAACCATGTAATCTTAGGAAAAAAGATTACATTTAGCAGAAAAACAGTAGAGATATAAGGAGAATAAAGTTGTACAAACCATGAAAAGGCTGGGATTTTTAAACTGCAGTTATAGCCACAATAAATATTTATTTGAAAGTCACGCTTAAATAGGTTTATAGCTCTTCTTTCAATCTCCGAGTAACATTTTTGATCTAGTTATCTGTACTCTAGAAAAATAGTGGGCAGAATCTTATCTAAGAAAATAGTAAGTGCGAAGCAGTATTCAATCCAAATTATTATTCTCAATACTAATAATTGGCTGTCCTTATAAAAATTGGTAATAGACAATAATGTTTTCTGGCTGAATTGTGCCATTATTGTTTTTATTAAACTCTTTATTGTTTGCTTTCATTTCTGATGGAGATTTTTATCTCTTGTATATTCTATCTCCATGTTTTGATGACAATGTTATCCATTCAGTTTGTGCCTGATCCTTGGTAATTCCATGTTCTAGACTAGAGACTGTATTTACCAAATACATGGCTTAGAATAATATATGTAACACACTATCCAAATATGTTGGTTTTTAACTTTACCCATGGTAAAATGTATGTTACTTAATAGATAATCTTCAAAACTCTTCAACTGGACAGGAGTCTTGTACATCACAACTCATTCTAAACTCTCCTCATAGTTAAGCCAATCTGAGAAAGCATACAAGAGAAACATTTAAAGCACATTATATATACAATAATTAATGTCTTTCACCCATTGAATTCTATGTTGTTTGGAGAGTTTCCTTTCTTAGTTTAGTACAGGTATATAGTGTCTGTCTGCAGCTTCTTCAAGCTGTTTCGTGATCTTGAAAAAAAGATCAATTTAAGTATTTTAAGAAGTTCAGATCAAATCGAATTTTAAACTTCTTAAATTCATCTTTTTTAATTTAATTGATTTGGCTTGGTTTTAAATTGCATACAGGTGTTACAGGCTCCAAGCATTTTTTTTAATGACTCTGAAGTGCTGTGTAGTCCTAATATTTATTGCCTAGCAGAAAAAATAATTTGCATTTGTTACTATTAATTCTCATTTTGTTTTATGAAAGAGAATTTGCTCATGGTTGGAACTTGTTAAAAGATAGCCTATATGGGTCGGGGTATCATTTATTATTTAACCATCCTTTTTAGCATTCCACACCTTCCTGGCTTCCCGTATTTCAGGATGGGAAATTATATGGAAATTTTTTTTATTTAAGTAGCATTGGTACTATCATTATTACGGTAGAATCTTTCCCCCAGGAAATAGTTGGAGATGTATCTATCTGTTGAGAAGTTCAGAGAAATTGTCTACCCAGTGGTATCTTCCCTGCCATGCAAGTATGTCACCCAGTATCTTTGCCCATAAAAATTTGTGCTCACCTCTAATTTTAATTGCAAGGTCTATCTGCCTGGAGACATGGAAGCAATGGCTGATTTTAGTCACAAACCTATGAGAAGTCATTTTTCCTGTAAATCAGAGGAGATATTTTTGTAAATTCTTACTCTTTTCTTTCCTCTCTGAATATTCTATTTTCTGGTTATCTAAGCACCTTCAGCTTTCCAATATGCCTTAAAGCTAGAATCTGATTTGAATCTTAGCTTAAATGCTTGCATTGTGAAAAGTCTAAGAAATATAATAAAGGATTATTTATTCATTGAGCTTTTTTTTCATTTTGACTCATCAACTTTTAAATTATTAGTTGTTTGCTTTCTTGACTCACCCTTCTGGCATAGGCAAAAATTTGATAAACATTTACCATTTAAAATAAAATTTCATTTTGTATTATTTAATTTTAATGACTTTTTAAAATTAACTGTGCTACTAATTGCATGTAATATAGTGAAAGGAAAGAAGTTTTACAACATATTTGTATATGAAACTTTTAAGGATAATTAGAAAGTTATTGTAATATATCTATGATGGGCTGAAATTGGATTATTGAACTAGATTTATATTATATATTTATATTCTGCTGTTGGCAATCAAAGAATTATTAATTTTGGTGTATGGTGAGAGAATTAGACAAAAATGTACCTTATCCAATAAAATGAGGACATACAATTAGTATTAGGATAATTAATTTATTCACAGAGATCAAAATGTAAAAAAAAATCTTTGAATTCTTTAAGGGATTGTTGAAACTATCTTCATGGAACAGTGAAAACATTTAAAGTGTCCTTTCTGTCTTGTAATCATAAAACTAATTTGAGACTTAAAACTGTTTCAATTTCAATCACATCCAACATATATGTCAGGGTACATACAACATATTGCTCGCAAAACTTCAGGTACCACTCCGGAGTGTATTATAGAAACTTCACAAACAATTCGTGTATGTTAAGCAACTAAAACTCATGGGAGGTGGGGGGAAACTACATTGAAGAAAAGCAATATTCCATTTTGAATTTCAAAACTCAATCTGGTTCAGTATATTTGGCAATTCAGTGCTGAATATGCAGATGAAATCATATTCCAGAGTTTGGCAAACTGAGGGAAAACTATATTGGCAGCTGTCTCAGTGGGTAGATGATTTAAAAGAAATACCAGCGCTACTTGTATTATTATGGCAGATTACAATAAATAGGAAAACTTCAACAAATGTATTTATTCCATCACAATCTCCAATGTATTTTGTGAAACATATGCCTATCATGTATTATAATGACAGGCATAAAGCAAACATATTTTAGAACAACAGTTTTAATTATAAATTTCTTTAATCCAAAAATTTATCCAAAGGTTTTATATAAATCAGGGCCAAAATAAAGATGTTTTTGTGAATAATAAACTATTTTGCAATTTTTCCCTTCTAGTTTAATGTATAATATTACTATATAATATAACTATAGTATTAATTTAATTAATTAATAGTAATAATACATAGTGCTATGAATGGAATTTGGTTGCTAACTTCTTTGGTCTTGCAATCTTTATGTCTTCTCACTGTCAACATATGACATAATGTTTAAGGACATGACAATGTATAATGATAAACCAAATTATAATATTATGTCCTCTATTTAGAAGATATATATTATAACATTATGTTCTCTATTTAGGTTCCTGTTTATTTAATATTTGTGATTTGTTTTATTCTATTATGTATATAGTAATAAATATTTGTTTATTTCAGCCCAACCAATGCTGGGTTTTAAATTACCACAAATGTTTTCTAATGCCTTACTATCAATCTAGATTTAAGACTGTATCTGTATCTGAAAATAAGTATCAAACATTAATATAAAGAAAAATAAATTCTAGGAAAAGCTCAAGGATGAAAATTATTATTTTTTAAAAAACACAATGTTATAATACTTTGTTAACAAGAAAATAAGCTCTTATAAAAACACTCTTAAAACTTCCGCCTTACTGTCTATCATTATATATTATTCTAATACAGTATAAATAGTACTGGTAGTAGTGGAAAATATAGGGACATTATTTGTAGGGAACCATTAAATTGCCTAGATGTACTAAAAGGAACTATGTTTATAGTTTAAACTATGTTTACACACTGTAAAATCTAAATGTATTTTTAAACTGATTTTGCTATACGCCATCTATTCTTATGGTTTCTTCAGACCAGAAGTTATACTTTCTCATTTATTTTAGCCAACAATTAATGAAGTGCTTGGTTTTTATCTTTCAGGTTTGAACATCAGTGGCTTAAAGGAACAAAAAAGTAATGGAACCAGTTCTGAGCCCAGTTTTTCATCTCTGGAGAGGAAAAGCTCTTTGTCAAGGTAAAATCATTAAAGTATTTCATTAGTGAATTGTTTCAACTATTTCTAAGAAATGCCTCTGGGAATTTCATGGAATCCTAACAACAATATTTTGATCTTTGGGCTACAGTTCAGATTCATGTTTCTAAAACAATAACATTAAAGAAGAACACCTTAGAAAATACTTGTACTAAAGCCAGGTATTCTTTTGCAGCTGTTGTTCTCTTAATTTAAGACTCCATTGACATCTCAGTGAACCACAGATTAGCATGTACAGCTGCTCTCAGTAGGACTACTTAAAGACTAGACAATAGAAGTTGTCAAGAAAAGGACAGACGTAAAACATAAAGTCTTCAAGAAATAAAATGGTGTGTCATCTCCTGGATGGAGTTGAGATGTAAATAAACTTCAGTTCTTGTATTCACTAAAATGCTAGATTATGTGGTGGTTTGTTTTTTTTTAATTTCAAATTGAGAGCATTTAATTAATGCCCTTGTTTTTCCTAAAGAGATGCAATTTATCTACTGCCTCCCCCCCCACTTGTTCTTTGGACGATTTTTTCCCCCCTATCAGCAGCATGATTCAAATTGCTAGCAATCAAGAGGTATAAGTAAATGAAGCATAGTAAATAATTCTGGAATTTTAAATTGGCTTTAGATTGTTACATAATAATTGTCAACACACTTCTGTAGCCTGATTGTGCTGATCTGTGTTTGAAAGTCTCGTTTGTATTGTCTGATCTTTTTGATTATGTTATACAATATGCCTGTCCCTACTTAGTAACATTTATAACATTTATTTTACTTTTAACTATATAATTAATGTAAAATTGGTACTATGTAGTTGTGGAATAAAATTAATTCAGCAGCCTATAAAAGAAATAGTAATGCACTTTATACACTGTACAGTGCAATTATTTTCTGTTCTGATTTTCAGAAACTGAAGTTGGGGAATAATACTTTCTAAAGTTAATTTGTTAAAATATATTGCTTACATTTTCATTTCATAAGTTATTGCTATTTAAAGGAATCCAAAGAAGTATTTTTAAATACTGTTTGCTATATAAAAAGAATAAGCATATTGTGAACACTATCAGTATTTTAAAAAATGTTATGGAAACATGCTTTGAATTATAATATGAACAAGCAGTTTCTTGTACTTATTAAATTACTGTTCATATAATGCATGCTCTCTAGCATAAAGAAGCAAGGAACATTTTTATTCTAATGGGGGGGGAAATTGCACAGTATAACATGAATTAATAGTTATTTTTAAAAACACTTGCATTTTAATTTTCTCTATAAGGAAAATAAAGTAAAATTTTCAATCTTATATTGGAGGCTTATCTTATAAAGTTGTTACAAATAAAGTACAAATAAACTGTGAAAGAAGGGATAAGGCTCAGGTATTTATTTGCAGTTTGGATACGGAGAAATTTCTTACAGGCTGATGTCTAAAGATTCCACTTACTGTTACTTCTTGCACCTTCGTGCTATTACAAGTGGTCTTGAAAACCAGTACTTGAAAATAAACACAACAGTCTAGTACCGCTGTGGTACGTTTAATTCTCCCCCCCACCCAGTGTTTAGTCACTGAGCTGATGAGCGACTCGTGAAATACCCTGATGGACCTAATTTTTTTTAAAAAAAATGGTTTCCACTGATGTCCTACAGACAATAATTATGATGTGCTAGTTAAGTCCAAACTACAGCTGAGGGATTTTACTTTAAAGCAGAGGCTTGGGTGCAAAAATGCATTTATAGCTCTTTGTCTGCCACCTCATTATGCGTGGACCTGATTCATTAAGTAATTGGTTTGCAGTTGTTTACATGAGTATTAAGGCTTTTATTCAGCAGTCTTTTGAGAGATACATTGTGCAAATGTTGCATGTTATGAATGCAGAATGAGGGGCAGTGGACAAGTCCTATTGGCTAAACACTGCACTGTTGAAAAGCAAGTAAAAGAGATTGGGTGCTGCTTTGCATAGCAATGACTTTCTTAATAAGCTTTACAGATTAATACACACAAGCTATAAAAGATGCAAAGAGATACTCTTAGCACATTTATCCATGCTC
This sequence comes from Pseudonaja textilis, assembly GCF_049901715.1. Lineage (NCBI taxonomy): Eukaryota > Metazoa > Chordata > Lepidosauria > Squamata > Elapidae > Pseudonaja > Pseudonaja textilis. The sequence continues at coordinate 112,037,954 of NC_141992.1, forward strand.
ATTTCACTATTATGGCACTGGAGATGGGAAGAATTGAGTGCTTTCATATTCTTTTTTTCCAGTGCAACTTCAGTGCATGAGACTTAATAGAATCCAATGTTTATTGTATTATAAATTGTGGGGGAAGTAGGCAGACCTGCAACAGTTTATTATTAAAGATTCTTTCAATGTAAATCTTTTCCACCATTGTGTATCCAACAGCAAAATCATTTTGTGGTTGAGTGGGGATGAAAGGCATAATGTACGAAGGAGTGAGTCTTAATAGGAAGCTGCTCTCCAATTGAAGGCCACTTGTTCCCTTTTGTATGGAGATGCATGCCATAGCTTCCTCTTCTCCAGCAAATATTACCCTGTTGTATCCTAGCTGAAAACGATTTTCTTGCCAGAGTCCCACTGCTTAGTACAAATACACTTAAACTCGGACACAATTTTTCTAACTTAATTACTACACTACATTCAAAGGAAAAAAAAATATGAAACAAATGATCCAAAAGTAGCATATCCCTAGTAGTTATAACATAATTATTAAACCAATGGTTGCAGCAATGTGTGTGGCATTTGACTGCTTTGTAGCAATACAATCAGCCAGTGGATGTCAGTAGCAGACTGTCCTTGCAGGTTTGGGCTAGATGCAATGTCTTTTCTTAGAGGCCTTTTCTTTTGCAACATCTGAATGTAAAAAATATTTAAGTTGGCTTCCTGAAGCGTGCCTTAAAGTTTCAGTATATTTTTATTTATCAGGTTATCTATTAAGGACAATAGGACTTGCTTTTGAGTTTCATAAAATTCTTATCCTTGTGTTTAAATTGGCTTTTTGAACAGAAATGTCTTTTTCTTTAAATAGTTTATTCACTTGAATAAATTGCTAGTTACCACTTTTAGCGGTTTGTACTGAGTATTTCAAATACTGTATACTTGGCCTCTGATAAATGCTTCATTTTAATCTTCACAGATAACTACAATGACCAGTAGGGGTCACTGTTTCTTTGCTAAATCCAAGTTGCATTTCTGTCTATTTCCAAATGAAATTTATATTTTAAATCTGGTTGAATTTTAGTTTCCAAAAGCTTCAGTGTTGCTGGTATCAGTTTATATCCTCAGGAGTAAAAGAATCTTTTGATAGTCACTGAAGATTTTTATGTCATTTGCATAAGATGCTCAAGGTGGGCTTTTCTGGATTCCCTGTTCATGGAAGACATAGTCCAGATATTTAAAGGGATGTTTGGTTTTTTCCAATTCTGCTCAATTATCTAAGCTTTGGTTTCTAATTGAAAACCATCATTTTAGATTTCTGGTAGTTTATAAATAGCCTCTTTTTCATCTATACTATCCTCATATTAATAATATAAAAGAACGAGACAGTTGTTGCTTATTATTCTTTTCCTTTAAGCCTTTCCTTTAAGACGAAAGATTATTGATTATCCTATCTCAATTACTACTGAAACTACAGCACAGTTCAAAACACTGATAAAAGTAATAGCCTCATAGATAGAAGTGGATGAATGACTTTGCAGATGACATTGCCTTAATACTGCTTAAGCTAAATAAGCATTTCCCTTTGATCATTGAAGACATATTAAAATATGGAGAGGTAGTGAATTTTGAAATTCATTTTAGAAAGACAATGGCTTTGTTCATCAATAATCAGCTCCAAATTAGAGAATGAGGTAAGGGTTAAATAATCCTTTAAGATTGATCATAAATGAATTACCTTGGACTTTAAATATAATTTTTCTCAATTGTGTGCACTAATAGTTGAACTAGAGGAAAATTCTAAGGGGGCAATGTCAATGTCAGACTTTTAAAGTGCAAACTTAATAATTATACTTATGTGTATAGATTGTTGGTGATAAAACGAGGAATGCTTTATGGATGCAAAAACCGTTGAGGTCCTTAAGTTCTTAAAAGAAAAGAAAGTTTATGAAACTAATGCTCTGGTGGTGTTATACTCCAATTTCTTTAGCAGAAATGTCGATATAAGAATTATTGAAAGAGATATGGTAACATTGAAACTTACTGGCATGTTCTGGTAGATCATTCAAAGATTTGGAAATTAGTAATATTTTCAATTTTCTCCCCACACTTAACCAATACAAAAACACCACCACCACCACCCAATATCTAAAACTGTTGGTTTGTCTTACTTGGGGGCTTGCAAAAGGGGTAAATCAGGTCCATGGAGTACCTGCAGTTAACTTAAGATAAATAAACCCCTGCTTTTTGTATTTTTGCTTGTGCATTATGCATTAATAGTAGAAGATTCAAAACTGAAAAAAAGGAGTATTTATTCACATAGCACAACTATAAACAGTGTTATAGACACTGTGGAGTAATTCATAAAGGAAATATGTCTTAAACTTTTTAACAGTAAAATGCATTATGAAATAATGTTCTTTATTGAAAAGCAATAGTAGGCAGATAAATCCTTTTGAGTGGCTTGAGTAGGAATCAATTCCTTATTCAAGCCCTCTTTATTTCTGGATTCATTTAGCTTCCCAACTAGGATTTATGTAAATAGGATTTATGTAAATATCCAGTATGTGACATTTCTTTCAACAAGCTTATAGCAGTTCTGTGGAAATCTTGAAAAAGAACAATAAGTTATTTCAGTTGGACACTCTTTCATAATTATAGTGTTATGGCCATCAGAACACCTAATCAGATTTTCCCCTATGATAATCTGTCCCTAACCTGAACTTTTAGGTCTTCCAGCAATGCTCTGTAAATGAGTCCATGTCCATCCAACTTACTCGTCCTGTTCTCTTTCCTTCTAGCTTTTCTAATATTAGACCTTCTCCTGAGAGTTAGGTCTTAGTAAAGTATATCCACAGTAGGATAATTTGAACCTGGTCATTTGTACTTCTAGTGAGAATTCTGAGTTGATTTGTTCAATTCTTCTTTTGTTTATTGTCCTGGCTGGCCACCGAATTTATAGAAGCTTTCTCCCACATCAACATTCAAAAGCATCAATACTCTTCTACTCTGATTCTTTAAAGTCCAAGTTTTACTTTCATTGAGTTTTGCAGAGAATACCATTGCTTGCACAAATATGATCATTGTAAGATACACACATCCTGGTAGTTTAATATATTTTCCAAGGCCTTGATGATTGTTGTTGCACTATCAATACAATGGAACAAGCAGTCAAAAAATTTACTCTTTTTTGACTGCTTGTTCCATTGTATTGGTAGTTGGTTCTAAAAGGCAGAAGCTTTCCACCATTTCAGTATTTTCACTGTATATTCAAAAGCTGGCAGCTCTACCTGTTACTAGTTTAGTCTCCTTCAAATTTAATTTTAGTACCATTTTTTCACTGTACTCTGACTTTTACTAGACTTCCCATAATAAATATACAGCATATATGTTTAATAAATAAAGGGAGAGTATAGAGCCACTCTGTTCTCATAAGACTATAACGTCTTCAGTTGTACATAGGTTTCACCCGAGGACAATGAGTGTTCTGGGATTCCCATTTTTCTAAGCACATTCTACAGCTTGATGTGATCAACACAATTGAAAGCGTTTCTGTAATAGTGACTTTTGTTGAATATTCTATAGATAGAACTTACTTTCAGTGGAAATTTATTTTTCCCAAGCTAGTAATTTTCCATAAATATGTATACTTTTATTAAACTATTTTCAAGCTTATGATTCTTCACTAATTTTTAAAAATGTTGTTCATAGTGTTGTTTTCCTGGAGTATGATATTGATTTGCTGCATGCTGGATATTCTGTATAAATATACACAAAAATGTATAAAAACCTTAATCCAGAGAAAATGGCAAAAATGGTCTGGAAACTGAGAAACCTTAAATGGTGAAATACAAATATCATTGTTGGCTTTGGTTAAAACTGAATTCTGAAGGTTTTAGTCCACTGTTCTTAGAATTCATTCTGATCTTAAGTTATATTTGAATATGTCCACCTGTCCACTTGTTACTGTGCAGAATATATCCACCTGTCCACCTGTTAATGAGCACTGATATATTTTTCTTTTTTTACAGAGATGAAAATCAAAGAGGAATATCTACAATAAAATCTAAAGGTAAGGATATTATCAGTTGTCGTCACCTAACACAATTAAAGACTTTTTTCCCCTTTTCTGGCAATAGAGAAGCTTGCTTGGACTCATGTAGTCCATCTAGTAGCATCTTGGTTCTAAGAAGCCTGTAAGGAATGAAACAATACTCAGCAATTTTGCCCTCAAATAAATTTGTGCCCTTAAGTCAGTATTGACTTTTGAGGACTACCAGAGCAAGCCCTTGTTATTCCCGAGTTTTCTTGGCAATATTTTCAAAAATGGTCTTTTTCTTCTTTTGGGGCTGAGAGAGTGACTGGCGGAACTAGAAAAGCAACCTCCTACTTCCTAGTCAGATCCCTTTAACCACTACATCAAACTAGTTTATTTACAAACTAAGTTTTTCTTTTGTGATCATGCCTATTAAAGGAATATTGAAAGGGGGCTAATAGTTATCTTCAGACCTGTGACATTTGCAGAGAGGAGTAAATGGGATCAAAGTGATGATGTAAGCAACATTGTTATGCAAGCTCCATCGCTTAGCGGACTGGAGACTAAAACATACGAAGAACCATTCCAGGAATTGGGTATGTCTAATTTAATGAAAAGAAGAACTAGTGGTGACATGATATCAGTGTTCCAATATCTAAGGGGCTGCCACAAAGAAGGGGTCAACCTATTTTTCCAAACACCTGAAGGGAGACAAAAAGTGATGGATGGACAGTTCCTGATAGTTAAAACAATTGATCAGTGGAATGACTTATGGTTGTGGGTGCTCCAACACTGGAGATTTTAAAGAAGAGATTGGATATTTGTCTGAAATGGTATAGGGTTTCCTGCTTGAGCAGGAAGTTGGACTAGAAGACCTCCAAGGTCCTTTCAAACTCCATTATTCTGTTATTTCTTTTCTATATGCATCTCAATATCATATGCCTTCCCCCCAATGGCTGGCCTTTCACTGCAACCTCCTTTCATAATTTTGATTAAAATAGTGAGAACCTGAAGATGCTGCTGCTGCTTTGTCAATGACTTCCATGCATATTACACATTAAATGAAAAGCAGTTTTCCCTGCCTGTAATATACAAAATTAACCTGGGGCCATCTGTTTTATCTCTATATTGTAAATCCTTACTCTGTTAATTTGGATGTGAGCCCTCCAGATATTGCTGGATTTTCATTATTCTTGACCAGAGGCCTTTATTAACTGAGATTGATAGAGGCCTGAATCCAACATCTGAAGAGCAACAGGTTTCTTGCTCCCTAAGTAGCCATTAATTATAAGGAAAGTGCTTGATTCCAGTGATTTCTGCAGCATTTTTAGTGCTACAAAAGCCTTTTTGAAGACAAGCAGCAGAATATATACCATTCAGGCAGTGATTGCACTACCTTAAATATGTTGAGTCCAGCTTTTATTTGATTATTCAAAACTTTATAAAGTGGCGATAGATCATTCATATTTTAGTTTTCAACAATAGTGGGATTCCTGAAAGTGCAGATCAGGATTGGAGGATTCAGGTGGCTCTGAGCCTAGATTGTCTTCCTCTATCATAAGCAAAAGAACCTCTTTAGCTTTGTCAATCATAATGTGGATACCATCTTTGTATACCAAATGCTAATGAGTAGTAATTCCTGAGGTTTTTATTGCCCAAAATTTCTTGTACTTTCTGCTGCTTTAGGAGTAATATGTCTAAGTCTGAGGTTCTCTTGTATTTTTAGCTTTAAAATTTTACATATGATAACTGTCTTAACTCCAGATCTTCATTTTTTCACCTTCATTTGTCAAGAAACTAGTTTTCCCTATCTTTTTCCTTAAAAAAAGATGAGCCAGAAAAAAAGGTTTCATAAAGGTGATAATTGCACAATCTCTTAGATGAGGATGATGAATCAGATGGACCAAGTCCAGTCCATACACCAATGGAAGGAGAACTTCTATGGCTCTGATTACAGTTAAATAGGGTTCATACAGTATTTAATATTTATACTCTTATCTAGTTGTCATTCTTTGAAAGTTCTTAACATCCTAAATAATATAAATCATTGGTTATGTTAATAATAAACCTTTATTGTCAATGCATGTATACAATGAAATTGGCTGAGGCTCCCTTAGTGCACCCCCCAACACATCTCAATAACTTAGAGAAAGAAAATCCCTAACCCAGTAAATCGTATTAACAAACACAATCCTCTATACCCATGATGGCGAATCTCTGGCACGCGTGCCACAGGTGGCATGCAGAGCCATTTGTGCCAGCATGCAAGTTGCAGGTAAACTTACCTCACTGCGCATGCGTGAGCCTCACGGCTGATTTTTGGCTGGTTTGAGGCCTTTTTCGGCTCTCAGAGAGCTTGAAAAAAGCCTCTGCAGGTTTTGCAGGCTGAATAATAGGCCCATTTCATCACTTCCTATAATACCAAAAGTGACGAACGGGCTTATTATTCTGCCTGCAAAGCCTGCAGAGGCTTTTTTCAAGCCTCTGGGAGCCAAAAAAAGGCCTCAAACTGGCCAAAAATCAGCTGTGAGGCACAGTACAGGTAAAGGGGGGATTGCGCACACATGCACAGGGGGCGTGGGGAGGCGCACTGTCTTCTGGGTGCTGGCAAGCGAGTGCACACATGCACAATTTTTGACACAGGAACCCAAAAGGTTAGTCACCACTGCTCTATACATATATGTGCATAACATTATATTGCATCAATGTGAACATGATGCATGTTGCGCCAGCCCTGCAAGTCTATCATACTACATAGTTATGATGTTATGTTGCATTCAGGAGTCTGACAGTCCACAGATAAAAAGTGTCCTTCAGCCTGTTAGTATGACTGGCTATGTCTCTATATCTCCTGCCCGATGGTAGGACAATAAAGTGCTAACCAGAGTGTGAATCATCCCTGAGATTTTCCTCACTCTGCTACGGCAGTGAGTCCTGTTGATTTCGTATGTTGACGTTAAATGCCTTGTCATTTCTTTCCCCATCTGTCTCCCAATCCAGCTTTTTGGGGTGAGTCTGATGACAGCAATTCTGATATTGAAGCAGCCCTACGCCCTCAGGAACAGTGTTCACAAGAAGATGGATTCAGTGATTTCTATGACTAACTTGATACCCATTTACAAACGAATGATAAAAAGCCAGTAGCAATTTTTCAGGATGAAAGTGGTTTCAGAAAAGGTCAATCTGGATTGGATATCCTGGTGGCATTTTTATGTACCTTACCATAGCCACTTCTTCACACCAAATTATCCTGTCAGCCCACTTTCAACCAATATGTTTATGAATGATTGTAACATTCTTCTTGAAAACCAAGGTAAGACCACCAAAACTGCAACAGTCTAAGATTTATACCTGGATTTGAAACACATTTGAAATTTGAAGTACACAGAAGCAAGGGGGAGAGTAATTTTGGAGCTGGAAAATTGTAGGCCTTTAATTTATATATTCCCTCCTATACCTGTTCCTTGATCCAAGTTGCTTGGTTGAAAAGTTTGTTCTTATGCTTGAATGGCCATCAGACTAATGAATTCAGTTCAAGACAAAGCAACTATGATGTTTATTAATGCTATTATGAATTTTGCATTAAATAAAAAGCAACTGATTGGACTGGGACCTTGTTTGTATTTGTAGCTTTAACCATCCACTACTGTTTACATGAGGAAGGAAGCTTTTAGTTATGAAAATAGTTGCAAAAAAAAGCAAAGCATGATTAAGAGGGCCAGGGCAGAGCGTCACAAAATGAACGATTGTATGAACAATGGCATTTCAGGCTTAGCTCTATAGCTGTTTTTTAGAAGTAAAGCATATTATTTCAAAAATCAGATTTGTAAATGTATCTTACCTTTAGTTTATCATAAATGATGCGAGATATTATATTTGTTTTTTTATATCCCCAATAAAATGTACCTGAAAACTTGGAAGAAACTGTTTTCACAATCTTTGTTTTTATTTTGAAATTGATAACGATCATTAAATAATCTTTGCACATTGAAATAAACAGGATCTTCACAGTCAAAAAAGTTTTGTTTTGACCCAGCAATTCATTCTGAGGTACTAAGTACTAAGTGTCTCACTCAGGACTAGCCTTTGAGTCACAGAACAGTTTGGTCTCATTTTTGTCTTCGAAGTGTTTTGCAAACATGTCACATTGAAGTATTATATTAAGGGCTGTTAAGACATTCACCTCCACTGGATGGAATAAAGTAGATACAAGTTGTCCTTGATTTATGACCAATTGCTTAGTGACCATTCAAACATATGACAGACACCTCCAGATTCTTACGACCAGGTTCCGAAGTTGCAAAATCTGCCCCTGACCTTGTGGTCACATGACATTTCAGGTTACCCTAATTAGGGCAACTGCCTGAACCCTGACAGACTAATCACAACATTTTATTGTATATATAACATGTAAATCCTCACAAAATAAGATGTGCAAATGAGATTCTGTGCCCTGCAATGGAGGAATTATATGGATAGTTTCCCCTAAATTAATTGAAGTTGATTGACTGTTGATCAAATGGACCCATTGTGTGCCCAATGTCTGCCTGCCCACTACAATCACATACAAATAATGGAAAGGAAGGGCACCATGTTAATTTGGTGGTCTCTGGTCCACCAAAATTGCTAGCAAAGCTATCTCTACAGCTCCAGCCAGGAGAGATTCCGTTACAGATCTTGAGTATCCAAAAAAAAAAAAAAGCTTTATCACTAAATTGGATTCTTTCAATGAACACACAATACAGCAACCTTCTAAGAACCCAGTTCCACGTCAGGTGCGTGGAACCTCCGTATCACAAAATTCCGATGATGGGTAAAGAAAGTCTGTTCACTTGCGGGCCGTCGGATTGACCAATGGTGCAATCTAGTGGGTTATAACTTCAAATACGGAGTTCAACATGCCAAATTTAGATGTATGGAGGGAGCGGTAAACCAGCTGGTAAAATTGGGAAAGAAAAGTTTTTGAACCAAGTCAAATAGAGCACAAATAAAATGACGGATATGCTGGCTTTACCCCCGAAACGTCCTCCGGCCAATATCACACTCGTTAGATTCACTAAGTATCAATGAGTAGCCAACACTGCTTATTCTCCCGGCTTTTCCTGCCGCGAGACCGCTCGGTTCCTCCAACAGCCATTCGAAACTGAAACCGCTTTTCCATTCACTTGGAGCAAGGGAGTTGAAGTTACGTCATTGGCGACGTCACTGGTGCGGTCCGCAGTTCCCTCCTTTACCCATAGTGCTAGAGGTTATCCGGTGACCCGGACATCTTTCTTCGCCGGTTTTTGTCACGGAAAGGTCTGCGCATCCAAGGGTCCGGGGCGACTAATGGGGGTCCCGGCATTTTTCCGGTGGCTAAGCCGCAAATACCCCTCCATCATCGTGTCCTGCACTGAGGAAAAGGTGAGCGAGGAAGGAAAGGCATCTGGCGGGACGGGCTCTGGCGCTGCGTTGCCGCGGCTTTTGAGGCCGCGTTGGTTAGGCCGGAAAAAAAAGGGGGCGGGGGGAAACGGAAGAGCTGGTGGATCTCTGCCGACTTGTTATTGTTCTCGCGATATGTTGTTCTCTCCAATTCTCGTGGAATTGGTTGTTAGGCTTCGCAACTGGTTGCACTGGTGGACACCATGTTCTGGTTTTCCGAATCCAAACAAAACAGGCTTTTCAGACTTTAGAGATTAAAAGACATTTTGATCAAATAATATTCATAGAAAATAATGGTTTAGATAGATTGAAACTGGTTCAGTTTGGTAAAACCAATTAAATAGAATGCCTAGCTGAGTAGGTACCTGGACCACTTAATTTTTGCACATATATAAATTAGCTTTGGAGTGATGCAGTGGCTTGGAGGGGGAGCTCTTGCCTCACAATCAGGAGGCTGTGGGTTCGATCCTAGCTAGCCGCAGATATTTCACCTGGCATCCGGCCAGTAAACAGCTTCATTCAGTTGCCCTGACTCCAACCCATGCAAGGGATTATGGGGTCATTAACAGGAAGAAGAAGAAAAAGTAGTTAGCTTCTTCTACACACTTGCTTCATAACTTTCAAGCATATTAATAAAATATTGTTGCTTAAGGTGTTACACTGCAAACTTTCCAGGCTAAACCTGTTATGAAACATTTTTATTCTTTGTGCTTTCATAAAAAAGCCTGGCACAATAATTAATAATAAACAAGTTTAAAAAATAGCAGCTGGAAGGAACTATTTATGTCATCAAGCCAACTTCTCTACTCTCCACTACTAGTCTGATCTTATTGTTAGAATGTTTTTCTTAGTGTGTAATTGATATCTGACAATTTCCATGTTCTGTAATCTGGCAATATAGAAGGGGTAATTTTTTTGTACTCAAAGAGTGCCATGTTTTTCTCAATAGTGATTTGTTCAAGGCTTAACAGTTTTTTCAGTCTTTTCAGATATATTTCATAGTCTGATTATTTTTACTAGTATTTGTATCTATCCTAATTTCTTAGAATCCTTAAAATATGAATCTCTGAATTATATTCAGTATACAGGGGCAATTTAGTGGGACCTTTGGTATGATTTAGAAAGTATGCTAATGTTGATACAATCTAAAAATGCATTTACCTTCTTTATGTTGGTGATTAATTATTCATTCAATTTGAAAACAGACTATGAAATAAATTCTGTTTGAAAAGATTGGAAGAACTCTTTTAAGCCTTGGGACAAAAAATCACTATTGAGAAAAACATGATTAGCACTCTTCAAGTACTAAACAAACATAACCCTTCCATATTGCCACAGATTACAGAACATGGAAAAATAAGTTTTAAGTCAGATTTCAGTTGTACACTAAAAAACATTCTGACAATATGGTCACAAAAGCTGATCACATGACCCTGGGACACTGCAACATCATAAATGTGAACCAGTTGCCAAGCATCAATTTTGATCATGTGACCATGGGATGCTGCAATAGTCATAAGTGTGAAAAAGTGTCATAAGTCACTTTTTCCAGGGTTGTTGTCTTTGAACAGTCACTAAATGAACTAATAAGTTGAGAACTACCTCTATTAATATCGAAGACTCATTTTGTATAAATTGGTTTGCAAATTGGGATATACAGTAAATACTGTAGAGATTTTAATGTAAGAACAGTGGTAATACACACGAATGACTGAGACTTACAGTTACTTTACATCTTTGACTCATAAGAATTTCATAGTCACATGCTGCTATTATATATGAAAATATCATGAACTTGATTGGTGAATAAAACTTGAAAATCCCACAGAAGATTCAACATGGTAGAAAGCATTCTTCCCCCATCAAAAAAGTCAAATATGTATAGATATCCATAGGGAAGACAATGAAGTGGCAAAGGATAATGCCGGTATGTGCATCTTGGTGTCATAGCACAGATGATGCAATTTATGCTTGCATCAAACATCATGATATTACAGCATGGAAGGGCATCATTTGTATGATATCTGTTTTTAAAATCGTTGCTTCATATTTGTGCCAGTATGTTACTTTAAAAATCATGCAAAGTTGAAGGTAAATAGCTTGATCGTATTAAGGAAAATCGGTCTTGTACAAATATATGAATAGAAATAGGTGCAGCTGTCTTTCACTTGCTTGATTTTGTTTTTAGGACTTACAGATTTACTTTATTCAGCTGATTTCAAGTGATGTCCAGCTCCACAATATATAACTGGGATTAAAACAATAAAAATGTTGAGTAATCATAAATAGGGGAAAATGCATAATGGCCTTGATTCCATCAAAATTGTCAGTTACTAACATGCTAATAATTTGGGTTCTGCGACTAGGTGAGACTCTGAAAATATCACTGCCTAAGAATAAATGAACTTGTCCATCAGTATTTCTACCAACTGAAACTATTGGTGTTTGGAAAAATTTGCTTTATACTTTACAGTGTTCTAGTAGACAATGCTACTGATTTTTAATGTGCCAAACTGAGCACTTGTACAATATTAAAAACAATCTCTTATCAGCTGAAATAGAAACATCAACCATATGTAGGAAAGCTACCAGTGAAGCTTTAAATAAGTTATGGGTCTGAGGAGATCATTGCATATTTCATTTTATCAACATCTTTCATTTCTAGCTATTTCAAAGGGGTGTGAGCTTCTAGAAACTAAAAACAGGGTTAAGGAAATATTTGAATTAGAGGAAAACATGTACTGTTTTAATGGATGTCCTTTTTCAAAAATATGGGATCCTTAATGCTCTTTAAATTTGGTTGTTTTCTTTCATTACCAAACTATGTAACATAATTAATGCAAGAAGGGAGTGGTATTTGCTCTCTTTTTATGTAGTAGTGCTGTGATGGTGAACCTGTGGCGTATGTGGTGGCACGCAGAGCCATTTGTGCTGGCATGCGAGTTGCAGGCAGACTCACCTCACTGTGCATGCGTGTGCCTCCCAGCTGATTTTTGACCTGCTTGAGGCCTTTTTTGGCCTCCCAGAGGCTTGAGGAAAGCCTTTGCAGGCTGAAAAATAGGCCCATTTCATCACTTCCTGTATTTCCGGAAATACCAGAAGTGACGAAATGGGCCCATTTTTTGGCCTGCAAAAGGCTGCAGAAATTTTCCTCAAGCTTTTGGGAGGCCAACAAAGGCCTCAAACCAGTTGCAAATCAGCTGGGAGGCACAGTGCAGGTGAGGGGGTCGCAGGAGGGGGTGGAGGGGATTGCGTGTGCAGGGGCGGGGGAGTGCGTGCATTGCCTTCTGCATGCTGGCACGTGAGTATGTGCACAGTTTTTGGCACAGGAGCCCAAAAGGTTAACCACCACTGTACTAGTGGTTTGTCCTGTCAGTATTGATGGGAGTTTTCTTGATAGTTCCTTGATTAGTTTAGTTTACTTCTATTGTCATTGCACCTCGTACAACGAAATCAAACACCATCTTCAGTGCACATCATGACCATGACCATGAAAATAAACACAAACACACATCCTTCAGCCTTCACACATTGAACTGAAAATCCCTGACACTACACTAATACTGCACTGATAAGTTTGTTCTTTACTGTTAGCTTATTTGTCTGAGTTGGTAGTTCCTTGATTGGTGTATTGTTTACTACTTAATTGTTGGCCTAATATTAATCGGTGTTAATCTCTGCTTATCGGGGTATTGGCTTGGTGTAGGATGCTTAGTTTCCCACTTGAAACTATGGTTAAGTCTGTCCATATGTTGTGAGATTAAGGAGTTTTCAATGTCTTCTGATTGCTGCTTAGTCTTCATGTGCTAGTCTTCTGCCTGTATTAATTGTTACAGTCCTTGTACTGAATGTTGTAGGTGACTTATTGTTTTTATTCTGGGCTGCTGGGTCTTGGTATATTTGAGATGTTTTGGAGGGCTTTAGTTGGTTTGTGTGCTGTGGTGATGCCATGTGATAGTAGTAGTCTGCTGGTTTCGGAGATATTTTGGTCTATCACAATATAGAACAGGGGTCTTCAAACTTGACAGCTTTAAGACTTGTGGATTTCAACTCCCAGAATCTCTCTCTCCAGTCATTTTAGCTCAGGAATTCTGGGAGTTGAAGTCCACAAGTCTTAAACTTGCCAAGTTTGAAGACCCTTGATATAGAACATAGAATAGATAACAGAGTTGGAAGGGACCATGGAGGTCTTCTAACCCAACCCCCTGCTCAGGGAGTAAAACCCCATACTATTTCAGACAAATAGTTATCCAATCTCTTCTTAAAAACTTCCAGTCTTGGAGAATTCACAACTTCTCAAGGCTAATTGCTCCATTGGTTAATTGTTCTAACTGTAAGGAAATTTCTTCTTAGTTCTAGGTTGCTTTTCTCCTTGGTTAGTTTCCATCTATTGCTTCTTGTTCTCCTCCATGCTGCATTGAGAGCCCAGGATGGGTTGACTCCCTTTGACGTCATAGCTGAGTCTGTGCTAAGATATAAAAGCCAGCCCCCGGGAGAGACCCCAGCTTTTGACTTAGCTCCTTTCAGATAGTAGCTGTGTCTCTAAAAGCGTTCTGTTAGATAGCAACCACAGCGATCTTCAGTACTTTTTTTCCTCTCTTCAAGCAGCTCCCAGGGATCTGGGCAGCTGCTCTTCCAGGAGAGCAGGGTCTCTCTCTCTCTCTCTCTCTCTCTCTCTCTCTCTCTCTCTCTCTCTCTCTCTCTCTCTCCTCCCTCCCTCCCTCCCTCCCTCCCTCCCTCCCCTGCAACATTGGGAGTAGCTTTACAGAGCTCTGTGCAGGCAAGTTGGGCAGCGTCTGCAGACCTCCCCCACGCCTGCAGTTTGGAGCCATCCTAAATACGATTGGCAAACTGATAAGAACTCCAGCCAGCTGATCGTGTAGCTGGTTGCTGTGTTTTTCCCTTGCTGACTTCGCTCGGGGCTCTGTATAGTCTAAGGAGTGATTCTTCAATCTTGGAGCTTGTTTTCCTGTAGTCAGTGGCCATCTTGGATTCAAGCCTTCCACCACGAGGTGAACAGCCATTTTGTAAGCCCGGGGGCCATTTATACCCTAAGGGGCTTAATAGAAAAATTTCTAAATAGCTTCTTTCCAACGCAAGAGCGTTTATTTTACAAATGGAGCAAGATAAGGCTCTGGCAGAGCTTTCTCCCCCAGTGGAACAGTCTCTTAAGCCCAATAGGAGAAAAAGACGTAGGCAACGCACCCAATCAATCCAGAGGAAGGTGGCTGCTAAAATCAAAGCTAAGGCTCTAGCCCCTAAGAAGGCAACTCAGGCTGAATTGAGGGCAGAGAAGCGCAGACAGGCAGCTCTAGAGAGGCAGTTCAACAGAACTATTCAACAGGAGGGAGTGCAACTACAGCATGTTTCAGGTGATACTCGTGGACCCCAACCAAGCCCTCCCAGGGGAGGAGAAGTTATCTATGAGCCTTTCCATCCTCCATCCTAGTCTCCTGAGGCTCTTGCTGTACAGTCAGATCTGCAGGATTTAAGCAGATCTGGGCCTTATTTCCAACAGGCTTCTGTGCCCTATGCTCCTCCCTCTCCCTCCAGGCCTCGAACCTCTCCTCAATCTAGGCCTGAAGCCACCTTCACTCCCACAGCAGCGGGCCTTCAGCCTTCTGCCTCTACCTTTGAGCATAGACCAAGGGATATCCAAGATGTAGTCTCATCAGCCATTAGGCAGGGATTGGCTGAAGGCTTCAAGCAAATTCTTCAACCTCTGGAAAGGGTTCAGGCCCTTCTCCCTTCTCAATCTATAGGTTCCTTGCCTCATCATCCTGATTTACACAGGCCTCAGGGCCTCAGGGTCCATTCTTCTCTACCAGAATGGGAGGAGGTTGATGAGGAAGGAAGGGCTTCACCATCTGAACACAGTTACTCTTCTCATTCAGAGTGTGAAGAGGGTGAGATTTTTGAGCAAAATCTTTCAGAGGAAGAGGTTTCTCGCCCAGAGCAGACATCCTCTACATTGGTCTTCAAACCTACTTTCTTCAGACCATTACTCAGCAAGGCCTTGGTCACTGCCAAGCTGTTGCCAGAGGAAGTGGCTCCCGAGCCACAAGGAAATGCCTCTAGCCAAGGGGATTTGCTCTTCTCCAAGCCTGTAGTGCATGCAGAGGTTTTGCCTTCTCCCATTTTGTTCCTGGACATGGTCAAGGAGCAGTGTGCTTCTCCTTCAGCAGGTCCTCACCCATCTTCTCTAGATAAGCATTTCTACAATGTCAGTGCAGCTCTGGACAATGCCCTGGCAGTGCCTTCTGTTGACATTCTGCTTCTGGCTTCATTCTCATCTTCTGGCACTCCCACGGAGCCAGAAGATATCCTGAAACCGGATGATAAACGTTCCGAACAGGCCCTCCGGCGCAATCACCAGGCTGCTCCTTGGGCTGTTCGGGCTTCAACAGCAGCATCCTTCTTCACCAGGGCATCCATACGGTGGCTGTGCCAACTCCAGAATAGATTGCTTGTTTCTGACCTTCGGTCTCACCAAGACCTTAAGAAGATTATTGCAGCAGCGGAATTCACTGCGGATGCCACTCTCAATTCTGCCAAATTTGCATCCAAGGCCATGTCATCTTCTGTAGCAGCAAGAAGACTTTTATGGCTCCGAAATTGGCAGGCGGAGTCACACCGAAAATGGAGGCTGGCTTCAGTTCCATTTGCAGGCGATAAGCTTTTTGGCGATTCTCTGGAACCTTATCTCATCGAAACCAGAGATAAACGTAAAATTCTCTCTTCCTCTGGGAAGAAAGCCGACTATTGCCCTGCTCCTTATCGCCCTCCTGCCTTCTGAGTGGAGACCTCATCTCGCTTCCCCCACTCTCACAGGCCATACTCCCAACACTAAGACCAATGGGCAGAAACATCTGGCAGGCAACAACCTTCTACTGGAAAACGGCCCTTTCGGGTGAAGGGAGTCATTCCTTCCGTCGCTCTAAGTAATCCCTCGTTCTCCCCACCCATCAGAGGTCGCCTTGCCTTTGCCTCCAAATGGGAGGAGTTAATGACGGACGCCTGGGTGCTCAACACTATTAGGTCAGGGTTACAATTGGACTTCCTAACCCCATCCCCCCCATTTTTTTTTATCTGTCCTGTGTCTCGGGACATTTCCAAGCAAGCCCTCATGAATCAGGCCAATTAGCACCTTCTCGAAATCAGGGCTATCCTGATCCTCCGTCTCAACAGGGACGTGGACTTTACTCTCACCTTTTCATTGTTCCCAAAGCCTCAGGGGGGTGGCGAGCCATACTTGATCTAAAATTTCTCAACCAATTTGTAAAATACAGGTGATTTAAAATGCAGATTCTGCATTCTATTTTAGAGAGCGTTCGGGAGGGCAACCTCCTCTCTTCCATTGATCTCACTGAGGCTTACCTCCACCTCCCAATTTGGCCTCATCATCACCAGTTTCTCAGTTTCTGTTATCAGAATACCCATTACCAGTATCGAGCACTTCTCTTCGGCCTCTCATCGGCTCTAAGGGTCTTCACAAAGGTTCTGGCAGCATTGGTGGCATCTCTGCATTCTATTCCAGTGAGGATCCAATGCTACTTGGATGACATTTTGATTCTTTCCTGTTCCATCCTTGCGACCCATCGGGATTTGCAAATTACCCTGTCATGTCTCCAGAGCCACGGATTTTCCATCAACACCAAAAAGAGCCAGCTCTCTCCTACAACCAAATTGCAACACTTGGGAGCAGCCATCGATACCATGTCGTGCCAGGTTTTCCTGTCCCCAGCTCATGGAAAGACCCTTGCAGAGATCATCAGCCAAATCCAGCAACATCAAATTGTCCCCCTGTTGCTGCTGTCCAGACTTCTGGGGGAGATGGTTTCCTGTATTGGCATCATCCCGTGGGCTCAGCTCCACTCCCAAGCCCTCCAATGGTTCCTGCTTCCCTACCAACGAGTAGGAACCAGCCACTCATCCATCAAGGTCTCACTCCCGCCACAAATCCGGAGATCTCTCAATTGGTGGCATTCCCTATCTATCTGGAGGGGACTCCTGTTCAGGGACCCAGACAGGCTAGTGATAACCATCAATGCCAGCCTCCTGGGTTGGGGTTCCCATATGCAGGGCCAGATAGCTCAGGGCATTTGGTCCAGATCTGAACAGACCCTTCCCATAAATTGGCTAGAGCTCTCAAGCATTTCAGGCACTCAGTGACCAGCTCTCATGTTCTAGTCCTTCGGAAAACATGGCCGCAAAGGCTCATGTCAACCGGCAAGGGGGGATGAGGTCCAAAGCCCTCATGAGATAGGCTCTACGGTTGGGGTTATGGCCAGAGAAACACCTGTTATAGATCTCGGCGGACCACATCTCCGGGGTCGGCAACTCCCAGGCCGACTGGATCAGCAGGAGCCTAGTCAACCAGGCAGAATGGTCCATTCCTCCATCTCTATTCAGGGATCTTTCCCTCAGATTCGGAACAGCGGAGGTGGATCTTTTCTCCACTCCTCAAAACGCCCAAGTCACCAGATTCTTCACCAGGTTTCCTTGCCAGGGAGTGGAGGGGACCAATGCTCTTCAGTGAAGATGGCCTAAGGGTCTCCTCTACGCCTTTCCCCTGCTTCCCATCATTCCGGCAATAATTCGGAAGAGGTTGGAAGAACGTGCGGAGCTCCTGGCACCCTATTAGCCAAGGAGGCCCTGGTTTGCGGACCTGGTCAACCTATCAGTGGCTTCTCCTTGGAGGATCCCTGCCCATCTAATCTCCCTTCACCAGGAGGCCCTGCTCCATCCAGAGCCCCAGTGGTTCAAGTTGACTGTGTGGCACTTGAGCAGCAGCTGCTAGAGGAGGCTGATCTTCTAGAAGGGGTCATTCTCACTATCCTGGCTTCTCGCAAACCTTCTACAAGGCGCATCTATGATGCCACCTGGAAGGCTTTTTCCCGATGGTGCCTCAGGGAGGGTCTTTCTCCTGCTTCAGCCCAGTTGGCAGAAGTTCTTAGCTTCCTTCAGCATGTGCTGGAGAAGGGTTTGGCCCCAACACCTTATACAGGCAGGTCGCGGCCCTCTCCTCAGTCCTTTCATGGGGTTCTCTTCCTTCCTTATCCCATCACACTTCAGTCAGGAGGTTTTTTAAAGGGGCCTCCAACCTGCACCCTCCAGTGGTTCACAGGTATCCTTCCTGGGACCTTCATTTGGTCCTTAATGCCCTTACAAAGCCCCCCTTTGAATCCCTTAGAACAGTGTCTCTCCGTTTCCTGACTCTGAAGGTAGTGTTCCTTGTTGCCATCACTTCTGCCAGGAGGGTTTCCGAGCTTGCTGCTCTTTCCATCAGACAGGACCTTTGTTCCTTTCACGATGATAGGGTTGTTCTTCGTCTGGACCCCTCATTTATTCCGAAGGTTAACACCTGGTTTCACAGGTCCCAGGACATTGTTTTGCCTGACTTCTGTTCTCTCCCGCACCATGACTTAGAGCGGCAGTGGCACATGCTAGATGTAAGAAGGGCTCTTAGAATATACATTAAGCGCACTTCCTCCTTCAGGAAGTCGGAAGCCATGTTTGTTTCCTTTTTCCCTTCTCACTTGGGGCACAAGGCCTCTTCTCCTACTATTAGCAGGTGGGTCAGGTCTTGCATTGAGCAGGCCTACAAAGCTGCGGCCCTTCCGGTTCCCCGAGGTCTGACGGCGCACTCTACCAGAAGCGCGGCCACTTCTGCTGCCTGGGCGACCCAAGCATCCTTGGAGGAGATCTGTCGTGCGGCCACGTGGACATCCCTGTCTCCTTTCATCAGACACTACCGTCTGGATGCTTTTGCCTCGGCAACTGCAGCCTTCGGCAGACAGGTGCTTCAACAAGTGGTTCCACAGTTGATGTGATGAGCCAGACGAGGACCTGCCCGTGGACATGCAAACTTTGGTATGTCCCATCCTGGGCTCTCGATGCAGCATGGAGGAGAATGGGCGTTGGTAGAAGTTACCGTGAATGCCCTTTCTATCTATGCTGCGAGAGAGCCCAGCCTCTCCCTTGATTCGTCCGGAGACGGTAAGACATCTTTCTGTATTTATTTTGGACTTTCAGAGACACCTTTCAGTCTGTCAAGTATCTTTGCCAAAGCTGGGGTCTCCTGGGGGCTGGCTTTTATATCTTAGTACAGACTCAGCTATGACGTCATAGGAAGGAGTCAACCCATCCTGGGTTCTCTCACAGCATAGATTGAAAGGACGTTCACGGTAACTTCTACCAACGCCCATTCTGCCCTCAGGTGCTTTGGAGAATAACTTGACTCCCTCTTCTTTGTGGCAATCCCTGAGATACTGGAACACTGCTATCATGTCACCCCAGTCCTTCTTTTCATTAAACCAGACACACCCAATTCCAGCAATTGTTCTTTATATGTTTTAGCCCCCAGTCCCCTAATCATTTGTGTTGCTCCTCTCTGCACTCTTTTTAGTCTTTAACATCTTGTTTACATTGTGGTGACCAAAACTGGAGGCAGTATTCCAAGTGTGGCCTTACCAAGGCATTATAAAGTGGTGGTCTTGATTTTGTCCCTCTGTTAATGCAGCCTACAACTGTGTTGGCTTTTTTGACAGCTGGAGCACACTGCTGGATCATATTTAAGTTATTGTCCATTAGGACTCCTAGATCTCTCTCACAGTTACTACTATTGAATGAGGGCACACACAACTTCTGAAAGGAAGCTATTCCATGGTTGGTTGTTCTCACCATTAGGAAATTTCTCATTAGTTCTAGATTGCTTCTCTCCTTGATTAGTTTCCAGCAAGATTAGTCTTGTTTTCTGGAGCTTTGAAAAATAGATTGACCCCCTCATCTTTGTGGCAGCTCCTTAAATATTGGAACATTGGTATCATGTCTTCTAGACCAGACATACCCAATTTGTGCAACCATTCTTCATTATATTTTATTTTGGTCGTATTAGCCTTTTCACAGCTTATGTTGATTGTGCTGTAGTGAGTTGAGTGGTCAGGCACTTTTTGATAAAGTTGTATTGGTATTCATTTGTTGGAAGATGCGTACATTATATTTTTTTCTTATCCTGGTGTTCAGGGTTGTTGCAGTATGTTCGTGCTCATCTAAATAGTGTTCTTATAAAGTTTCTCTTGTTTTTTTTTTTTTGTAGTGGAGTACTTGGGTGGTATATCTGGTTTTACAATACCCTTGTATTTCTAATTTGCCATTGTTGCCTGTGCTGATAGGGATATCCAGGAAGGGTAGCGTGTTGTTGTTTTCTTCCCTTGTGAATTTTATTTCTTTGAAGATATTGTTGATAGTTCTTAGAGTATTTACATACTATATTAACATGATAACCTTCCCCAGAGTAATCTCAGAGTTCTGTGTCAGTTGAAATGAATCTAGATAAAAATGTCTATTTATGCTGAAGCTTGTCATTTACCAACTGCTTGAGTATTTTCCAAGGAAGAATATATTAGCTATTAATCTCCTCTGGGTCAATAACAATTCAATTGCTACCTTCTTTTAAATAAGCTCCTTTTATAAACAATGTATACCATGTCCCATACTACACATTATCTATCATTTATTGTTTGTAGGCTAAAGAATGTAATGGTATCAAAATTCCAGTTGACACTAGTAAGCCGAATCCCAATGAAGTGGAATTTGATAATTTATACTTGGATATGAATGGCATTATCCATCCTTGTACACATCCTGAGGACAAGTGAGTGGCATTTTTATTTAAATAAGGAGTCAGCATTTGTGGTATCTGAAATATTAATGTGATACCTTACACTGCAGGCCAGCACCCAAAAATGAAGATGAAATGATGGTTGCAATTTTTGAGTATATTGACAGGCTATTCAACATTGTAAGACCAAGGCGACTTCTGTACATGGCAATAGATGGAGTGGTAAGTATATTTTAAAAATGCTAACTTATTCAGGGTTTTTTTAAATAACAGTATGAGACTTTCGTAGCAAAAATATTTTTTTGCAAAGTAGACATATAAAAATGGTATTTTAATATTGATTTAATGTTTATTTCATTTATATTAACTAGCCAATATCAGTACTTCGATATATGTTACAAAACTTTGAGGGATAGTGGACTACAGTGAAAGCCTATTTAATTATTGCACATGTATTTATGGAGATGGCATGTGAGAAAATCAGTAATAAATATATTTTTCTCACTTAACTGAATCAAATAAATAATATTAATATTGTATAATAACACTTTAAAACTTCCCAGAATTGTTCATAGTGCAGCAGTCTACAGTATAAATATTGCTGCTTGTGTGTGAATGTATGTGTTTGTGTAATTTCTATATAAACTTTCAAATATAATGATACAATCTCTTCATAGTTTAATAGGAAGACAAAAAATAAGAGCAATGTCAGTTAAATTGTTAATGCTAATACTCCTTTTCTAGGCTCCCCGAGCAAAGATGAATCAACAAAGATCCAGAAGATTCAGAGCATCAAAAGAAGGAATGGAGGGTGCAGAAGAAAAACAGAGAATTAGACAAGAAATTATAGAGAAAGGTAAATTGATGATCTAACATTTTTCATTAATAAGTAATTTGGAGATGGGGTTCTTTCCTGCTTTTATGTAGTAGAGCAAAATAGTCATGCAAATGCATGATTAATTGGGTTGCACAGTTTCTGTCTTATCTTAATTCACAAGATTCTGGTTAAATGTATTATAATTTACACTTAAAATGCCATGACTGGAAATCCTTCGACAACTTGTCTTGAGAGAAGATCCACCAAATAGTAAAGAATTTTTAATTGAGTAAATAGTTATATTGGATTAGAACCATTATGGTAGGTGGTCATCAGATTTACTTGTGAATTCCAGAAGAGAGTTATCAGTAAAGTAAAATGCTATGGGTTAAGATTAATTATATAAAATATATGTCTGTATTGTTTCATCTCCTAATTTTATCTGTTAGATTAGTCTTCAGTTCTGTTACATGTTTTTTTTAAAGGTGGCTTTCTACCTCCAGAGGAAATTAAGGAAAGATTTGACAGCAATTGCATAACTCCAGTAAGTAGAACTACTATTATCTCCCAAACTGAGACCAGAGATAGTTTTGGTCACAGTCTATTGGTTGATTAACTACCGCTTGGCTGTGGGTTTCTAATTCATCTGAGACTGATTACAGTTAAGATCTAGTAATTATTTTTGCAAAGGCTGTTTGCATTTGCAGAGGGTGAAGGTGCCACCTAAAATGCTACATTACAGAACTAATTAGGAAAAAATCTTAGAGTTCAGGATGCTACTTTGATTGCAGTAGTTGCAGTGTGAAGTCTAAGTAGGAACTTGTAGCAAGACATAAATGGAAGAGGAAAATGTCAAAAGATATATCTCTTAGTGCACGTGCTGTTTTTTCTCTTATCTCTCAACTGAATGTGCATAATATAACTAAAATTCTTATGTTCATTTCTCTCCTTCCCTTGCCACATGTTTGCTAAGAACAACATGAAGGGCAAAGTCATCCAACAGAAAATAATGCTTTTGAGAAAAGTATTCCCAAGTTTAACTTTGGGCTGAGTTTGTATGAGGAGAGAGGATGAAAAGAAGTTTTTCCATAATTCAGTTTCTAAAATAAGAACCTAATTTTTTTACTTTCAAAACTCAAGTTTGCACAGTGCTCATTCTGATGGATAATGTCATAACTTAATATCAGTGACATAACTTATAAATCTGGAAACAGGATTTTGTGAAATTTGAAGGGGTTTTTTTTGTCAACCAAAATAGCCATCATTTTAAAAACTGATTATAGTTTTAACTCTTAGATTTCTCACATTATCCAAATGGATGTAATGGGGTCTTCTGGCTAGATGAATATAATTTTATAGTTAATTTTAAATGTACTTGCAGCTATTCTCTCTGTATTGTTCCATTTGATAAAAGCCTTACTGGTTGGAGAATCCAAAGTGTGGGTAGTGTCTGCTTCCTTGTTTGAAGTCAGTCAAAGCTTAGTCCCGCCTCCTACTGAGCATGCCCAGTTTTTGACTCAGTCTTCATGCAAGGAAGACACACGGAGAGAGTGTGCAAGAGAAAAGGAAATGTAGTCACGCTTTGGATTCCAAAACAATTCAAAATAACACAAAAGAAAGCGAACTGTGAGTATAGCGAGCCGGGCAGAAGCCACAAGCAAGCGGGGAAGCCACAGTGTGGTAGCACAGCGGGGAAGCGCCAAACAGCTGTTTGGCACTTAGAAGAAAGCTGCCAGGGCTCCAAAAGAGCGGGTGGGCTAGCACTCGGCCATCCTGAAGCACAGTGGCCACAAGAAGAGGGGCCCAAAGGGGAAGACAGACTGGTGCTCGGCTATCCTGAGGCCGCAGGGGGAAAGCGCAGGGGAAAAGCTTAGAAGAAAGCTGCCACAGCCCCAAACAAGCAGGCGGTCATCCCTCAAGGCATACAGAGCCGCTTCCCAAAGAAGGGGGTCCCAAGCAGTTTAGGAGAGTTACTACTCAGTTGCGGCTGAGCACACTCTAAAAGAAGACCCTGTAAAGCCCACCTGGTCTGGGGGCTACAGTCACTACTCAGTTGCAGCTGAGCATATACTCGAGCAGTCAGGAATCATGAGACTGCAGCAGCAGAGCTCCAGGGTAGGCAAAACTGCCTGTGCCCAGGAACAAAGGGGACAACTTGGCTGATTTTTCAGAAACGGAGGCAGGCTTGGAGAATAAGGGATCTCCTGACCCAAGCGAACAGGTCTCTAAAGGACCTAAGATGGCCAGTAGATGGGAAAGGAGCCCCTGTATATGGTCATGGATGTTCAGAGCTAACTAAGCTAATCTTACTATATTCAAATGCATACAAATTGTGTTTATGTAAATTTGTTAAACTATTTTAAAACAATCCTGCCAATACAAATAGAGCGTAATAACACTATACCTCTTAAGTTAGAGAGTTAAGATCAATTTTGTTTTATGGTTAAAATGCTCACTACAGTTTTTGGCAGGTTACAGCAAGATTCATTTTTCTTAAAGTATGATTTCACAACTTTGGAAACTTTGGGGTTTTTGACCCACTCAAGCTAGTGTATATTTGTGTTTATTAAATATGTTTATTTTAAAAATTACTCAATCTTGTCCCCAAACATTATTTTATGTTCTTGTTATGTAGGGAACAGAATTTATGGACAATCTTGCTAAATGTCTTCGTTATTATATTGCTGATCGTTTAAATAATGATCCAGGATGGAAAAACTTAACGGCAAGTTTTTATCAAATGACATTTCAATCCACTAATAGAATGTCAAGATTTTTTTTATTAATATCCAGTTTAGGAAGCATAGATATCGGTCTTAGGAATATGTACATAATTTCCTTCATATATAATTTTATAATGCTCTTTATTTCAAAAGATTGAAGTGTAAGATGAAATATATTGGTTTGTAACAAGAGTAAGATGTAATGGTAGTGGAATAAGTAATCATATATTGAAAAATAAGGAAATGTAAAAGATGTCTTGATGTTGATAACAATGCATATAATTTTATTTTATGTTTTTAAACTTTGGAAAATTAACAAAATATTTTTTTAAAAGATTATTAATGAATATATAACATACATATTTTATGATTGTAACCCCACTCAGATGGGGGGGTGGAATCAAATTTATAAATAAAAAATAGTCAATTTCTGACAGTGACCGGAAAGTAAAGCTTGTGATTTTAATGTCTTTTAAAACAGTGGTCGCCAACTGGTGGGCTGGGGACCACTGGTGGTCCACGAGAAAATTTTGGTGGTCCGCAGCGAAATGCCCCCCCCCAAAGTAATTAATCCAGGCTGCATAGGAACACAAGGCTGCGCTGCCCACATGGCCCGCAGGAACCCAAAACCAACGGCAGAGGAGGGAAATCCGCCCTGGGGTGGCTTGTTGACAGTGGGAAACTCGGTCCCGTATTCCAGAGCTGCAGTAGTCACAGGACTGGGCCTTTGGTCATCCCAGAGCAACTGCTCCTCCACTCGGGTGCACCGGCCTGCCATGGACTGGAGGAGCTGTTCTGGGATGACCAAAGGGCCAGTCTTGTGACTACTGCAGCTTTGGAATATGGGACCGACTTTCCCACCAACGTCAGCAAGCCACCGTCAAAATTCATATTAGTGGTCCGTGGAATTTAAAATTATGAGTTTGGTGGTCCTTGGGATCCAAAAGGTTGGCAACCCCTGTTTTAAAAGACTTTAAAAGGGTCTGCCACAGTTAATTGCTTCATCTCCTGCTTCTGAAACCCACAGAAGACTGCTGTCCTGCAATCTCCTCATAAGGAGCAGCCATCTGGTGCACATGAGTCTCTCCCATCCTTTCCTTGTCTGGGGAGGTACCAAAGAATGAGTCACTGGTTCTTCAGTCTTTCTTGTGGGCATCAGCTCTGCCTTCACCAAGATATCTCCAATTTTCCGTTCCTCCCTCGGAGGTTCTAGATCTGAGTGTATCTGAGGTGATTTGTGTTTCTGAGAATATAAATATCAGTGTTCTTCCAGTTTTTGTTTTTAAAAATTACTCAAGTCCTCAAAAGTTTAGAAAATATTGTGCCAGATGTGCATTAGTAGTAATTTTCATGCTGATATTCTATATTGAATATTTTATTTTATAACTTATATTGCTTCTTTTTGTTATTGACAGGTTATTTTATCTGATGCAAGTGCTCCAGGTGAGGGTGAACACAAAATAATGGATTACATACGAAGGCAAAGAGGTAGGAATATTATGCTTTTTACAGGAGAATATGCAGTTTACTAGAATTATTGGATAACTTTGAGCAGTTTGAATTAATGTATTACTGTTTTATACAACAGGGTTTGTCAAAATACTCATGTGTGCAGAGAAATAAGTTTCATGTGATTGTAGTAATAGTTTAGTGCATGTACAACTTAAACAAAGATATAAAATCAAAATTTAAAAATACAAAAATAGGCTTAGCGCTCTTGATATTAGTCTTTATAGCAATTTAAATTGTGTACCTGATTTTAAAGTACAGGAAGTCCTCAACTTATCGCCATAATAAAGCCTTCCCAGTAAGGTCAGAAATCATGGCAATCATTAAGTGAGGTGCTTACATAATTGTCTTGCTTAACAACCACAATCTCTGCTTTTCTTGTTGCAATCATTAAGCAGAACATGGGGTGCCTTCAGTGTGAGGGCGGCCTTGGTATAAGCGGGGGAGAGATTAGTCAGTCGTAAGAATGGATCATCAAGCACACAATTTTGTTTATTTGCTGGTGGGGACACTATTGGCCATACGTTCAGGCAGATGTCATGAGTCCATTCAACATCATCGTATTTTGAATGGTCACTGAACAAATAGTTGAGGACCACCTGTGTGTAACAGAGGTACATTTCATACAAACTAACATGCATCTGTGAAGTGAGATCGTAAACTTTTAAAAATGTGGCTTTTTGGAAGCTTCATTCCTTAAATATGTTCTTTTGGTGGAGAGTTCTAGAGAATTTCTCTCATTTATGAAATATTGTTTCTCCAATGTTTGCAATATAATTTAAAAAGAAAACTCTTCTAATGTGTTAAAAACATGTTGATTTCAATCAGTCATTGATTGAAATTGACTGATGTTGGACAGTCTTTCTGATTAAAACATTAAGATAGGCTAAATTGAAGAGACCCAAAAGTTGATTTATATAGCAGTTTAGTTTTGATGCCTTCAAACCTTAGTCCAACAATAATTATTACCTTATTTAAAGGGAAGTTACTAATTCTACAGAATGAACGGAGCAAGAGAAACCATGCAGCAGAATTGAAAATACATATCAATATATGCTTAATGAATTGGCTAGATGGATACATTGATACATGCTTTGTTTCTTCTCAACGTCTTTGAACTGAATTGATGTATCCAATTTTTTATATATCATATATCATACCGTGTTTCTCACAAAATAAGGCCGGGCCTTTTTTTTTTTTGACCCCTGAAAAAACGGCTAGGCCGTCTTTTCGGGGGTGACTTAATTTCCTCCCCCACCTAGACCAGCCCATGTGCATGTACCTCTCCACGAGGCCGTTTCTATTGGACGACGAAAGCTTCCCAAAGGCAGAGTCCCCAGCTGTTTCAGGGCGAGGCGTGGCTGCCCATGTCCCCTCGCCATTAGGCAGTGTCTTTCGGGCGATGGAAGCTCCCCAAGGCCAGTCATCAACCACTTCGACTGGCCAGTAGAAGTGGCCTCTGGGTGAGCGCACACTCCACTCGCCGTAAGGCCGCTTCTGTTGGCCGACAAAAGCTCCCCAAAGGCAGAGTCCCCAGCTGTTTCAGGGCGAGGCATGGCTTCCCATGTCCCCTTGCCATTAGGCAGTGTCTTTCGGGCGATGGAAGCTCCCCAAGGGCAATCACCAGCCACTTCGATCGGCCAGTAGAAGTGGCCTCAGGGTGAGCGCACACGCACACTCCCCTTGCTGCGAGGCCGCTTCTGTCAGCCGCTGAAAGCTCCCCAAAGGCAGAGTCCCCAGCTGCTTCGGGGCGAGGCGTGGCTGCCCATGTCTCCTCGTCATTAGACAGTGTCTTTTGGGCAATGGAAGCTCCCCAAGGGCAGTCACCAGGCACTTCGATCGGCCGGTAGAAGGGAGGGAAGAAGTAGCAGCTTGTGCTTAACTGAGTTTCTGAACTTGAAGGTCCCTGCTCTTCTGCCACCTCTCTTTTGTTGGTGCAATTTACGGGGGGGGTGGGGTTGTCCCAAGACCCTTTGAGTTCATTCATTTATGTTTCCCCAAGGTGCTTTGGGGGGGGTGTTTCTTCCCTGCAACGCAGCCATTATCTCTCCCGGGCCCAGCAAGACGCTGTCCTCCCCACTGGAGGGAGTTGGGGGTTCAGGGAAGTGTCCTGTTAATCATTAAAGCAATCTGAAAGACCACCCTTTGGGCCCACCAGGATGATCTTCACCCAGCTCAGGCAAAAAACCCAGGAGCCCCTCCACTCTGCCCCCTCCCTGCCCCCCCCCACTGCCTGCTCTACTCAAGTCAGAGATGGGGGGGCAGAACCAGTCCTTGGATTCCCAGAGCGCACCTGGGATGGGGCTTGTCTAGGATGGAAACTAAGCAGGGTTGGAGCTGGGATGGAGTCCCCAGGAGAGAATTTCCAAGGCTGGAGAGAGAAGTTTAAAAGAGTGGGACAGGAGAAGACAAAAGCTTCTTTAGCGACTCTCCTGCGTTCCAAATGGTTGCAGTGGGAAATCGAGGCGGGGGGGGAGTAGAGCTATCTGAGGGGATGAAGAAGAGCGGCTGGCTCAGGAAGCAGAAATGCAGCGGGAATCTTGGGATTGTCTGATATTTATTCTGACAACTGCATATATACATTGCATTGAGTTTGCAGTTGGGAACCTGATGTATAGCCACGCCTCGCCCCAAAGCGGCTGGGGACTCTGCCTTCAAAGAGCTTTTGTCAGCCGATAGAAGCAGCCTCGCGGCGAGGGGAGTGTGCGTGTGCGCTCGCCCTGAGGCCGCTTCTACCGGCTGATCGAAGTGGCTGGTGACTACCCTTGAGGAGCTTCCATCGCCCAAAAGACACTGTCTAATGGCGAGGGGACATGGGCAGCCACACCTCACCCTGAAGCGGCTGGGGACTCTGCCTTCGGGGAGCTTTCATTGGCCGATAGAAACAGCCTTGTGGAGAGGGGACTGTGCGTGAGCGCTCGCCCCGAGGCCGCTTCTACCGGCCGATCGAAGTGGCTGGTGACTCTGCCCCCAGGGAGCTTCTATCATCTGATGTTCTATCGGTAGTAGATCGGGGTATTCTAGGCTAGGCTACCTACAGGGCACTCCTAAAGGCAAGTTTTCTCCCCACACCCCCCGCCCTTCCCCCCCCATTTCTCTTCACCTCGTGTAGTTCTAACGAACGATGTGAGAAATGGCCGAGAAACACATGGTTTAAATCGGCCTAAATTTTGGGGGTGGGGCTTAATTTCATCTCCTGCCTAGAAATCATGCTGGGCTTTCCTACTGTTGGAGAAACACGGTATCATATTATATATTGCTAGTATTGGTTTTGTTAATTTGTTTTAATGTATTTCAATATTTATCCTACTGGATTTGATTATACTGTGTTTTCATTGAATTATGTGCAGGAGCTATATATCAGTTTGATTTCATAAACACAGTATATAGAATATTTTGGGAGGAAATACTTGATTTAAAAATTACTGATGTAGCTCTCGTGGTGCTGTCTGAGGAAAAATGAAATGGATCTATAAGATTATGTTGATTCTTCTCTCACATTGAAATTAAACCCCTGGTTATTTCCTTCCATCAGCCCTCCTCCAAGTCCTGTGGGAGGAGACTGTTCCTGGGAGGGATTACAGGTAGTCCTTGATCTACAACCATTTGTTTAGTGACCATTCAAAATTAAAACAGCACTGAAAAAAGTAACTTATGACCAGTTTTCATGCTTGCAACCATTGCAGCAACTTCATGGTCACATGATCAAAATATGGGTATTTGGCAACTGGCATGTATTTATGATCATCATTTGTAAGTTTTCCAGCTGTCTTCCGACAAGCCAATGGAAGAATCCAGATTTGCTTAATGACTATGATTTACATAGCAACTGCAGTGATTCACTTAACAACTGTGACAAAAAGATCATAAAATGGGACAAAACTCATTTAACTGCTTTGCTTAACAACAGAAAATTTGGGCTCAACTGTGGTCATAAATCGAGGACTACCTGTAGCGAAGAACACCAGGAGTGTGTGCCAAAAGTACATACAGTCATATTAAAAAGAAAATACATCCTCTTTCAGTTCTATGATGTTATGTATCAGGACATAGTAAAAATCATGTGGTCCTTAACAATTTTTAAAAGTAGTATATAAAACCATAGATCTCAAAGAGGATATTCTTTCCTTTTCACATAACTGTATTTTCAGCTAGATTACCGAAGGCATGAAAGTCATCCTAGCTGTCTAGGTAAAATGAGCATGCATCTATATTGGATAGCAGTGATATAGGAAGATGCTGGAGAGAAACAATCATTTTAGTGACAACAGCAAAATCATCAATTTATACTGTGCAGGAGAAGGGAATAGTAAACCATTCCAATATTTTACTTAAATGGATAGAAGACCTAAAGGACCAATTTAGGAACAGGCCATCATGGAGAAAAATGCTGTGGCAACTGATAATTTAATACAAATTTGCTGGCACATAATTAACTGATAAACTTGATTAAATGGCAAAGTAGTAATTAACATTGTGGCAGTAATTGGAGCTAATAAGACATTGTGTTTATTATTCTGGTGAACACTTTCTAGTGAAACTTTCTAGTCTGCTGTTTTTTCTAAATTGCATTTTCTTTGTTGTCATTCTTATTACTTCAGAGTTCAGGGGTGCATTTGTGAATACCATGGTATCTTTTTAAACAATTAAGTAGGGTATAAACAACGTTTTGTTGTATCTTGTCTGAGAAATATCAGAATTCTATAATAATACAATGTCCTTTTGTTTTAGCCCAGCCAAACCATGATCCAAATACTCACCATTGTTTATGTGGTGCTGATGGTAAGTCCATCTCTAGACATTTCTATATTAATAATAAACGAAAATTGTGGAAAATATTTGTTAATCAGTTCAGTGCATGGTTAAATAAAAGTTCATTTGGTTGAGTTAAATATTAAATTACCACTCATATCAGTTCAGATGAACCACCTAATTACATTTTATTCCTGTACTTCTTAGCTTCCCTCCATTTTCTACTTATTACATGTACTTCTGAGTGCATTTAATTCTAACAATAATTTGCTAATTCTGGTAAATTGGGCACAAAAGTTCACAAGAAGAGAATGTATATTATGCTTAGTCACTTTAGTGGCTCATTAGAACTGAGCCCTTATTAATGGTTGGGATTTGTTCTGTTTCTTTTGTAGCTGATCTTATTATGCTTGGATTAGCTACTCATGAACCAAATTTTACTATAATCAGAGAAGAATTTAAGCCTAATAAACCTAAACCATGTGGTCTCTGTAACCAATTTGGGCATGAAACTAAGGACTGTCAAGGCCTACCAAAGGAAAAGCAAGGGGAGGTAGGTTGAATTTACATAACTCCTTTTTATTACCGTTGGTGTGCTATTCAAAATGAAATGTTGAGAACTGCTTTATAGACTTGCTTGCTTAATAAAGAAACTTACCTTTGATAAATAGTTGCATTATCTTACATATATCATGGAATGGCAGCATTTGTAAGGAAAAACATACATAGCAGTATTTATTATCTTGGGTTATGATAGGATTAGTTTAATTTAATATCCTTTGCTTGAACATCTGAATCCCCTCTTTGAGAGAGATGAACTGTTTAGAAATAAGAAAAATAAATACATAAACCTACTCCAGGCAATAAATTTGATTCATTGTTTTGGCGGCAAAGCTCCATTTGAAACCAAGGTTTGAAGATAATGTATGAGTCCTAGTTTGCTACAATGATTCAGATGTTATTATTTTTCCAGTTATGTCTGAATCCAGTGTTGGTGACTAATTTTTAGTTTGTTCCTGTGCCCCAGCAGAGTCTCAGACAACAGTCAATCCTTTGCCTGCGCATGGTTTGACTTCATCATTCACTCTTCCATGCCATCCTCTTTTTGTTTTGTCCAAATTACTTAGGACCATTGCCAGTGTTTTGTTAGGAAGGGGACCTAGTTATATTTTCATAATATGTATCAAGAATTACAAGTGGTATAGAACTTATATTTGAAACAATGCAAAATACATATTTCCACTTTTTTCATTTTGCAAATCTGGGAATTAGAGGGAACATTGGAAATAAATGAAATAACTTTAATATCCTTTGTAAGTGTTGGTGTGAAAATACAATTAATTCAGACAGTTATTATGCATTTATTGAATGTGTTTTTAATATTTTTAATTTCTACTATAAAAACAAAGTTGCTGATCTCCAGAATTATGCATCTCTTCATTTTTAATCTTTAGGAGGGTAGTAGTAAAATATTACTCTAACATTAGATAACAAACTTTTTTTCTTTATAAAGTATTCTCCACCAGTGCACAGTTTAGCTACCATAAAAATAAACAATAAAAATTAAGCAGTAATTAAATTTATGCAAAAACAATAAAATATGTGCAGAAAAAATGATGAAACAAAAAAATGTACTGTGGATGTCATCTTCTCTATCTAATAGATACAGAAATATCTGATTTTCAGGAAATCAGAGGAAAATTGGAGAGAGAACAACCAAGGTTCATAGCATGTCACTTACTGCATTAAATTACATTCAGTCACATTTTCTTAATCTGAAATTGTATCATTATTAACAGTTCCTAATTCAAACTGAAATTATTGGGATATATTTCACAATCCCTCCTCCCTTTTAAAAAGATCAAGTGAAAATACAGAAATAAAAACCTTGTTAGGGAAGAGGGACTTTTTTCTGAATTCATCTGCCGTCACATCTCTGTTGCAGTCTGACAAGTATATCTGATTTTTTATGTCCGCATAATGAAAAAATGAAGAAATTATCAAAGGGAATAGGATGGAATGAGTTCTGTCCCACTTTTTTCACCACTTTCCTGTGTTGTTAAATAAATCTCAAGGCTGTTAGCTAGTATCAGCTTAGCACATATTAAAATATTAAGCTAACAGATATCTGCCATCAGGGAATTATTATAACTTATCTTGGCATCCCAGTTTGTTTATCTACCATATGGTCACTAGAGCAGAACTTTTCAAACTTTTTAAGGCTGTGGAAATTATTAGTTAAAAAAACCAAAACTTCCCAGAACCCCTGATAGTTAGGCCAGTTTCCAGTGATAGAAAATCAGCTGTGTTCAAGGAATTTATACATTACTCTAGAAAACTGGATTAAGAATTTCATTTTTTTTAATAAATATATGTTGATTAATCAGCCTAATATAATAGATAACTATAAAGCTGGGAAGCAATAAATACAGTTAAATTTATTAGTTTTGCAATCGCTATTTCTGATATGAGGCAAAAGTAAAGCAACATAATTAGGAAGCTCCTCATCCAGGGGTGTCAAACTCGCAATGTCATGTTGTCACAACTTTTGCCCCCTTCACTAAACTGGGGTTGGGCATGGCCAGTGCATGACATGCAGGCTGCAACTCTGATACACCTGTCCTCATCAGACATGTTTAAGAAAGGAACAAGGGAAGTGGACCTGTATGCTATGTGGACCATTCCAAAAACCTTCCATGCTGTTTCTAAAGACAACCAAGCTAGATATTCTGGACGATATGATAAAAGTTATCCTGCTTTTTGTACTACCAGTAGTTGGGATGCTGCTTGTGAATAAGCAGAAAAGGTGAGGGAAAACAGGCTGCGATTGTTGCTATCAGCAAGCTATAATTAATGCTAAGACGTTGTTTGTTTTCTATACAAATATGGTATTGCTCTGAAGTAATACGATGAAACAAAAACCTACTAAAAACAGAATTTATCTTGGATTGGTGGATCATGAGAGAGAACTACCTTTGCATAAATGCGAAACATTAATAAATATGATGAGACAAGAATTATCAAAGGGTGGATCAGTGTTAGAAGACTAGCTGCATACTGGTAGTCCTCAACTTACAACCATTCTTTTAGCCACAGTTTGAAGTTATAAGGGCACTGAAAAAAATGACTGATAATTGGTCCTCACACTTAACCATCACAGTGTCCCCACAGTCACATAATCAGACTTTAGGCACTTGACAACCAGCATGTATTTAAGATGGTTGCAGTGTCCCGGGGTCATGTAATTGTGATTTGCGACCTTCCCAATGTGCTTCTGACAAAGTAAATTCCAGGGTGAGTGGGGGAGCTGCATTCACTTAATAACCATGTAATTCACTTAATAGCTGCAGTGATTAACCATGTGAAAAAAGGTAATAAAACTGGCGTGGCTCATTTGACCGTCCTGCTTAGCAGCAGAAATTCTAGTCCCAATTGTGCTTTTAAGTTGAGGACTACCTATATTCTTAAACATGTTTACTTTAAGAGTAAATTTTGTTGATCAGAGAAGGGATTTTTTAAAATAAACTGTGTACTTTATAAAAAAGTTTACACTTAAAGTTATAATAGGAACCACAGTCCAAAACTCATTTCCTAAAAGCATTTAAAGGAATTTTTATTAGGTTTACTTTAGGACTATACTGTCAGTACAAACTATTTCATAATAAGTGATATGTCATTTTTCATCTTTGCAGCATGATCAGTTTGCAGATTGTCCTCCTGGTATGGAACAAGAATTTATATTTATTCGCTTATGTGTTTTGAGAGAAGTAAGTAATATTAGGATATATATTTTGAACAAAGACAGCTAGGCTTTATAATGGGTCTCGAGATCCATCGCGCACACTAAGATACTTCTAAGTAAACATGCACAGAGATGTTATGCAGCAGTCAGCAAACAGGGTTGCCATGGAAGCCAAGAATTTAATTCTGACAGTCAGCTAAGAGAAGCCAGATGTCTTGGCCTTCTTGTTTTTGTTCATTGTCAGCATTTTCCCTACTAAGCAGCTAAAGATGCCTATAAGGCAAGATGCTCCTGTGTCACGAGGAAATGACCAATTACTTGAATTCTACTAAAGGGAAAGGTTAACTGAACACTTCCTTATAAGGACGGTTAGTGAGAAGCTGAGAGAAGTTGAAAGAGGTATGAAAAGGGAAGCATTTGACAGCTGACCAGAGTAAGGGACAGAAAAGGAAAAAATAGAAGTAACTGTTATCTTATATTATTTGTTCATGCTATGTAATTGTTAACTAACCACCCGATCCCCTGAGTAAACAAGAGACAATACAATAACCCTCCACACTTGAGATGTCATGTATGTATGCGTGTACACCCTTGAGTTAGTTTTTAACTTCTGGTGACTACCTGAAGAAATCCCTGCAATTTTCTTGAAAGATTTTGGAAGTGGTTTGCTATTGCCACCTTCCATGCCTGAGAGAGAGGCTCAAGGTCATTCAGATGCTTTTGTGTTTAAGGCAGGACTAGGACTCATAGTCTTACAGTTTCTAGCCTGATACCTGAACCACTACAGCAAACTGGTTCTCTTTAAGATATTGCGGGGGGTTGTGTGTGTGAGAGTGTGTGTGTGTGTGTGTGTATGAGAGAGAGAAAGAGAGATATATGATATTACTTACCATCTGTATAAACTGCTTAAGCTTATGTTTGGGTTGTGACAGTAACATTTTCAATTATAGTTATTTTATACCTAGAATAAATGAAGGAAAAAATCATGCAATCTTTTACCCAATAAATCCAGTTCTGCCACAGTTGATTTACCTTGAATCATCTTTCAAAGTAGCCCTTTGATGTCTCTTTGATCAGGCCTGCTGCTGTCTGCATTGGCTTTGGCTCCCTAGGTTTTCCATTTGCTAGCTCCTGCATTTTCCTCATTCTGATTCTTGATAGGTTGTCTTCAACTTATAACCACAATTTGGACCATAATTTTTGTTGCTAAGTGATGCAGTTGTAAAGTGCAATGTCATGTAATCACATTGCTTAATACTGGCACTCTCCATTGCCACCGTTAAGCAAATGCCACTGATCATCAGCTGAGGAACTATCCCAATCCAATCCATTCTGAGCTTGGTCTCTCCCAGCCCTGGCCCTCAGGAAAATAAGGGAATAACTCCTACTAATGATGCTTGCCTATCTCTCCACCATCTCTCTCCATCACCTTGTTCCCTGTCTTGTTGGGTGGCCAGGAGCCCCAGAATTGCACAGCTCTGGTGCTGTTTTCCACATTGTAACTCAAGGGCTTCTTGGAGTGCCGTGGCTCTGGGGTCACAAAAAGCCACAGAGCCACAGCGCAAAGCCACAGCTGTCGTTAGAAGCCTCAGCCATAGCACCCTGGCCCAAGAAGATAGTGCAAAATTATAGTATTTGGGAAGCCGCAAAAGTGGCAGAAGCCATAGCACCCCAGGAAGCCACAGCCACCCAAGCCCAGAATTAGCTGCAATTGTCTTTGCCACCCCACACTCCAAGGTTCTTACAGCCTTGTGCTTTGTTGCCTCAGCTGGCCTTTGCCTTTCTTTGTGTTTTCTTCTTCTGACTTGCCCACCATGGCCCTTTGAGAGACAGCTCCTTGCCATATGAGGCCACCTTCTCCAGGTGTTCTGAGGAAATTGCTGTGCATGACCTTGGGAAGAAAGCAAAGAGATGGTGATGGTCAGCTAGGGTGACTGGAACTGCAGAGTGGGCGTGGTGTTGGGGAGAACAGAGATGGGAAACAGAAGCATCATTGCATTTGTAAGAGTGGATGGCTGGCCAAGCACCAGAGTTTTGACCAAGTGACCCCAGAGTAGGAGCACTGCATCAGCCATAAATTTGGGGAATAGTCATATATCCCTTTGTTTAGTATCACCATAACTTCAAACGTTGAATGAATGGTCATAAGTTGTAAACTACCTGAACCTTGAAAGGTAAACATGTCCTCTCCCAAGTCTTGTCTGTAAATGTGCATGCCATACTGAAAAAAAGAAATGTCTTAAAATGGACATTTTTGTAGAATGGAAATGCTGCTTAGGATTCTTTTCTTGGCCTTTTTTAGGTCACATGTTGAAAACAAATGCTGGATTGACAGTCTTTTAGTGCAAATGAAGCCTAAAAGGATGGTTGCAAAACTAAATAAGTCCTGTGCTATTAAAAGAAAGAGTTGGGAAATGGTGACCTATTAAATATGTGAAGCATCAGAAACTGATTTGTAATAAATATTTGCCAATGAAGGAGAGATGAGATTCAGGCTGATGGGAAACATGACTGTTTGTGCTTCTAGCCTTCTGATTAAGAGATGGACTGCGCTTGCTTGGTGGAAAAGACGTTTCTCTATGTTCTCAGACGCACATTCACAATATCTCCACTAGACATCTGACATTTGATTTCTATTAATGCTTGAGAAAATCTTCATTTTTGTGTGTCTCTCACTCACTCTCTTTAAAAAAATTCTAGTATTTGGAAAGAGAGCTAACAATGGCCAGCTTGCCTTTCACTTTTGATGTTGAAAGAAGCATCGATGACTGGGTTTTCATGTGTTTCTTTGTGGGAAATGATTTTCTCCCTCATTTACCCTCATTAGAGATCAGGTAAGAGAAACAACTTTATATCTAGAAACACTTAAAATGTTGTCAGCTATTGATTATTGCACTTAAAAAAACAAAGTTTGGGCATTATTAATGATTCTTGCTTTTTAGATTTGCAAGTTCTTGTTGTTTAATGGAGAGAGAGATGTTTGAGAAACACAAGTCCAAAGCCCCTTTGGGATTCAGTTCACTCATTTGGATCCAACTGATAATAAAACTACTGTTCCAAACCCAGTGAACTTTATAAGGCTTTGAAAAGCATGAGTTTCAAATACCTTGCTATTTTGCTTTGCTTAATTAAGGTGCATGGTATCTCTAGCTTATTTGAGGCTGTGCTCACTATTTCTCATGAATCTTGGTTCATTTCCTTAAATTAGTAACATGCTCTTTAGTCATTTGTGTAGGCTTGTTGTTTTTTGTTTTGTACATCGGGGATTTAAAGAGCCTCGTGCATAAATTAAATATTTTTCCATATTCCTATCTATCTAGATTCAATAAATATTATAGAAGTAGGGAATGGCAGTCAATAATAACTTCACATATTAATAGTTAAATATTAATAGTTAAATAGTGATTTAAACTCTGCTAAATTTAGTGTTGTACAAGCATACTTCTTCATATGCAGTAGAATTTTTCTTTGCTCTCCTCATTCTGTGTGCCCCAAATCTGTTTCCAAAATCTCCCAACCCTCCAAAGTAGATTTAGAAATTGTGGCATGGAGGAGGGAAGCAGAATTTGTTCCGCCATTACATGTCATGCCATCACCAGGATAACAACTTGAATATAACCCTTACCGTGAGACCATCCAAGAAATGGGTGAAATGGTTTTATTCTTGTATTGCAGGGAAGGAGCGATTGATCGCCTGGTGAACATATATAAAAATGTTGTGCACAAAACTGGAGTAAGTGATTCCTCCAAACACTTTCATGTAGTAACATAAGAAGAAAAGTTACTTATAATTGTATTCTGCAATTTACAGGGTTATCTTACAGAAAATGGTTATGTCAACTTGGAGAGAGTACAGATGATAATGTTGGCTGTTGGAGAAGTTGAAGATAGCATTTTTAAGAAGCGGAAAGATGATGAGGTGAAAAGGCTATTATGAAATTCTGTTTGGTGTGTTTTTCTTTAACAAAATTTTTAAAAATGAATACACATGGTTATTTCACTTTACACTACAAGTAGGTCTTGACTTATGACTGTTCATTTAACAGTGCTTCAAAATTACAACAGCTCAGGAAAACATGGCTTACAACTGTACTTGATGATGTGTTTGCAATTTGGGTACTTGTCAACCAGCTCGTATTTACAACCAGTGGCAATGTCTTGTAGCCATGTGACTGCAATTTGTGGACATTTTTTTCTAGAAAAAATTTTCTAGAAAAAAAAATGACCATGGAAGCAGCTGGTTTCACTTAACAGCTGCCAGTGATTCACTTAAGAACCACTGTAAAAATGTCATAGAATCAGGTCCGACTTGACTTACAACCACGCTTTACAATGGAAATCCTGATCTCAGTTGTGGTTGTAAATCAAGAACTACCTATAAATCAAATGGAAATGGAAAGGAGTTTGCCTTAGTAAGCTGCAATGAATTTGCACTGGATTCAACATTTTGTTTTTATATTAGTTTTGATTAACATGAATTCAGGGTTTTAAGGAAAAACATTCAGGAAGCAGGTTGGTTAGTTAGGAGAAAGTATATCTTAATTTTCTCTGTGTGTGTTTCTACATAGAGCTTCCTTTATGACCAATTTTTGCTAATTTTTCTAGTTTTTCTTTGAGGAGTATGCTAAAACCTCTGGCTGATATAAAATACCAAACATATACATAGTTTGTTTACTACATCCAGAGAAGTTAGATCTGAATATGACCCACTTTGTAAAATCTGTGAATTAGGTAATTGACATTTTATGTATATGTACGTCAATAGGATTCCATAGTTTAATAGGATTCCAGATTAGAAGAGCAATTTACTTTGAAGCAGGAAAAGGAATCTTCTGCAAAGTGGTTGTTTAGCAAAAATGAACTATATCTATTTGAATATTTTAGTTTCCTAATAAATGTTAATATACACTTTCCATATTTTATGGGGTACACAGGAAAATTTCAAAAGAAGACAAAAAGAAAAAAGAAAAAGAATGAAGGTGAATATAAATCTATTCCTATTTATTTATAATATCTTTATTTAAAACAATGGAACTATTTAGTAGTATCTACCTGTAGAGAAAAGAAATGTCTTAAAGTTATATTAGAAATACAAATGGAATGTTGTTGCAGTTTTTCAAGGCTGAAATGCAAAGAGCTGCTGCAAATACCCCAGTGCTTATATTCATTCCATGAAGTTTTTATCCCTTTTTATTGAATCCTGATTCTCAGATCTGGACTGCAAATTACTAGTTATTTTATAATGCATACAGCATGGGGTGCAACTATGACAGAAATACAAGTTCACTCATTTCCTGAGCACATGCATATTGGCTGAACAGTTCTTTGAATTGACTTACTAAGAAATATAGTCTTTTTTAACTTGAAGTATAATCCTTGCATTGTTAATCTAAAATCCCAGAGGGATACAATCAAGATCAAGGGAAGTACTAATACCACTCTATAAAGCCTTAGTAAGACCACACCTAGAGTACTGCATCCAGTTTTGTTCACCACATTATAAAAAAGATGTTGAGACTCTAGAAAAAGTACCGAGAAGAGCAACCAGGATGATTAGTGGACTGGAGGCTAAAACATACAACGAATGGTTGCAGGAACTGGGCTTGGCTAGTCTAGTAAAGAGAAGGACCAGGGGAGACATGATAGCAGTCTCCTAATATTTGAGGGGCTGCCACAGGGAGGAAGGGGTCAAGCTATTTTCTAATATTGCCTGTAGGCCAGACAAGGAATAATGGATGTAAACTGAACAAGGAGACACTTAACTTGGAAATAAGGAGAAACTTTCTGACAGTGAGAACAATAAACCAATGGAACAGCTTTCCCACGGAAGTTGTGGGAGCACCATCACTTGAGACTTTCAAGAAGAGATTGGACTGCCATTTGTCAGAAATGGAGTAGGGTCTCCCTCTTGGGCAGGGGGTTGGACTAGATGACCTACAAGGTCCTTTCCAACTCTGATTATCTGTCAAAATATTATTTGGATAAACAAACATATTCAGTATGTGGTCCTTAGATCCTAAATTAAATCAGGCACAAAAAAACAATGTTCTGTATATTTTCTGAGAAGTTCCATTGCACTAAATTTTATTTTTTCCCAAATAAAATCATGAATAAACTTGCAGTCATATTGATTTTGATACAATTCACAACATTCCTTTTTTGCAAATTTGCATCTTTCCCCCAATCTTAGCTGCCTTTTGATAATAATTTTAAAATGCAATATGTTTGCTTACTACTTGAAAATAATTGAGAATTCCTGTTATCTCTCCATTACTTTGACACTTCTACCTGAATCCTACCACTTTTCATGTACTGTATACCATTGAGTAAAGGGTGGCTTAATTCAGGAGATAGCTTTTCTGATTGATGCAAAATGTCTCATAATAATTGAATCATTCTTCTACAATTGGTGCCCTTTTATCTACTCCAACCACCATAGTCATCAATGGCACTAATAATTCTACAAGTTTAAGCATCCATGTATACAAATTACCATATTCTTTTTATTACATTGTCAGTATGGTTTGACTGATGCTGTTAATTAAATACATAAATTTTTATTTGTATTTTTTAATTAAATAAATTTGGAACTGCCAAGCTAATTGTAATATAACATAATTTCACTGTTATTCTGATAACATCTGAAGTTTTCTGTTAAAGAATCACTAGGATATTATTCTAGTGTTCCTAATATGCTTATGATCCTACTAATTATTTTTTTTATTTTATTGCTATATGTTAATTATTTGAGCATATTAATTGAGCATAATTAATTGTTCTATAAGGATCCCAAATAAAAATAAGACATCATTGTATTTTGACCATAGTTTTAAACTGAAGTAATGCCAATCAGTTTTCTTTAATAGATTTTAAGTTGTAATTTTATAATTTTTCTGAATTCTAGCCAAACACTGTCTACTGGTTGAGGGGAACTTCTATCTCAGTCAATGCCATAAGCTTGTGGTTACTTTATTAATGAGCCAAATAGAATATGCCAATATGGATGTTTAAGTATTGTATATTCATTTGGAAATCAATATCCTGTGTAATATAAACGTAGCTATTCATACCTTGATGTAGTGTTTGATCTCATACCTGATGCTCAACATTTATGTTTATATTCTGATCATTTCAGAGGGAACAACATACTATGCTTGGTGGACAATATACCCCACAACCTTTAGGAAGAGGAAACAGATCAAGCCATCAGCCTATTAGTAATCCAAGACACACAGCCTATGAAATGAGAATGCAGGACAGACAAAACACTGTAAGTGATTGTTTTTTAAATAAATATAGATAAGGTAACAAATGGAAAATAATGATGGCTCAGTTTCTACAAAGCCTAAACTTTATACATTCACTTTTCCTTTACTACTTTGACTCTATCATATCCTCAATTTGTTGCAACCATGAGTTCAACCCTGAGTCAGACTAACAAGAGTAGAAGTCATATACTCTCTCTGGATCCCTTCAGTCTGAGAAAAGTTAATAATTGATTAGAAAAAACACCCCCACTTTTTGCCTAAACAATTTAATGTTAGCAGTCAATCTTTCCAGATAATGAAAAAGCCTTGAAAGAATAGAAGTTTAATCCCATTCCCTGACTTTGCGTCTAATGTCCACAGCTCAAAACAATCAGTAAAACATTGATGCAGTCCACTTAACAACTACTTGTACTAAATGAATTGGTGCAGAGGGAAGGATTTTATGGATAATACATTGTCTATTAAATATGTGAACTCTGAATTCTTAAATTGGGTTGTATCCAATTATCTTCATTAAGAAGCAGAGTTAAGATTTTAACAGAATGTACTTTACAAACTTTTGTTCTATTTGATGTAAACATACACACACGCACATGTTAATTTTATCTTAGATCCGACCTAGTATATATTTCCCTGTGACATGAAGTAGAATCATGTTATATACAGTCATTATGGTTTTAATTTAATGTATACTTTTAGTATGTACTAAAACAATAACTGATGAGTTCATTATTAAATTTATTTGTTGCGTATCTCACCATGGGGCTACTCTTGGCAGCTGACATCTACAAAAAGGAAAAAATGAAAAGTTTAAACAAAGTGAAAATAAAACAATAGAACAATAAAATAAGGAAAAAGAACAGAAAATACATCAATATTACTACTAAAAAAGATGGGTGTGTGGGGAGAATAGAATAATTAATAGGATGGGTTTCCCTTTCTTTTGGGTATCAAGATCTATTGTTATATCAGAATCTGCTTTTGAAAGTTAGTCAATTTAAAAGTGGTTTATTACTTGCTATGAAACGTTGCTGTCTGAGTAACACTATTTCAGATCCCCGTGGTAACATGAAACTAGTTTCTACATTGTTCTTTTGAATTCCTGTATTGTTAAGTAAAGTAGATACATATATTTTTATGTGTTGTTTTTTTTTGCAAACTCATTAATTTTAATTTTTGTAAGCGCAATGAGATCTTTCCACTAATTCTCTGTATGCTATATCCCCAGACTCCTTCAGTTTCTCCTAATACAAGCTTCACATCTGATGGTACGCCATCCCCAGCAGGAGGAATTAAGCGAAAAACAGAGGACAGTGACAGTGAACCGGAGCCAGAAGATAATGTCAGGTGCCACATTTCATACTTTGTTAGTGCGTTGTCAAAAGGGAGAATGTCTCATTAATACTATTTACCTTGCGTCTGCCACACCTTCTAATGCTTTTCCATGATCTTTTTATCCACCATAATTAATGTGGAGAGTTTGGATACTCGGTAAATTCCAGTGAGATGTGTAGGCTGTAGCTGTTAAATTTAAGTGTTTCCATTAGTATGCATGCTGGTTTTCTTCCTAAAAGCTGCTATTCCCTTTGAGACTAAACACCAGATTGGCTAGAGATTCAATATTCGGTGAGCAGAATCTCATTCTACTAGCATAAATGGAATGGTTTAACTCTTAAAGTTCTATAATCAGATGATTTAGTTTAGTGAGGGGTTATTGTTTGTTAGTGAAGAATATATTATGCATACTCCACGCTTCTTGTATTTAGACTGAAGTTCTCAGTACTTCCATTTAAAAGGTTCTTGGGTTCAGTTTTCAAGATACTAAACCTAAGATCTGGGAAACTGACTACCAGTTAGGACTAAAAGACTGATTCTTATTAAGAAAACTCCATTACTTTAACTTTGCCTGTTCTTTCCTACATGCCAAATGTATTAAAATAAAGCAAACTAGAAAGCAATCTACATTTGTAGAGAGTAAAGAGGATGGTGTTGATGGATAAAGGATAGATCCATTACTAGTCAACAAAAGGGAAAGATTGCTTAAGTCCAAACAACATGGTAGGATTGCAAACATGTCACAGATAGATATCCCCCTAAATCACATGAAAATAAAAGAGGGAGGAGGGAAAGTAAATCAGACTTGTAACATGTTTACTATGACCAATCTAAATAAAAATAGTTTTTAGTTTTCTGTGGAGCCTATTTCTTTATCTGGTCTACCCTCTCAGGGTTATGGGGTATGAGCTGCTTGTAGTAGTACAGATTGCAACACTAATCATAGATGGATGAATTTAGGGGAAACTGGTAAAAGAGTCCATTTAAGTAGTAATTTACATGTAGTCCTTG
The DNA here is from genome assembly GCF_049901715.1 of Pseudonaja textilis. Lineage (NCBI taxonomy): Eukaryota > Metazoa > Chordata > Lepidosauria > Squamata > Elapidae > Pseudonaja > Pseudonaja textilis. Next base: position 112,082,164 of record NC_141992.1, read on the forward strand.
AATTATGACCACTAGGTCAGCACTCCCACCACTTTTTCTCCTGAAAAGCCACACTACAAAGTATGAAAGAGCTCATACTCAATAGCTTCCCCCATACCCCTTACACTCTGTAGTGTGAGTATAGCCACAATACCCCCACCCCCCTGTGGTCTTAAATTTCAGCACTTCCTTAGCACCTATCTACACCACCCTCCTCAGCCCCCTCCCCTTCTTGTCTGGGACTCCCACCTCTTCCTGCTTAATGACTTGGGCAGTCCTGAGATTATGATGGCAAACAGGGACTGCCAGGATTGCCATCACTAAGTGATACAGTCACATGACATCTCACTTTACTATTGCATCTCTTGAGAATAGAAATTCTAGTGCTGTCATAATCCAAGGGCTAAAGTCATCTCATACAATTACATGGGAGCATGATTTCAACCACACTGCTGTTAGTAAAGTCTGTTCTACTCTTTTGTGTGAAACCATTTGATAAACTGAATTGCACATTATGTAGATCCACTATTGTTTTTATGAAGGTTATGGGAAGCTGGCTGGAAACAACGTTATTACAAGAACAAATTTGATGTTGATATCAACGATAAAAAGTTTCGGCGTAAAGTTGTACAGTCTTATGTGGAAGGGCTTTGCTGGGTTCTCCGATACTATTATCAGGTATTAACTTTTGGAATTTTATTTTTATTCCCCCAAGGTTTATTACAGAGGATTTTCTATCATCAAACTTCCACCTTACTTGGCAATGACAAACTACTACTGCATGGTGGTCAAAAATATTACATGGAGTCAGTAGGAGTGAAACTTCACTTGAAAAAACATTGATACTTCCATTGCAAACATATAATGCCAGCTCAATCACTGCTTTTGATCATCTTAATAAATTGATCTATGAAGCAAATCAAATTGTTTATTACAGCCATATGGCCAGATACAATAAAATACCTAATAATATGTGTGTCAGTTCCAATGAGGGGGAAAGATTTGAATAAAAACATTAAAAAGTGCAGAAACAAAGTGGTTCTGTTAATTCATCTATAACTAAAATTCTCTCCCAAGAACTGATTACCTGACTCTAATAGAGGCAGTCTTAAGGTATTTTGACAAATTGGCAAAATAACATTTTCATTTTAGTATAACAGAGCTATCTATATACATTTTAATTGTTTGAAATTGTCAAGTGTAATTTTACCCATTTGCCATGTTGATAAGAACTTTAAAGCTTATTTTTGAGCATATATATTTTATTACAGTTAGTATTCTGTATTGGGTTTTCATTATGGCGATAATAATGTAAAATAACTTGCTAGGGAGAGCAAAGGTTTACAGCTACCATTTTATATACCATTTAATATCAGTAGCCCAATAATTTTTTTTAAATGTAAGTAGTTGGTTGCTTATGCCTTCCTCTTTAATAATGCAACTAGATTAATTAAAGTTTACCATTATTTAATAGTTAAATGAAGAAAGAAGATTCCTGAATCTTTTTTTATTTAAATTCTTCTTTCATTTCCCAAACTAGGGATGCGCTTCCTGGAAATGGTATTATCCTTTCCACTATGCACCATTTGCTTCAGATTTTGAAGGTATTGCAGACATGTTCTCAGATTTTGAGAAAGGAACCAAACCAGTAAGATTTATTACTTCTGTTTATAATTCGTCTTAGTAACTGAAGATTTAAAAATTTAAAACAGTTACTACTATCTACTTTTCTTTTTACAGTTCAGACCTCTGGAACAACTGATGGGAGTCTTCCCAGCTGCCAGTGGTAATTTCCTCCCACTAACATGGCGGAAACTTATGACTGATCCAGTAAGAAAATTAAAGGGACTTTATTTGTTTGAATATTCATGTTAATATTCCCTCAACTACTTCACTGGTTGTCTGAAAAACAGAGATATTATTTATTTAACTGTCTGCTATACCATTACTCTTTCAGTCAGAACTTGTGTGGTTTTAAATATTTCAGTTCATTCCAAATTTAATTTGATCTATATTAGATTTCAACAATGAAATTATGCCCACAAAGGAATGTTATGGTTAATGATAAAGTAATTCATTGAATTGCTGCAACTGCTTGAAAGGCTTTTGGCTACAGTAGGTGATATTTGGGACGGACCTTTTAGAGTTCTGAAAAAGTGTGAGGAGGATCAGTATAAAATGTTTTCCAATATAAAATAGCATTTGTGGTTCAGTAGATATTCACAAAATGCATGCCACATTTAAAGAACTGTACGAAACAATTTATTTCTCCACTATCCAGTAAAATAAATGGTTTCCTATCCTGACTACTCTTTAAATTATATGGATTTATTCTCGTAATGATACCTTGATTTTATTTCTATTTAACCACCCTTGAAAATATGTTTTTGTACTATTTTTTTATAAGCAAAATGAGTGTGACAGAGAAAAGCTTGCCATAGGCTTTCATTTAACTTTACAGGGTTTACTGGTAGCTAATTAACTGTTGTCTTTTTGTGGTTGTATTTGACATCAGCACACAATTAATGAAGCCATCCAGAATATCAGCCCTACCTGAGGGAAGAAGGGAAATATCATCAGTTTTATCTCCACTTTTTAAATATTTGAATTTTTAAAGAAGAACTTTGTTTATGAAGTCTATAGTGGTTAAATCAAGGGATGAACAAGGGAAGAAAACTTTGGTTGTGTAATGGAAATTTTGGCTAGAAATATCCAATTGGATAGAAACCAGCGAGAAGGATGTAAAAATGAATTTTAATCACATTAACATTCATGCCTCAGCTATTGAATTTTAATGGTTTCTGTGCCCGTTCCTGGCTGGAAAAAGAGATTCTGTTTTGACTGTAGGGGGCAAGAAAGATGCATGATTTTTCAGTCTCTGGCTCATGGTTGAAGGGATGATTAGGCTTGAATAGAATGAAAGTGAAAGAGGAGTAACTAGCCAATAGGCATGTTCTCTCACTGATCATGCCCTCCCTCTTGCTTTGAATGGATAAGAAGAATTGAAAGTTGAGCTGTCTTTGGATCAAGCTCTGAGTTTCTCAGCATTTTCCTGCTGAGAAACAAAAACCAGCCTTATCCCTGCTATTTGCATGCTTTTGTAGGTATGTTCCACAGGTACTACTTTTGTGAGTTCAATTGTATACTTCTGTGCCCAAATTATCAAGCACTTAGAAGGTTTATTTTACTGTATCATGAAGCAGGCTGGGAATTTGGGAAGACGAAGAGAGTGTGGAACATAGGAAGCAAGAGTTTGCGGATTGCATACATATGCTTTTGCACCTAGTTTAATGGTTCTGATTCTGGGCTTAAAGTTAAAAAGTCTAAATTTTACACCTTGAAAATGTACTTTTAAAATTTAAATAGTTGTTTTGAAATAGTTTGTAAACTCCTTTTTTTAAAAAAAAAAATGCTCTTTGAATGATGTTTCAGGAAAAAAATAAGTAGCTTCATCCAATACACTGCAGATTTCTAAATCACTGTAATAATATTTTATTAAAACAGGATTCAAGTATAATTGACTTCTATCCTGAGGACTTTGCTATTGATCTGAATGGGAAAAAATATGCTTGGCAAGGTAACTATTTCATCATGAAATCAATATTGTATGGTTAGTCTTGGGAATAATTTTAAGAAAACAGGACTTTGTTCCATTTCCAGGTTTGCTAATATTAAACTGATTTGTATGTGCCGTTTTCCTTAATGAGTTTTTTTTTTAAATAACAACTGATAAAGATTAAATGAGCTGTGATACATAGTAATTTGAGCAGTATTTAGATGGAATTTTATTGTTGTGACTAAAATAAAATTGATTAACCATTTAGTATTGAAGATACTTAATAATAAGCTGCTTAAATAGTTTTTATAATAGAAAAGGTATTTTATATATTCTGTCTAGGGTCATGCAAGAGGACTCTGCTTGCACAGCTGTCCTCTTCCTCAGTTGCATTTTGGCTCTCCTCAACCCATTTTCCTGGAGAAAGCCGGGAATTGTGCTTTGCTGTAGTGCTCCTCCATTGATAAATTAATCTTTTGAATGTCACTCTAAAATAAATTACTTGATTTTGTAATTACTTTGTATTTTTATTAGAATGTTTAGAAATTCAGTATCTGTAATAGGTACAAGTGCAAGGTGTCCTTTTGTACTTTATTATGTGTATTATCATCCATCTTAACTTCAGTCATGACCATAATCCAAACTCAAGAGGTTTGTTCTTTGTAGGGAAATGTGGTTTAAGATGGCTCCAAATTGAACTGAACATTTGTTACATTTGCTTAGATTGTATGTTATTTTTTTCTTTAGCTTTATAGACTATTCACATAAGACAAAAAACTTTTTAAAAGTCTGTTACAGCGATAAATGCCATTTAGTTCCATTAATAGCAATAGTACTTATATCCTGCTTTCACAGTGCTTTACAGCCCTCTCTAAGCAGTTTACAGTGTCAGCATATTTCCCCTAATAATCTGGGTCCTCATTTTATTGAGCTTAGAAGGATGGAAGGCTGAGTCAACTTTGAGCTGGTGAGAATCAAATTCCTGGAATGAGCAGTTGAGTTAACCTGCAGTACTCCATTCTAACCACAATGCCACCACAGCTCTTAAAAAAATTATTGAAAATTATTCTAGCATTTTTGGGAAGGGAAATGGTGGATATACAGTAAGTGTAAAATTAACAGAAGTGGGTAAGTGCATGCATTTTCTTTTCCTTCTTTCCCCACCTTCAGGGAAAGTCAATGACCTTAAGATAAATCTTTCAAATCCGTGATTTTGGTGGAAGAGCTAAATATATACTTAATTATCTCTTCTTGAAATCCAGTGTTATGGCTTGCCCAGGTATATTTTAAACTTTCTCCTTGATATTGTTAGAAATAAATGTAAGTTCTAATTGCTTATTTTCCTAGGGGTTGCTCTGTTGCCTTTTGTTGATGAACGCCGTTTGAGGGCTGCTTTGGCACAGGTGTATCCCAACCTCACTTCTGAAGAAAGTAAGAATTACAAGATTATTAAATGGTTTTGCTAACAGAACATTTTGGTAGTGATAACTCTATATAAATCCCTTAATTTCTGTTTCATTCTCAAGTAATTAGGCAGTAAATATTTGTGCCATCTTATACTATTCCAATCTTGGTCATTTTAATTATCTGTAGTATAAAAATATCTCACCACCCTACCCACATTACATTTTACATTGAATATTTTTGTTAGAATAATCAAGTTTATATTAAATACTCAACTCCAGTGCTGAGGGGACTTAAGTTATTCATCCATATTTAATACAATAATTTAATAGAATAGTTATACAAATTGTGAGAGAAGAGGCAGAGTCAGGGCTGGGGGTGAGAGGACTCAGCCTAGAATTCTTAGGTGTCCATAAACATTCCAAGCCCAGCGCTCTTTGAATTCCATTGACTCTTATCCAGCACCAATTTAGTGCTGACTATTACTTGACTAGATTCTTCTATATTAGTTTAAGCAATAAATCATCTTAACTGGAACTTAACATATGGTCCTGATTCTTTGTGCCTGACACAAATTCAACATAAAAGTGCAATTTGTCAGTTTTGTATGACATGCGAACTATTTATATTCCCCCTTCAGTGGCAAATAATGATAAAATCTGTATGCAAAATTGTGGAATGTAGTAGTACCCTCTTATAGCTCTTCATGTCAAATATTTAGTCAATGAAGAAAAACAGCAGAATATAGACATGGTCTTTAAGAATTCTGACAAGCATCCAAGTATCTTTTATTACATTATTCAGATTGACAAGCAGTTGTTATTCAGGCTGACAAGCAATCACATGTGATGGAGAATCCAGGAGAAATATATTAAGTTTCTCTTGAATAAAAGTAGTATAAAATTTCTTTTTGAAAAGTGGTATGCAAGTCACATAACTCCTATATGTAATCAGAAGTCCTTGCAAATGATTCGCATCCTTTTGGATTTGTTTTTAAAATGTTAATAATGCACCTCTTTGACAGAATCTACTTTGTGGAATCTCAGTGATTAAGAAGCAGAAATTACTTTTAATAATAGTAAATGCTTTTCTCCTCCCAGAGCATAATGTAATTGAACTACACTGTAAACTAGGCACACATAATGGTGTTTTGTATTGTATTGCAAATACATATAGTAAGCTGTGTGTTACTTTTGCCGTGTCTTACTCCTTTTAGACATTTCATAATGAAGTATTATTACTTTATTTTATTTTCTAGCCAGAAGAAATAGTCTTGGTGGTGATATCCTTTTTGTTGGAAAACATCATCAGCTTCATGACTTCATTCTTGAACAGTATAAGTCTAATGAAAAAGAGGTATGTCTTGTCATATTTGTTAGATGTATGAAATGAAGTAGGTCTCAACTGAATAATTGTCATTAGACCTATTTTGGTTAAGTTAATCAGGATTTTCTTACTCCTCATTAGCCAGTAGATATACCCCCAGAACTGTGTCATGGAATACAGGGAAAGCTTACCTTGAATGAATATCCCATCCTTCCAGACCAGTAAGTACAGCTTATACTGCAGTTAATTTGCTGACAAATTGCTCATGGTTAATTTATTTCATATGTGATAAAACTGATTTGTTTTATTCATTGTCAAGGAATTTTAAAAAATCTAGTCATATTAGAAGGAGAATAATGAGGAAGGTCGTCTGTGGATGTGAAAGTTGGAAACAAGTATTTATATTTGGTAAAATAAAGATGTAAAAGACCATCCCTCACAAAATCCCAAATACTATCCCATGGTGGGAAATCACTAAGGGATTTACTTACCTACTTGCTTACTTATTTTGTCTCTACCTCTTGAAACTCTTGGCAGTTCACAACAATTATGCAACAGTTGCAATATTCGTATTGCAGTGTAAATATAAGAATACAACCTTGGCAACATCATATTGACCAGCCAAAAGCCTACTTTAACTATCTTCCAAAAGCCTGTTACTGATAGGACTGGTCTTGTTTCCAAGTTGGCAGTGAATCCTCTTATTTTTTGGGACTTCAGTCTACTTAGGACCAATGTAGTGTCCAGATACCTCAAGAGTTTGGCAATCATGAACCTAATCCAAATTATTTGAAGACTTGACACATATCAAGGAATGCATGTTAGACTTGATTTTTGTTTCAAGATAAAATGTGATGAGGGAATGAAGGATTTTACCATCAGTAGTTAAGAGTGCCTTCTGATTGCTTTCTGGCTTGGTAGTACTGCCCCCTTTCATAGAGAAAGATGATTTATTTGATTAGTTCTCCCATCAGACTGATGGGCCCAGAAAGTTTGGGATTTATCCTGAGAATGTAATAGGAAGTTTGACATGAGTCTCTAATTGCTGCCTGAGTGGGTGACAAGAGCCCTTCCTTCCTTCCTCTCTCCCTTCTCTTCTTAGTAATGGCTGCAGCTGAGAAGGGTGGGGAGGGAGTGGATGAGTGGCCTGGAAATGGTCATCGAACATTAAAAATATGACTGCAGCAGTCTGGTAAGACTGAAGCAATCGTAACTTTCCTAAATTTCATTCCCTTGAAAGAAATAGGTTCCTGTATTTTGTAGGTTAGCTCATTTGTGGTATCTTTGTTGACAAAGTTTTGCCTTATTATGCATTGTTTTGTCCAATTAAAGTTTTGGTGCTTTAATATTATAAACCATCCGGAGTCTTTCAATTCTGGTGATATGTAAATGCAAGAGAAAGATATATTTATATAGTTAAAGCCCAAAATGGGTTTGAGGCTAATGTTAGCTAATCTTGTGAAGAATTTGCTGAAATGTAAGCATTAATTTAAAAAAAAACTTGCAGAGAGGTAATTTAAAAAACTTGCAGAGAGATAATTTATGAGTAAAGGATCTTGTTATATCTTGTAAATACATTCTCTTTTATGTTTTATTAAAATTGGTTGTATGTAACCCCTTCCAGCATCTATAACCTTTACATTATCATAAAGACTTAAATTAATTCCTGAACAAAATAGTGAGTATATAGTAAACACTGTGATTTGTAAACAAAAAGTTGTATGATTAACACAATTTAACCCCTTCCAGCATCTATAACCTTTACATTACCATAAGAAGTATAAAGAATTAAATTAATTACTGAACAAAATAGTGAGTATATAGTATATAGTAAACACTGTGATTTGTAAACAAAAAGCAGGAAATTCAAAAGATAAAATAGAAAAAAGCTGTCATTAAGCCATAATACAGGAAAATTGATTATAATATGTATTGAGAAAGTGTGGTATAGAAAATTTGTTGAGAGGGTTAATGGGAAATACAGTAGTGGCCAAAATTGTGGAAACCTTTTGGGAACAGTGTATTTTTGAGATTTGTTGGCTAATAACATCACTTTTTTTGGAGTAGGACCATAAAATTATCAATGGAAAGATAATTTAATGAAGAATGTAATGCAATAACTTTTATGAAGGATTTGCTATTAGAATAGCAGTTCTAAAGAAGAAAAGTGAAACACATGGAAAAAATGAGATATACAAAAATTATCTCCACAGAAAAAAACAACATATACAAAAATTATCATCATGTCAGTTAATACTTAGTTGGGTAACCTTTAGCATGAATTACGACCTTACAACGTCTTCCCATGGCGTAAACCAAGTCTTTGAGTTTTGCAGCTGTTATGTGAAACCAAGATTGAACGATTCCTTCTGTTAACTGGGTTTTTATTGCTGGGTTGCTTCTGACTAAAAAGTTTTTTTAGTCAGCTCCATAGATTTTCAATTGGGTTAAGGTCTGGGCTATTCCCAGACCATTCCAGCAGTGGAATAGGATTATCTTGAAACCACCTTTTGCACACAGCAGCAACATGACGGAGCTAAATCCTGTTGAAATATAAATGCTTGGAAAAGATCGTGTGCGGAAGACTTCAGTTGGGTTCAAGTATTTCATTAATGTATTTTTGGCCATTTGTATTCCCATTAATCAAATTCTCCCAACACCTTTTGATGTCATACAACTCCAGATCATAACACTGACTAGGTGTTTCACATTACATGTAATGCAATCAAGATGCAAATATTTTCAGATCCTTCTCCTTACGTATTTTATGCCATCCCTACCAAACAGGGAGATCTTGGGCTCATCATTCAAATAACACTGTCCCATTGTTCCTCTGTCCAGGTAACATGTTTTAGCCCAGTTTAGTCTTTTCAACCTTTGTTTGAGAGATAAAAGTGGCTTTTTCGTGGAATTCTAGATTTTAGATTTTCCTGCAGTCTGTGCTGAACAGTCCTTGCACTCAACTTCATATTGCATTGCGCCATTTCATCTTGTATGTACCCAGATGATTTTCTTCCGTCACATAGGCACAGTCTCTTAATTCTTCTATCACTTGCTGTTGTGCACCGTTTCCTGCCTTTACCAGTGTGGTTTTGTAATGACTGAGTCTCCCTTATACATCTTTAAAAACTTAGAAATGCCACCTTTAGTTAAGTTTCCACCAATTTTTCTTCGAATTTCTTTATAACTATAGCTTTCTTCACTTAATACTATTTTACATCGCTTTCTGGGCGACCAGTAACTCTTTGCACCATTACTTTAATTTTGTTATATTTTACAAGCTCACTAAATGAAAGAACACAAAAAAACCCCAACCAACTTGACAGCGATCACATTGACAAATATCCTCCTCTCAGCTTCAATACATGACATCAGAAACTGAATCCTACTGTGATCTGATTGGCTCATTGACAACAATCAGAAGAAGGAAAGCTACCTGATATCAACCTAAGCAAGTTGTGCTTCCTTTTTCTGATTATTTGGCTATAACTTTTCATAAAATACATTGCATTTGTTGCATTGCATTCTTTTTTTATCAAGTTTTTTTTATATTGCTTATACATATCAATGCGCGAACAATGTGATACCCGGGTATCATACATTCTAGTACAAATAAACAGAGTATTATTACTCATTGTTATTATATTTTATTTTCATTGTTTCATATTGTTTAAACATATCTAATACTACCGCATTCAATTTCTAAACCTCATTATTATTACATATATCTTGTTATATTAAAATATGTATATTGTTCCTCTTATTTCTATTTCTATTCTAACTTTTATTCATGTCATTGTAGTATTCAAAGACATTTCTTCTCTGTCTTCCATCTTTCACTTGCTTTATTCATATTTCCCCTATTTAACTCTTCACATCTATATATATTAAAATTTCATCCTTCCTTCTTTCATTGTTCAGTGTTTCAATATATGATTCTAATACCAGTCACAATATCATTTAAACATATAGAGTAGATCTAGTCATATTTCTCCCATTCATCCAATTCATATAATTCTACTATTAATATACATGCTTATATTAAAATATAGTATTTCATTATCTAATTACTCATTGTTTAATTTTATTATTTCACTGCTAATCATTATTTAGGAATGTTAATAATACCATAATTCATTCTCTAATTTTCCAATTAATGTTTAGTTCTTATTCATTATTCCCATATTTCACTCTTCATATCAATTTGTATTAAAATGTTATCCTAGTGCCTATCGCAGTACATACAAAATAGTTATCCAGTCTATATAATTCTAATGTTAATACACATGTTTTTATTAAAATATGTCCTTGAAGGATCTTTCCGGGTGTGTGTGTGTGTCTTTTTTCTATCCATCATCTCTTGGCCTCATCAGTACCTTAAGTCTTATCCTTTTTTTAACTTGCCTCCCATATTCTTCTCTTGAATCTTAAACTCTATCTACACCTGCATTCTGACTGTTTTTCTCCCCTCCCTACCCTTTTCCACTGTCTAATTTTAAAGCTATCTGTTCTAACACCTATCTCCTTTCCCAAAATATCTTCCTGTTTCTCCCCTTCTCTTTTTAAGTCTTTTAAATTATTTTCCTCCTGTTTAAATTCCTTGATCATTATTAATTTTGATGATATCTCTTCCTTGTTGTCTTCTTTTCGCTGATTTCTCAGTTCTGCTTTTTCCTCCATTACTTCTGCTGATTCCTTCCTTTCCTGAACATCCTGGTCTTTGCTCGTTGTCCCTTGTATAATATTTTCCAGTTTTTGGTCTATGCCATTAAATAATTCCACAGTTGCCTTATGTTGTTTCTGTATAAAATCCTTAATGCTTTGGAACATCAGCTCCATCTTATTTAAAATTCCACTCATTTCCACCTTGTGTTGCTTATTTTATTTTAGTAGATGCTACTTTTAGCCAAAAGTCCAGGAATCATTTATTCAAAGCTGAACTTATACAAGTCACAATTCTTTATATCTCATAAATAATTAGTCAGATCCATTTAAATAGACCAGGGGGTTATCCAAACCTCAAATCACTTTTATGCATTCAGTCATATAACATAACATTCAGGGGTCTTTTAATTAATGATCTTATTTAAATATTCAAGTCTCCAGTGATCTTAGGGTAGATGAATGTAATCCAATAAATATTTTCACAGTTCTTCAAATGGTTATTCCCAGACATGTATATTTTTCCTCTCATGAGCAGATGGTGCTCTCTACTTCACAATGTTGTTACTGGGATGTCTGATTTTAATTATTATTGATTGTTTTAAATTATAATTCAAGTGAAAAAGCAGAATTAATTTTTTAATCCATAGTTCCAGCATTGTAAAATTCCTTCTCAATATCACATCTTCTCACTTTGAGAGTCCAATTTTCTGTATTTTTAAGAATAAATAATTTTTTTCCTCTCTCTTTAAATCTTCTCCTTCTGGTTTAATCACTTTCCAATATGCTTGTTCACTATTTAATAAACAGTTAATAATAAGTAGATAGTTCCCCTGAATTTCTTTGGGGTTAAAATTTTAATAGAAAGCATTCTTCTCACCTAGTTCACACACTGTTCACCAATGTCTGCTCCTGCACTGTGCTTAGATGATCATTGACTGTCCCAGCTTCATGGCAGCCATCTTAGACTGCCTCTTCTCCTCGCCATGGCATAAAGGGAAAAAAGCCCTGGGGTTTAGCAAGAGAGTTGCGATCTCTCCTGCAATCTCTCAGAGTGCCCCTCCTTAGCTTCGCCGCCGCTACAAGGCGGCTTTGGCTCCTTTCGGAGCCCACAAACAGGGAGAAGCCAGCACAGGAATGGAGAGGTCCGTTCCTGAGACTGCTAACGCCAGGGAGCTCAACCCCTTCCCATTGCATTACATTTTTGATTAAATTATCTTTTCATTGATATATAATTTTATGGTACTACTCCAAAAAAATGGTGTTATTAGCCATCAAACCTGAAAAATACACTTTTCCCAAAAGGTTTCCACAATTTTGGCCATTAACTGTAGAGTAAAGATACACTAAATGAGACTATTTGCAGCCAGGCTTGAAGATGGGACTAAGTATGCTAAAGAATAATAGAGGAAGAAATAGCTGATTTGAATTGATGTGAAGCTCTGGTACTAAGTGCTCTGTTTTTATTAAATTGTATCTTTTTCTGTTCTGGGTGAAAAATAAATATTGATTATTGCCTATCTTAAGAGTTTTTAATTGGAGTTGGGTTTTTCTAGAACACTGACACTTTGTGCACTAGTTTCTTCTTAAAATGACATATTGACATTGCCATTTTAAAACATTAATATCAGTAAATTAATTTCCTCCTTTTCCTTGCTTGAATTGAGGCAAATTGCTGCTGCTTTTAATCTTTCTGTAGCAATACACACTTAAAACCATGCAGCCTGAGAATTTTATCTTAGGAAAGTTAAAATATTTGTACATATCGTGTTGGTTACTTAACCACTTAAATGTCCTTTTACGCAAAAGGCAAATGTTCTGGATTATGGCCATTGACAATTTATATTTGTGTTCTACAGTCATGAGGGTTTTTTATGTTGAAATGAATAGCTTTTCCCTTTTCCCTTAACCATTAGATCAGTGCAATCTCCTGTACCGCTGCTGCGTGATCTGACACAGAATTCTTCCATAAGGTAATTTATAAAGTCAGGTTATAGTGTACCATCCTTTACCAATCCTGGTTTATCATCTAAGTGTGTCACAGATAGGTAGAAAATAAAATAAAGAGGTGATCCCCGTACAGGCTTCTGATGTTTTGGGTTCACAGTCAATTGAAATGTTAAACCATAGAACTGTGATGGCGAACCTATGGCACACTTGCCGGAAGTGGCATGCAGAGCCATCTCTCTGGGCATGTCAGCCGTTGCCCATTGCTCCTCTATGTTCCGGCACACCAGCCAGCTGGTCTTTTGCACGTGTGGGAGCTCTGGAAACCGGAACAACAGCTCCCCGACGCATGTGTGTACCGCAAAGCTGAGCTTTTGGTTTCTGGCATGCTTCATGCATGCAGGTGTGACAGAAACCGGAAGACCAGGTGGCCAGCGTACATGTGCTCTCCAGAATCCGGAAGAGCAGTTCCCCAGTGCGTGCATGGGCACTGGGAAACTGCTCTTCCTGTTTCTGGCGTTCCCCTGCAAGATTTGCCAACACTGCCTTAGAAAATAATTTGCCTTCTGTTCATCAGTAATTATGATCTCATTTCCAAAAATTCCTTTGCTAGTCTCATAAGCAGACGGTGATTAGAGGCCTATCTCTGTCTTGTCATCTAGGAACTTCATAATCATGCTGTATATTTATTTACCTGCTGTATTTCCCATAAGACTACACTAGTGAATCTGATGAAATAACATGAATGATTCTAAGAGAATCTATACAAGAGTTTGTTAATTGTAATCCATAGATCATTTACTTCTCTGGCCTTATTTAGTTCGTGTCAGGAGACAAATGCAATTTTGCGACTCATGTAGAAATAGACTATTGGCTCCTGAATGATGTGGTCAATTTTTCTATTACCTTTTGTCAAAGTAAGTCTGTTTACTGTGGGACTGAATTGTGCCTTCCATTTTAATTGTGAAAACAATGTTTTCTTGAATCTATAGGAAGAAAACAATTCCTTTCTTCTTTGAGATGGCAAGTCTTAAACAAAGTTTATCCAGACAAAATAACACCTTAGTCTTTGCTTGCCTGCTGCAGTAATCCTTTGGTGGAAAGAAAAATGGCTGCCAGGATCAGATTGCCAAGGGATCAGGCTATTAACAGGCTGTTCTCATGAAGAACATTAGACACTAGAAGCTGGGTTCCTCTTATGCATTCAGATGTGTCAGAATAGCTATACTTCAAGCTGCCTTTTATTCTTGTTTATATGTACTTGCCCTATGTTGCATTTGCTGTCATGTCCTTCTAAATCAGAACAGTGGTGAACAAAGCAAATCATCTCAACCAGGGTACTAAATGATTTCCCAACTCCCAACAGATTCCATGGCTTCTCAGTTCATGGTCCTACATTCGAATCTGGTCACATGGTGATTCAATTTACGACCACAACAACTTATAACTAAAATTCTGTACTCAGTCATGGTCATAAATTGAGGATTACCAGTACTTCTCCCCCAAAGTATTTTGTGGCTACACAGCCCTCTGTAATCTCATTTTCTTTTCTTTCTTTTTTTCTTTTCTTTTTGCCAATCTAGGGAATTTGCTGTGGAATTTGCCATTCCTGTAGACTTTATCATAAGCAGAAGAAAAACTATTCTAATGATAATTCTGCTGGAATAGAGAACGGAGACAGAAAGATAATATGTTTGTGTAGTTCCCACTTTGGTAGAGCATCCTGTCATCCACCGTTATTCTTACATTTCAGTCGCCTGAAACTTCTTTTAAGTTGTACATTGTTGTAGTGATAAGTGTTCCATCTTCTCTAGAAGAAGAGGAGTTAATCCTTTCCTGCCAGGTACAACCTCAAGTGACCAAAAAGACCCTATAAATTAAGTCCAATTTCCATTCTGAACTGGTTATAGCCGTGATGGCGAAGCTATGGCACGCATGCCACAGGTGGCATGCAGAGCCATTTTTGCTGGCATGCAAGTCACAGGCAAACTTACCTCACTGTGCATGCGCAGGCCACGCAGCTGATTTTCGGCTCGTTTAAGGCCTGCAGAGGCTTCCAAGTGATGAAACGGGTCTATTCAGCCTCCAGAGGCTTTTTTCAAGCCTCTGGGAGGCTGAAAAAGGCCTCAAACTAGCTGAAAATCAGCTGTGAGGGGCAGTGCAGGTAAGGGTATGGGGGGGATGCGCAGGGGGCATGGGGGGGCGCATTGCCTTCTGGGTGCTGGCAGCCAGCACGCACACAATTTTTGGCACAGGAGCCCCAAAAAGTTAGCCACCACTGGGTTATAGGATAGTATTTACATTTGTTGTATCAATTGAACAATGTTTCTGCTAGTGTAGGCCATATGTTGGTACATTTTTATAATCTGCCCTAATGCTGCAATAAATCTGTAGGCACATCTGTTATAGCAGTTTCCTGCAATCCCCCAAAATATAGACTATGTACTGTATTTTTCGTTCCACAAGACACGCTTCTCTCCCCCCCCCCCCAAAAAAAAAAATGGGTGGAAATGTCTGTCTTGTGGAGTAAAAAGTACTGGCTGTGGCAGCAGGGTCCTTTTACAGTGCTGAACCCCACCTCTGTTGTCTTTGTCATTGCCTGATTTTCCTCCTCTAAATCTAGGTGTGTCTTATGGTCAGGTGCGTCTTATAGTGTGAAAAAATATGGTAATATAGTATCCCATTTATCCTGTGCTTTGAAGGATTAGTAAATAAAAAGACAGAAACCCATTTGTTTTATTTATTCAGAATATATTATAAGGTTATACAAACAAATAAAAAAGCATATTAAATGAAGCATGCAATTATTAAAATATGCTTAAAGGCATATGTTACCAATCTTCCACAGATGTGTTATCTAGCTTGAGAGGATCTAGCTTGAGAGTGTGCATCAGAGAGCTAATTAACATTTTGAGACTTTTTATCTTTTGACTCAAAGATGTCATTCTTAATTTCAAATTGTTAGATCCATAAAATATAAACCAACTTATTGATTATGCTCACCCAATAACTTTTTATGATGGGAATTAGTTTCTTCTCTTGGACTTACCTTATTCTTTATAGCATCCTTATTTTTTTCAGGCTTTTGGTGAGGGGGTGGGGAAAATAGAAAATTCTATATCCAAACTGTGACACATTTAGAGGGTAATATTAAAAAATGACTTGTGTGACAAGGATATTCAATCTATGTTTTACCAAAAAAAACAAAGTTATTTCTGGATCACACAAAGAATGCATATATGATTACTTGCTATTTGTTGACTCCTCTTCAATTTGCCAAGAAATTGGCATTTTTAAAGGGTGGCATTTCCCTCCTAACTTTTTTAAAATGTGTGCATTTTTATGAACCAATACTTGACCTAAATATTCTAAGATTGATCCTGGTGGATTCCTTAAATTATATATTTTTGTGTTTCTGCATATTTCCTTTCACATTTTTGCTTGAAAAGAAATCTAATAGATTTTTCTTATTTCATCAGCCCATTTGTTTTCAGAAGGTCAGAATTCTTGGGAAAATAAGCTTAAGAAATAGGTTCATTTTGGATCCTTGTATCCGCAGAGCTAGTCAATCAGAAAGGTTGGCAGTTTGAATTCCTAGCACCACATAATGGAGTGAGCTCCTGTTACTTGTCCCAGCTTCTGCCAACCTAGCAGTTTAAAAGCATGTAAAAATGCAAGCAGAAAAATAGGGACCACTTTGGTGGGAAGGTAACAGCGTTCCTTGCGCCTTCGGCATTTAGTCATGCTGGCCACATGACAATGGAGGCATCTTCGGACTGCGCTGGCTCTTCGGCTTTGAAATAGAAATTAGCACCGCCCCCTAGAGCCAGAAACAACTAGCACGTATGTGCGAGGGAACCTTTACCTTTATCTGCTGAGTCTGTCAGTATGATTGACGTAGCATCTTATGAGAAAATCTCTGTGAGACTATGTGCTGTAAAGTTTCTCTACATGCAGTTGAATGAAAAGTCACAGAAAAAATCTGCATGGAATTATATCATTTATTTAAATACTAGTTTATGGCATTTTACACACCTTAGTTGAGGTGTTGTCCACTGATAAACATCTTGGATTTGTTTACAAAATAAGGAGCAAGCAAACCAAATTGATGAAACACCTTTGTCTTTGTAAGTTTGACTGGTTAAATGTTTGCTGACTGGTTAATTTGGTTAAATGTTTATCTTGAAAAGGAATAGTGAGAACTGTTCATAGAGCTGGATTATTGGTCTTCTTGTTGTTAGTTGTGAAGTTGTGTCCAACTCATCATGACCCCATGGACAACGTTTCTCCAGGCCTTCCTGTCCTCTACCATTCCCCAGAGTCCATTTAAGCTCACGCCGACTGCTTTAGTGACTCCATCCAGCCACCTCATTCTCTGTCATCGCCTTCTTTTATTGCCCTCAATCATTCCCAGCATTCGGCTCTTCTCCAGTGAGTCCTTCCTTCTCATGAGGTGGCCAAAGATCTTCAGGATCTGGCCTTCTAAAGAGCAGTCAGGGTTGATCTCTAGGTCTTATTAAAATTTCACAATTGTTTCAGTTTTTGTTTTTGTTTTTTGTTCCCAGTATCAACTTTAAAGATCCACAATTCCAAGAAGACTTTATTTTTAAGGCAGTTGTGTTATCTGGGGCAAAGTAAGTATCTCTTTTTAAAAATATTTCTGAACCATTTACTATATAATAGAATGTAGATAACTATACTATGCTGAAATTTGGGCCAGTCTCTTCCGTTGCCCAGACATGTATTACACTAAATAATTTTTTCTTAATAATCAGAAAACCTGCAGCAGTTCTGAAGCCAGGAGACTGGGAGAAAAGTAATAATGATGGCAAATCTTGGAAGCCACAGCTTGGCTTTAATCGTGATAGGAGGCAGGTTCACTTGGACCAGTCAGCATTCAGAACATTAGGGTAAGTAGTTATGAGCGTTACTGATTTTTAATTAGTATTGTTCATCTACATTTATTTACTCATATAGATAGTCCTCAACTTGTGAATGTTTTTGGTGTTTGTGTTATTTTTAGTGAAAAATAAGTCCACAAGATGTAGCTGTAGCAATCATTTTGGATGATTTTAGCAATAGCAATAGCACTGAGACTTATATACTGTTCCATATTGCTTTAGAGCACACTCTGAGCAGTTTATAATGTCAGCATATTGTCCCAACAAACTGGGTCCTCATTTTACCAACCTCAGAAGGATGGAAGGCTGAGTCAACCTTGAGCATATCAGGATCAAACTCCAGGCTATGGGCAGAGTTAGCTTGCAATACTGAACATTTCGCCATTACCATGATTTGCAATACTGGAATTAAACAAATTTCATGGCTGAAAGAATATCAATAACAATTAGTAATATAATCTTCAGTATTGAAAAACTATGCTTCTTAATACCCATCATGGGAAAAACTACATGGAGAAAAGTCTATTAATAAGCATGATTTAGCCACTATTGGTTTAGAATAGACTAGATAGATCCTTAATTTGGTCTAATAGGATTCTTATATTCATACAAAACAAAACATTTAGATTTTATCTTTGAAAAATAAGCATGTTCTCTGAATCCCCTCCCCCCAAGTATTCTCAAATCAGAAGTATTTTAGCACTAACTATGCTCTCGCCTTGTTTTTTCTTTTGTTTCCTAAGATTTTTACTGGGCTGCTTGGTGCTTGTGTATATGTGAAAAGCAAGCCCCTACTCGCTAGTTTTCTAGGAAATTTGTTATATGGCTCTTTTTATTTCTAATGTACTTATTTTACTTAGTCCCTATTAATGGCAAAATGCTTCCAAGATGACACTGTATTATGTGTTCATAGCTTATTTGCGTGATATGAACCTGTTCATGCATAGTTTATTTGCATGATATGAACCTGTTCCATGAAAAGAACCATGATTTAGAACCATCATTGATAACTTGAAGGCAAAAGAAGAAGCAAATGAGTGATGAATCATTCCCCCAAAATTCACTCTCCTTTGAAATAGCTTTCATTCTATTTTTACAAGTTAGTAAAATAACTTAAATCAAGGTTTAGACTTTAGTGTGTTCTGTAGTCTTTTTTCATTTGTTAGGACAAATGGAATCATGCATTCTTTTTCCCCTAAGTAAAGAGTTATATATAATCTTATATGGATTATTATACTGTACTTACTTATTATTTCATTCCAGTTACTTTAGAAGAGGAAGACTTTATTAATTCAGTGTGCATATATTGTCATGTGCAGAAAGCTGCTTATATAAATTGGTTTCCCATAGTGATGGACATGCTTAATGCATATGCATATTAGATTTATATCCTGCCTTTCCTGTGCTCAAGGCACAGGGTCTCTATTCATTTTATCCCAACAACAGTAAACCCACGAGGTAGGAACTGAGAGGGAGGACTGGCCAAAAATCATCCAGTGAGAGTTCATGGTTAAAAGTAGACTGGATCTTCCTGTCTCCAATCCAGCGGTACATCAGTTCTACATGACTCAAACCAAATATATTACTACGTCCATAATATCTCTGTTTTTCTACATCCAGAGCTTTAGGAATGTATGTTTGTGCTGGTCTGAAATGCAAGCCACCTACTTCATGGAATATGTGGAGATGAGTTTCCTTTGGATTCATTTATTTCCTAGAAAATTAATACTCCCTTTTGTTTTTCTTCCCTATATTATAGGCATGCAATGTCAAGGGACAGAGGACAATCAGGAAGTGGAATATACAGTAATATTGGTCCCCCTGGAGCTTACAATCAAGGAAACATGTATAGACCATTGCTAGGCAGACCACAGCATCAGATTCCCAAATTGCTGTCAAGTAAGTTTTTTTTCCCATTTGCCTTGTCTATCAAGTTTCTTTGTTGAATAAAACATTTTTGCTGATGTCACAGAGATAACAGTAAGTTTTTGTTCTTGAATCTGTTTTAAGCTATTTAAAGGCATTTATTCACAGAAGAGCTTCTCTTCCGTTAGGGATGAGAAGCTTATCTGAGAATTATCTCATTCAGTTGAAGCATAAATTCACATGTGGCCACAGATCTTATGTTTTCCAACTGCATATTTTAAATAAGGCTGGTAATGAAACCCAGCCAATTTTAGAAGTGGAATTGCACCTTTTTGTGCCAGTGGACACGTAGCAAATTTTGAGTAAATATTACAGGTGCTATCAGAAAATAGATCTGGTGGCATACACATCTCTCCCTATTGATAGGGAAATAATTTTCACAAAAATCTGGCTTTGTTCACCCAATTCATTTGGTTACATTCATTCAGCATGTTTACTTTAATATTAATGAAGTTTTTTAATTGTAGCTGTGGTATGAACCTAGCCTGTTTGAAGTTTGGGGTATTTAATATTTCAGAGAGATTGTCTCTACATATTTGGTGGTTCCCTGAAGAAACTATGTTCCCGGGAATATATGTATGAGATAAGGAGGCACCAATAGGGCAGGGGTTGGATTCTACCAGTTCAGACCAGTTCTATAGAACCGGTTGTTATGATTCTGCGCAGCTCGGAGAGCCGCCAATTTGTGCCCCTGGCTGCCCCTGTCCCTCTCCACCTGCCCCTCCCCTCCCCACCCAGTCAGTCCTTTTTACGTGCATGCCCAACATTGCTGACTGCATCCTCCCCCGCCCAGTCACTCTTTAAGGTTTTTTTCCCCTCCCAACAATCAGCTGTTCTGATGATCAGCTGTGCGCCCCTCCTATGCTTCATTTTTTGCCTCCCTAGGCCCCAGGGAAGGCTTCTGGGAGCACCCCCCCCCCCCGGAGGCTTGCCTGAGGCCCAAGAGGCAAAAAAAATGGGGGGGGGGTGTTGCTGGAAAAAAAAAAAGGTCATGCCCACAGAACCGGTTGTTAAAAAATTTGAATCCCACCCCTGCAACAGGGGACAACAAGGTCCTCCTCCTGAAGTTTATTTTGTCTCCATAAGACAGGAAAAGAGCTACAAAATTATTGTTCCAGAATGGTTCTATTCTAAACATGAACATTGCCCTTACATTTAATCCTACTTGATGATGCAGCAGTACCGGCCACTCATTCTTAATAGTTGTTGATATCTTGAAAGGAAACTTACAGAAAGATCATAGAATGATACAAAGTAAGCTAATGTGAAGTCCTTGGTGCTCTCTGAACGTGGTGGTGGTTTCATTGCAGACATTTCATCACCAAACTAGGTAACATCATCAGTACTAAAAAGTAGTCGGGTTTGCTCCTATTTTTGTATATTAATGGCTTGCCCTGTCAGTGCTGCTGGGAGTATTTTTGGCAGTTCCTTGTTTGGGCTGTTATTAACTATTAGTTTATTTATCTGTGTTGGTAGTTCTTTGATTGAGGTATTGTTTACTTCTTGATTGTTGGGCTAAGGCTGTGTTGGTGAACCTATGGTACACATAACGGAAGTGGCACACAGAGCCACTTCTGTCAGCACACGAGAGGTCGCCCAGAAGAGCCCCACTGCGCTGTGCGCGCCACCGCCCAACAACTGATTGTTGGGTATCTGACGCAAATGTGCAGGGGGCTGGGGATGCATGGGAGACACACAGTGCGTGCAGGGGGATTATGTGTGTATGTACAGGGGGCATAGGAGGGCCAGCACGCATTGCTTTTTGGGTGCTGGCATGCGAGCACGTGCACAGTTTTTGGCATGGGAGCCGAAAAAGGTTAGCTACCACTGGTCTAAGGGATTGTGATTTGGGTAAGAGTTGTCCAGATTTTTCTGTTGCTTCAGGTCTGAGTTTCATGTTTTGGGATAAACATGTCTGGAAAGTATGCTGATCAGGTTCAGATTAGTGCCTAGTTGGGTTGGACTACTGAAACTGCAAGATGCATGTTTTTTGTCATGCTCTGCAACTGACTTTTCTGTGTCGGCACTAGTGACTGCTAACCAACAAGATAGCAAGCTGGATTTTTGTTTAGTCCAGCAATAGCAAAGTTTAGGTAGAACTTTTAGAGGAAAAGAGTCCTTTTTTTACCAGGATCTTAAGGCAACAAGTACAAATGCAATCACACCCTTGACAGAGGTTGAGTCCGGGAATCCAATAAATAAGCAACAAATCCAAATAAAGTGACAGGAAACATAGTGAGACAGAATCGAGACACCATACGACACAATGAGGTGAACACAAAAATGCCAGGACTTGAAAAGTTGTTCTCAGTGTTTTGTCCCAGGGAAGGAAGTCAATAAATAAGCTAAGCCAAGCCAAACCGAGCCTACATTCAGATGCTTAGCTGGGATAAAGGATTCCTTCAACTCAACACTCCGGCCAGTCTGCTTTTTGGCCACTCAGCCTGACCTGTGGTGCTTAGCTATCTACCATTGTATTTTCAAGCAGGTCGCTGCTTAGGACTGGGGGCGGGGGGTGAACCTCAGAATCTGAGAGGCTACCAGTGGGTGCATGCAGGAAATCGGGGGGCTTGCTAGATCTGCCTCAGACAGAGGGGAGCTCATGGCTGCAGCACTGCTGCAATCACCCTTCAAGACTAAATGCCCCTGGCACTCCTTTCTCTTCTGCTTAATCCAGAGACAGGTCCAGCAAGGACGCAGAGGCAGTTCAAGCTATTATTATTTGTTTTTTACTCAATTATTTTATACACCTTTGCTTCCCTTTGAGAGCAATATAAGTATATTAGCCTGAACCTTATATAACTTTCCTGCACACAGCAATGTTCCATGGTGGGTGGAAGGGTGGTCTTAAACAGAATGGAGAAGAGGCCACCCTTTCAGACCATTCTCAAATTTTATTTACTTTACAACAAAGGAAATCTAGTTGATGAAATCATGCCAATGAAAGTCAGCACTGTAATCATTGGGGCTGCAGGTAAACTGAAAAAGGGCTTTAGGGCAGCAGATTGTCCATTCTGTAAAGAAATGTCAATAAAAATAAGCAAGTGTATCCTAGATAATCAAATTTGCAGTGATTAGTCTTAAACACTACAATTCCTAGTAATGCTATTGAAAACCAAAATTATTTACCTATACAGTATTGTTTAATATATCTTTGGGAAGAGAATGTTTATCTGAGGAATCATGTTAAATATATTTGTTGATTTTTACTGGCTTGTCAAGATGCAACTCAAAACCTATTTGTAAAAAAGATTCAATTCCACTTCGTATTTGGTTTTTCTTTTTTAAAAAGCCATAATGTGTTTTTATAAGTGAATCAGTATTAAAATATGGCAAAGTAATGTAGTCATTTCAGCTTCAGCTCTCTTGGTTAGCAATGGAGGTTGATGGCATTCCATGATTTGATACTGATATGCCGATTTTCAGTTGATGAATAATTATATGCTGATAGCTTCTAAGAGTCAAGTGGAGGCTGGAAGCACTATGTGAATACAGCTTTGGTTTTTGCTATCTTGAGTATGATTGTATTACTTTCATCTCAGTCAGAAACTTGTCAATTAGCCAACTTTCTATTAATCAAGGGGAGGCCGAGCATTTTTAAATTGGTAAACATGAAATCTTTGATTGCCATACTGATTGCACAAGTTGTCACTTGAGTTGCTGCTAGAAAGAGCAGTTTAAATCTTCAAGGAATTGCTTACATTTTATGCACCAATGAATTCCTAGCTCCTTTTTTTTTACCATGAGCTGTTTTATGGGTCTGCTTTTCTCACTTACGTTTCCTTCTATTTTCTTTCCCAGCTGTAATGAATAGTCCAAAGTTGGGTGTTAATTGTTTTCCATTATCATTGTTTTCTCATTATATATTTTTTCAGCTGAGAACTATATTTTAGTATTTGTCTTTTAATATGGAATTGTATACTTCATAGCAGCAGTTGCCAAATGGTGGGCCACGAGAAAATTTTGGTGGGCCTCAGAGAAATCTCAGAGCCCCCCCCCCAAAGCAATTAATCCAGGCTGCGCAGAAATACAAGGCTGCGCCGCCCACATGGCCTGTGGGAACCCTCCCCGCCCACTCACTCCTTACCTGGCAAACTTGCCTGATAAATTGCTATTTTTCCTTTTTCCAACCATCAGCTGTTCTGCAGTGCCAGGATATTTAGATTAGCTAGGGAGCAGGAAATGGTTGCATTTCTTGCTTTCTAGGTAGTCTTTAGATCTTCGGCTCTGCTTTTAAGCACAGCCTAACTTTCCTATTATTCTAGGTTCTGTTATTCAGTGGAGACTCACGGCAAGCAAGTTTTATGTGACAGACTGAGCTAGCCGATGGCAGATAGATAGATCATTGAATGATTCTGTGAGCAACTCAATCTGCCTGCCTGCTTTGCTTGATTTTGGGTAAAAGTTGCTCTTTTTTAAAATAAAAAATTCAATATTTACATACATGGTGTATTGTGAGTTAATTTTGTGAGTTTGCTTGCTAGCAAATTTTATGAGTTTGCTTGCATGCAAGTTTTATGTAACAGACTGAACTAGCCAATGGCAAATAGATTTCTGAACGAATCTGTGATTCTGTGAGCAACTCAATCTGCCTGCCTGCTTTGCCTGATTTTGAGTAAAAGGTTTTTTTTTTTTTGTAAAAAAAAATCAATATTTATATAAATATTTATAATTCACATACAAGCCAGGCCCGCCAGTCACATGACCACCAAGCCACACCCACAAATTAGGCCATGTCCACAGAACCGGTTAGTGGTCCCTGGGATTTAAAATTTTGAGTTTGATGGTCCCTGAGGTCCAAAAGGTTGGCAACCCCTGCTTCATAGTATTCAGAATAAAATGCACTCTACTTGGATATGCAACTTCTGATGCTTTGTATAGCTTTCTGAAGGCTGCATTACAAAAGTGGATGGGGCTTTTTTCCCCTTTTTTCTTCCCAAAATGGATTTCCTTCAGAATTGGGGATCGATTTTGGAATAAATTCTAGAAATGAAAATGCCTTGTGTGTGATAGTCATTGCTGTCTCATGTTTTCCTTGTGAAGATGCTATTAATTACCATATAAGTAAACTTAAATCTGATTTTCAAATATCTACAAGGGAGTAATGAGAAATACTCTAAAATGTTAAACTGTTTTGCCTGTTGAGCATAAATGACTTTGGTCAATTAATACACAAAGCAGGAATTGCTATTGTTGAAAACTGAACTAGACTCAGTTTCATACTGCAAAGATAAGTTGCAGTCATCTCTACTCTGCATTCACTTCTCTCAAATACTTCCATAAAAGCCTTTTTGTTCAGGTCAGATCATTCAAAAATAAGCCTTCTAGAACATAGAAGCTTGGGTTTTCTTCCAGAGGTTTCATGTTTTTAAAGTTTCAGTTGACAAAGACAGTGTGACATTGTAGAACTCACTAGGCTCCGAGGTCCTTGAATATTAACTTAATAGGTGTAATAAAATAGTCCTTGACTTAAAATCACAACTGATCCCCAAACTTTCCATTGTTAAACAAGGCAGTTAAGTCAGATTTACCTCATTTTATGACCTTTTTGGCCACCGTTGTTAAACAAACATGCACTTGTTCAGTGAATCATGTGTTCATTAAGCAAATCTGGCATTCCCCATTGACTTTGCTTTTCAGAAGCCATCTGGGAAGGTTACAAATGGTGATTATATGACCCCAGGACAGTGCAACTGTCATAAATACATTTAATAGCCCAATTTATGACCATAATTGAGCCCAAAATTTATGTTATTAAGTGAGATGTTTCTTAAGTGAATTTTGCTCCATTTTACGGCCTTTTAGTATATATCAAAATATGTTTACTTGTTATCTTGTTATATAGCTTCCCCAAACAAAAAACAGGATGGACAATAAGGGATTAAGTGGACAATATCTACCACATAAGCCACAACATTAATGTAATGTAACCTTTAGGTAGTAGTTCTTACAATAAGACTTACTTACCATTAAATATAAGTAAGAGTTTTCATTGATCACTGTTGCTTTGGTAGAGAGTTTGTTTTGTTATATTTGTGGTTGTTGTATCTAGACTGAAAAATCTGGATAGCTACAAGAGCAACATGCTCCAAAGAGTTAAAACCAAATCAAATCTTCATTATGATTATAAACCAATATAAACAAAGAGTTAGAATTTTCTAGAGATTATCCAGATTTCTACAGTCCACATGATAGCCATGGCATGTATTTAATGTTTACCCTGTTAATATTTTAAATTTAAATGTAATGTTAATGTTTAATTTGATTTAATGTTACATTGTTTTGTTTATAGATCTTAGGCCCCAAGATTCCTGGCAAGGTCCTACACCTCTATTTCAACAACCACCACAAAGATTTGACAGGTATGAAAAAATATATATTCAGCAAAGTGTATTTTATATTTAAAATAACTATTTTCCTTTATGATATTTGGAAAGTTTGGGGTAAGTTATATTTTCATCTTTCCTTTTTTTTGTCTTAATAGTCATGGTTTCTGTCTAGTTTTTGTTGTTGTAGGGAAAATTTTCTAAAGGAAAACCTTTTCCATGACTATATCAGAAATTTAACTTTGATGGGATGTAACCTTCTTCAGATTTGGCCCCTATTTTGCTGAAGCTTTTATAGCACTGAATTTCAGCAAAGGCAGCTCAGACCTGCATTAGGTTCTGGACAGGCTAAACAAATTTCTTCTTAGTAGAGTTGTGGAACTTAATGAGGCATAACTAATGGTGGTCCACTTTTATCGTCTCTGTGTTGGAACCAGAGTATTAGCACAGACCAGCCATTGATTCTTGCTACAGACCTCTTGAAGTCCTAATCAGCTTCTTTGGTACAGCTTTTTCAGGCCTGACAAGTCTATTGTAGGGCTGTGTCACTATAGGTCAGTAGTTATTAGTTGCTACTGAAAACAGTTTCTTTAACTACTTAAGACTGAACTGAATTAAATACAGGAGGGACTCTGGGGAGGATTAAGGAATCTGCAGTCCAATAAGTACCATGGAACAGAGAGAATGTGACATGGTTTGATAATAAGGGATGTCTTGTATATGTGCCCTTCAGTGAGAAGCTGAATGTGTGCCCTTAAAACCAGATAGCCTGGAGTTTGCAGAAGAATATTTGTCAATAATTTACATCTATAGTATAAAATAATATTGTACATTTAAAAATATTGCTAATTTGAATATATTTTCATGCATTGTTCCATGGTAAAAGAAAAAAGTCATAACAAGATATATTGCTTTCCTTCCCATTAATTCATTGCTATTTTTATTATATTCAGTGAATCCCAGATTTATTTTTTTGTATGATAAGCAAATGTAATATTTCTGAATTGGAATGTTTTCTTCATCAGTAAACTGAATCCAAGAAATACTAGTGCTCTGATGTTTTCATTCTGAGTTTCTTTATGACGAGATTAATCTTCTTTTTTCAGCTTTTTTATATTGAACAAAGAAAAAATATGTCTTGACTTGAGTGAAATCAGGGAAAGCAGATAAAAAAATAGAGGAAATGACATGATTAACATTTTATTCTTATACAAAGATAGACAGTAGTATTGTTTTGTTTGGGGAGCTTGTTTATTTGTTAACCATATTGCATGTATTAATGACAGGGAGATCTTTGTATTTCTCAGGATAATTAATTTTAAATTACATATTAAACTCATATTACTTTATATAATTTTCAGAATCTTTATTTCAGCAGTTTCCCTCCTATCTACCTACCAAGAACTTTTTAAAGATATATATTTTTAATGAGGAAAAAGAATAAATTGTACTGTTTCAAGTAATAGTGGGGGTGATGTATTTAAGAAAGTAGTAGTTAGACACAGAAGACACATGCCTCAATGATAAAAACAAAAAATGTAATATAAAAGTTTAAAAGTATTATTACATTTTGTTTCCATTTTATTATGGATGCCATTTTGAACATGGAAATTCCAGAACAATGGGGATGGAATATTCCAAAGTATGATATTTCTTGTATATTCTCTAGATAGGGACTGCATTATATTGATGGGTCATATCCATAGTCTTCTTTTGGGAAAAAACACTTGGTAAACAATTCAAGATGCAGCAATTGCCAAGTGAATGGTCTATGATCACCCAAAATGAAATGGTTCACATCAGTAAACTCCGTTTAGTTAGTACTTGGATGGGAATCATGAGGACAGAATTGTAGGATAGAAATATAATACATAACATTTCATGAAGTAGTGGTATTTTGGCTGCTTATTGAATTATTTCTATTATTGGACTTCTTATATAATCAGTTGCAATATTTTTAATTAGACGCGTTAAAGAAAACATCAGCAAGCATAAAAAAGGCAAAAAATAAAATGCAGATTAATTGACAAGAGGCTTAGAAATATTATGGATGTTATAGCTTTCTAGTATATCTTTAGCTGATTGTAAATCATAGAGTATATTGTATTATTTTCAAGGTCTAAGAATCACTATTAATCTTTAAGATAAAATTGAATATCAAGAACCATGGTCAACACAAATTATAAGCTATAATAAATTCAATCCAAATTACTAAGAACCTATTCTGATGTAGATAAGCCTGTAAAATTGAAATACAGATTCTCTATAACTGTTATGTAATTCAACTCAACCTAGAAGCAATTATTATATAGGTAGTCCTTGACTTATGACCAATTACCGAGTCTCCAAAGTTCTGACAGAACTACCTGGTGGGAGAATACTTTGGCCCTGGATTCTATGTTCTGAAGGTCAGGGAGGGCATGCAGTCACATAACCATTCTTTAGGCACTTAACATCCAGGTCACATTTATGGTCCATTGCAATGTCCTGGGGTCACATGATTGCATTTTATGACAGTTTTGCCCAAAACTGGCTTTTACTTCCAGTGTTTGACAAAATTGGGCACATAGAGATCTGTTGGTTCACTTAATAACCACAGTGTTCACTTAACAACCACTGATTCACTTAAAAATTCAGGGATTCACTTCACCACCACCACCACAAAAAATGGTCTTAAAAGTGGATCAGTCACATGATCAACCTATTTTATGACAGTTACAAGTTAAATCTGTGATGTGCAGGCTCCATTATGGTCTTAACTCAAGATTACTTGTACTATAATGTAATTCATAGATACATTTCCAAAATTTTAGTTTCTCTATGAAGTATTATTTCAGAGTGGCGTGACATTTTTATGGCTTAATTATAGATCTATGAGTATTAAATACTGAGGTCAATACTGTTGCTTTTGGTTGCTATAGGTAACAAAATTGTAAGTTGATGGATTTTCAGTTGGATTCAGCACCAGTTTAGTATATAAAACATATTTTAGAAAAAAAGTCATCATAGATCAGGAAACAATTCATGTTTCCAAGCTCACTACTAAGTGGGACGGTTTGGTGTTTTTTTTTATTCACTTAGAAGGAACTGCCTTGAAACACAATGGGAGCACAACTATTTCACTTCAACCCCTGCAATACCTATTTCTAGGGAGGTTTCCCCTGCAGTTGAGCAATCCTGGAGACAGATGTAACTTCTTTAATGAGGTCCTGTATTTGGCTGCCATTTCATTCTGAAGCATCTTTTCTGGACTGAATCTGACCCATTTCTACAGCTTTGCCCCGGAGCACTCATCACTTCATAGAATAATAATCCCTGCTTGCTCACCATGGAAAATATCACTAATCATTGATCCAGGAGAATAAAGTCCCTTCTTGTTAATGGGCATGCACTGTTGAGTTATTGGAATTGGAACACAAGGATTGTACTTTAACTGGCTTTTCCTTGGTGAAAGAAGCAAAAACATATAGAACAGTTTAGAATACTTGGCTGTTCTTTAATGGAAACACAGACTACAAGCTAACATTATGTTTCCTCCCACATTTCAAACCTACCCCCAGCATGGTTTGTGTATAAACAGGAGACAGAATTTGGAATTTGTTCTATTGATTTTGTTCATCATTCACTAATGGGGTGATGTCATTGGATTCCATCTGTTGTAAAGCTATCTTTGATTTACCAAACAAAAAAGAGTTATTTGAATTCTTAGTCATCTGGTTTTATAGAGGTCCACAAGGAACTTTAAAAAAATATTAACTCTTTCTTACACCACATGCAGGTAATTAAATTATGACCCAAATAGCAATTGTTTGAGTGTATTCTCAAATGTTGTCTGTCTATTCTCCAAGTGCTGTGTGCATTAGTATCTACAATGCAATCTGCAGTTGTAAGAAATTGCCTACCTAGCCAATTTTATTAATCATCTAGTATTTAATGATCCAGTATTTTGCTTGGGTTTTTTTAATGAGCTTTTGGTCACACTGATTAACTCCTACCTCAGGTTACTCTTGGTGTTAATCTGTTTCTCTGGACATTCAGACCACAATTAAGAATACATTCTTTCTAATTAATTGCAGGTTGTAAATGAATTCTTACTGCAGAGAAGTTTGAATTCAGGATAGGAGTATTAGCTGTTATCTCCACGCACCTCTATTATTTTACTCAGTATGTCAGGAGGTCTGATCAGAAAGAAACCTTTTTAAGTTCTATTGATGCGAGCTTCAATTGACCAGTGACCTAGCAACATAAGCACTAATTGGCATAGACAAACCAACGTTTGCTGTACAGTTTATATGGGAACACAAGTGCAATGTCTATTATCGCCGAGAATACTATACTAAATTGCTAACAAGAAATGATTGAGGTGTCCAGATCAACAGGTGTATAAGCACAAATATGACTTACTAGAAAAACACACATCCACAAACCTCAGAAAATAAAGCTTTACCACTCCTTGCTTATTCTTGATATATGTTATTTTCTGATAATGTGATATATCCTAAATCGATTCTTCAGATCACTGCATAGACACATGTTAACAAGTCAGTAATGGATGGTTCCTATTGTCTTTAAGAACTGGATATGTGAAAGATTTTTAAATCCTTGTGTTTGTTGCTAATTTATATGTGAAAGTGAAAAACATACAGTAGTATAAAACATTTCATTTTTTCTGTATTCACTTCATGTTCTATTAATAAGGAAGGAGTGACCTTATTCTAATGAACTAAAAAGGCTCCAAAATGTTTGTATAAATTATCTGTAAGCTATTCAGAACTGAAAAATGCAACAAACTTTAACTATTTGCAAAACTATTGTTTTCAAATAAATAAAAATAACTACACTGCACAGCATATATCATCTCCACCTCTATTTTTGCCCCTTTTAGGAATTCTGGAGCCACTCCACTTCTTGCCTGGAACCGCATGCCCCATTCCCAGGGATCACCATATCAGCAAAATCAATATCAAGTTCCAGGAGGCCCAGGGGGACTCATGGATTTCCCACAAAGGCCCAGTGATCGGAGGGAACGTGGAAGACAGGTAATTTTTTAAAAAGTGTGATTTCTGTGTGGCCCATAAAGGGATAGGTTAAGAAATATTTTAAAAAGGAGCATCCGAATTCTTCATTATGATAGGATATGGTGTTACTTTCCTGTATATAATAAAAGGCCATATTAGACCTTAAACATTTAGTATTTTACAAGATGCTTCAAAAATCCAATGAATTAGTGATTTAATAAGAGAAACTTAATTATTGGTACAGTCATATTAGTTACTGAGATACGGTTACTGTGACTATTTCATCTTTATCATTTCATAATTATCTTTTAATTGATGAATTAAGAATCTACTTGAACACATCTACTATTCCAAAATATAATATCAACTACTAGAAAAATAACTTGGGTGATAGAACCAGTTTACAACTAACTGGCAGTCTGATTTTGAGGAGTAATCACTTCATACCAAAGACTCTGCATAAGATGCCTCCTTTTTTGTCTTTTCTGTTAACGTACTATTAACAGAATTTGATCACTCATGGTGGTTTACCAGTTCTGTTAGTGAGCACTGGTATAAATTTAGCCCCATTTTTCTAGACATGGCTTCCTGTTTCCTAACATTGCTGTCATGCATGGGGGTGAAGAAATTATAGGATCTGTTAGTGTTCAGCTTGTTCATTTGTTCAATCACTTACAGTGTTTGTTAAATCTATTATGCCTTTTATTTATCTACTAGACAAAATAAGTCCAGTTGATTCCTCATTTCAGAGATATTTCCTTACCTAAACAGAGAAACAGAATGACTAACAGAGGACAAAACAGCAATGGGGGCAGGAGCAACTTCTGACTTCCTGCTGGCTTTCCAATTGAGTTTCCCTGTGGGGCTCTGAAAGAAAGCATTCTTTCCCTTTCCAGCAGATAGATAAGTGTCAGCAGCTGAGTGAGGGAAGGAGCAAGGGATTGCATGACTGTCTGGGAAACTGTCACTGAATGTTGAAAATGAAGATCACATGACCACAGCAGCAGCCAGTAGCACTGAAGCAGCCACAGCTTCCTCAGAAGTCATGGGTCCCAGATATAGGTCACATTATGCAAGTTAGCCCAGTTGTGATACCTTGATTCAAAAATTGTTACCCTATGATGCACCATTTCACTCTGTTAAAAATCATGACAATGAGAATATTAGTAGTGTGTAGATAGATTATGGAACTATAGATCAAAACTATGCAACCAGGTCCTTAGTAAGCAAATAGATAAAACAAGGACTTTGATATTAAAAAGTATTAATACCAATAGGACTCCAAGCTTCAAAAGACAATTGCTGATTAACCAGAAACTCTATTACAACTCTTCTTTATACTTCTCTTTGATAAGGAATATGATTATCCAGTTACATATCACACATGCATTGCCACAAGTCAGATAACATTCTTGTTGAAAACCAAACCTTTCTTAATTATTTCAACCCAAGTATCAGTGAAAAATTAGAAATTGTAGAATATGTATAGAACCCTGTGCAGCATTTAGTTGTTGTTTTTAACTCTGTGTGGTATTAAGAGGTCAGGCATTTAGTTGTTGTTTTTTTAACTCTGTGGTGTTAAGAGGTCCTTCCATAATACTTCAAAATATCTTACAATGCTACACTCTGAAGTACCTGGCCTACTGAGATATAAGTTGCTCCCCAACTTTTTAGCATTTGAGATCTTTTTATTTTGCAATGCATTTAAATGCTAATGACTAGGCTGTCCTAATTAATTTTGGAATTGTAAATTTACTTCACTTTTTTGCAACTTCAGCTTTGCTTTATATTTTGATGTATTCTCATCAACTGATTTTTTGTATAAATGCAGGTAGTCCTCAGCTTACCAAAGCTGAAAACCATTCACTTCAAACTGAATTTAATAGTATTTATAACAGGCAACCAGAAATTAATAGTAGCATAAAATACCTTCACCTTTTACCTTCCTGCCAAATTTGGTCCTTAAACATTTATTTATTGAATAAGGTTTTCCTAATATGGATCCATGTAGCTAAATTTAGGATGATAAATTCTTTCCCCTACCAGTTGTAGATAGTCCATTTTGTAATCATTATCTCATAATTAAAATTGCACAGTCTGAAAGAAAAATATTATCTTGATTTTTTTTCCTCTGCTCACTTTATCCATTGATACTTCATTCCTAGTATCAAAACTTAGTAATCTAGTGATACCCCTGCTTTGCATGTATGTATTACCAGGATGACTACATGGAAGTACAAACATATCAGCAATTTCTGCCTTGAACATTTCATAATCCAAAGAGTACCTTTTGAAATGGTAGCAAACTGTTGACAAGCTATCCATGCATTTGATAGAGATTTCTTACCAGTTACAGGGGGAGCTGTCCAAATACTCAAGCAAAAATCGCTGGGATATGGTTCAAAAGCCCCTGTCTCTGTCACATAAGGTGCTCATAATGAAAGCTGAAGTCCTGTGAACACAAATATATCTCAGAGTTGTAGAGAAGAAACTATAGCATGCTAGCTTTCTTCCAGTATCTGGAATAGCTGATATTGTGTCACTGGCTATCATTAGGAGTTGCTTCCTACTTGATATGGAAAATGCAAAATTGAAAAATATAATCAAGATAGTACTGATTGTAATTAAAGCTATCTGAATCTAAATTCAGATTCTGGGAACATTTTAAAATATTCTGGATGCTCTCTGTTTTAAATTAACTGCCAAGCTCAGGTGGTTACCAAACATAATGCTAAACAAAAAAGGAGGTTGTATCATTTGGGTTACTAATAGATATACAATCTATTTACTTGCTGTTGGGATAGCAGTTGCTGGAGGTTGTATCATTTGGGTTACTAATAGATGTACAATCTATTTACTTGCTGTTGGGATAGCAGTTGCTGCATCAGCAAGCTCACTGCAAATTAGATTTAGTCCCCAGATCTTCTGTTCAGAGATATTAACATTATCATGGTGTGAAATTACAAAACAAATTTCTTCAGAGCATTTATAGAAATATTTGCTACTAGGAGCCTATTTTCATAAGAATTAAATATTATAACTGTCCAAATATTTAATAATTTCTTCTGACACAGCTAAACTTATGATTTAATGGCAACTTTTGGAAGCAGTGAGGAAAAAAACTTCTAAAGGAGGCTGCATATAACAGTGAGACTTAGTACTATGTTGGGAGAATTAGAGTAAAAGAAATATTTCTTCACATTGCATTTAATTAATCTGTGGAATTTACTACCAGTAGATGTTGATCAGGTTAAAATTTGGATTAGGCAAATTTACCAAGGGTGATAAGATTATTATTGGCTATTTATCATGATGTTAAACATTATCTCCAGAACCTTTTTAATAATTGCTATTGCTGGAAGAAACTTAGTAAGAACATTTGGACTTTTCAAGATATTCATAGGCTTTACATAGGCATTTAGAACAGGATACTAGAACGCATGGGATTGGTCCAATGTAGCCTTGCATTCTTATAAGCTTATTTTGAATCAGACTTTTATTCTAAACTCCAAATAATGCAAAAGGTCAAAAACATCTGGTAGGTAACTAAACACTATGTTACATTTAACATGCGCTATAAGATAAATTCTTTATCCTGCTTTTGTTTGTATTTGCAACAGATTTTTTTAAAATTTATTTTTAATTTTAATTATGAGAATACAACACAATACATCCAATTTACCTTATTATACATATATACATTTTACTTCATTTATAATCTCCTTATTTAATATACTAATTGCTAATTAATCTCATTATAACTACTGATATTTTGACCTTGTCTTCTACTATATAACAATTGATAAAATTTATTCTAGGAGAGTCCACAGATTTTTAACTAAATGAAAAAAGAAGCTCCAAATGTGGAATTGATTGATTTAATGAGACTAGACAAGCAAAGATCAGTGAATATAAAAGTAACTTGTGACAGCCTTGGAAAGGGTACTTTATGGCCTGTAAAATACTTCCAGGAATGGTAACCATACTCTCCTCAACGTTCACATGACTACATTTCAGGCACTGTGCAACTGGCTTGTATATATGTATCACTGGTTGCAGCATCCATGGTCAAATGACTGCAGTTTACAACTTTTTTGCTAGTTTCCAGTTGAGTTTCTTTGTGGGAATCTGGAATATATATATTTCATTATTAATTAAACTAATTTATATGGCTACCCAATTCACACATAGGTGATTCTAGGCAGCTTACAACATTAAAAATTACAACATAAAACCTATAAAAAACAATCCAGCTTCCAGCAAAAAGAAAACCCATTCAAGAAAATGAATTCACAGTCATGTAATTCAGACTTAAGACATAGTTCACTTAGCAACCATAACAATAGTTTAAAAAAATCAGGTTCAATCACATGATTCCTTAGGTTTACAACCACAACTTAAATCAAACTCCCAATTTTGGTTTTAAATCAAAAACCTCTTGTATAAACATCATATTTATCATACAGGTGGTCCTTACTTAATGACAACTCATTCAACAACTCATTCAAACTTGCAATGAAGGTAAATGAATAGTACTTACAACCAGTTCTGGACTTCCAGCCTTTGCAGCATGCCTGTAGTCATGTGTCCACAATCCAGACACTTGGGTCATGTCTCACAATTATATCACAATGTGCTGCAGTAGTCACATGGTTGCCATTTGTAATTTTCTTTGTGAGCTTTCAACAAAATCAGTGGGAAAGTTTGCAGGGGGGTGCAAATGACAACCGGGTGACTGCAGGACATTCTGACTTATTGACCTGAAGTGATTCATTTAATGACAGCAATCGGGAGTGCTGGAATTACCATCACAAATCAGTGCCATCATATGATATAGCACTTTATGACCATGTCATTTAGCAATGGCAGTTGTAGTGCCAATAGTTGACATTAACTGAGAACCATCTGTATTTCCTTGTCTTTGCTTGTTGTATTACACAGTAATAAATATTTGGGTGCGGGTGTCACTTTTGTGGTAAAAGCTGGGATTATAATAAAATAATACTGTATTATTTATTTTTGCAGGGTTATGGAAGACCTTACCCATTGCCACCCTCATCCGGAAGATACAACTGGAATTAGGCTTCTGCCACTTTCCACTCTTGTTTTTATAATCAAATAGATCACCTGGATATTTTGGGGGGTGGATCAGCTTTCTTTTTAAGATGTGTACATTTTTAACAGTAAGATTTGATATTATGGCTGTGTTGATTTACAATTTTACTTCAGAATAGGAGCAAATGTTCTGATCCGATGAAGCAGGAGTACAGGTCTGTCTTTACTGAGAGTAGAGACTTTACTACATTATATTGCCAATGCTCTTCACATCAGGGTATCCATTAGTGTGCACACCAGAAAATGCATTGTTAAGAAAAATAGCATTGGAAACATACATACAAATAATGTAACTTGGACCTTGTCTTGCAAAGCTTCAGCACAAGAGTTAAAGACTTCATCGGTATTTCTTTTAAATTCTTCCTTTAAGATATGGTTATTGAATTTCCCAAGTAAACATTTCAGCTTTTATAGCATCATGTTGTTTATTTCATATTGTAGCATTAAAAAGAATAGGAATTCTTAGCTGTAGCTCAATCAAGATTGTATTTTATCAGTTTAGATGAAAAAATATGAATTGGTGAATTTTATACACAATAATTTTATGTACTTTTTTGTCTCTACTCCTGTCAAGAGCAGTGTGTGTGACCCTTAAGTTTATCTAAATCTTATCTTGCTTAATGACATTTATACTGCATGTATATACAAATACAAAGGTGAATAATATGTGGTTGTCCATATATTGCTGAATTACTATTCCAATAACTATAGCTACATGGCCAATACTGAAGAATGTTTGTTTCTGCAGATATCTGAAATTCCGATTTGTCCAGTAAACGTTTGTCAAGGCACACTATTACTTACACATACCATCTTTCAACAAAGTTTCTTGGCAGAACTATAGAGAGGAGCACAAGATAAATCTATTTGGGACATTTAGACAGAGATATTGTAAATCCAGTAACAGAGTTGAATTCTGCATTTTTTTCAAGAAAGCATTGAAAATAACTTGCAGTTTAAAACTGTTAAAATTTAGAAGAAATTGCATATTTGGCCTTATTTGTATGTTCCCTTTCAATAGTTTTTCCTTGTATCTTTAAATGAGCTGTCAAACATACAGGGTTAAGAGAGCACTGTGGTGTCACTTCCAAGTGCAGTATTCTTGGATATATTTTAGATAACTATCTAAATGAGCTATTGAGAAATTGAATGATGAATATGCACTTTGCCTTCTAGCCCTTAGCACAGATTTAATTTAAAAATGAAGAGTTTTAACCCAAGTCCCAACAGAAATGGTAAGGAATTCCTTATTTTCAAAAAGGCTTCATATTTTTCTTGGCCTAAAGGGATAGAGTTCTTTCAAATTGAATTCAACTCCTGGGACTTAATGGCCTTGGTTCAATTCTTATAATTTTATGGGATGATACAATGATTTTTACTGATTTTTTTAAAATCTGTATATAGAAAATGGGCTGAGAAGAAATATTTATTCAGACAAAATCCATTCTAGATCTCTAGATTCCATTAATTCCCCTTGCTTGTCTAAGAGTTTAAATGTATTTAGAATGGAACTAGAATTAAATTGTCATTCTGTGTTATAAGAATTACTGACACATTTGTAATATTGGAATAGTATTCATCTGTAGGAATAATTTTTAAATCTTTCAAAACAATTACAGCCACTCTTTGTTTAGCAACTACTTCATAAGTATTTGCAAATTTGTCAGTGGTAAAAAGAAAATCATTTTCTGACTAATGCACACACTTAAATCAAATTTCTGTTCCTGGCAATACATGCCAGAGTTGAGAATAATGCTGGCTACACAAGAGAACTTTATATTTTACCTGAATCAGACAGCAATCAGCAATTCTCTCTCTCTCTCTCTCTCTCTCTTTCTTTTAATGGCCATTTTGCTTAACAACAAAGTTGCTAGAACTGCTTGCAGTTGTTAAAGAAAAGCAGAGAAGACCTATATACAGTTCCACTGAATTACTTTAATGCAGATCCTTGCTCTGAAACATAATTAACAGTGAATTTTGTTATTAGATGAAAAGGGGTGAAATACATAGGTGATTGATTATATGCTAATTTCTGGACTAACATGTTGCTTTGAGTAGAGAGACTTAAGCACTTACATGCACAATCATTGTTTACTATCTTCAGCACTTACTACAGGATAGCATGTTTACACAAGCCATGGAAGATATGAGCCAATAAAAATGGCAACATTTCTAATATT
Source organism: Pseudonaja textilis (assembly GCF_049901715.1). Classification (NCBI taxonomy): domain Eukaryota; kingdom Metazoa; phylum Chordata; class Lepidosauria; order Squamata; family Elapidae; genus Pseudonaja; species Pseudonaja textilis. The sequence goes on from NC_141992.1 coordinate 112,120,504, forward strand.
GTACTTACTGTTTGAATCAGAATAATAGAAGCAGGGCTGAATTCAAATATTCACCATTTCTCATTTGTACAAATGTCAAAAGAGTTTACATCTTTATTGGATAATGCTATAAAACAACCCAGTAAAAAGACCCTAAATGTTAGTTGGGATCTACTGCACTGAAAAGTTAACACTGAAAAAGAAAAGGATTCAAAGTATGGAATGCTGTCGTGGGCAGATAAATCCCAGGACAGGCATCCTAAACGTACGTTCTTAAAAAAAATGGACTGCATAGGTGAACACGTTTCCTCCACTATTCCAACAATCACTGACCCTTTTTATCTTGTGTTTTCCCTATTTTTGAGATAATAACATAAGCACTTCACCTTTGCTATTAAGAGTCCTGGCCATTGTGTACAAACGCCTGTACTAATCTCTACCATTCTGGAATAAGATATCCTTTTAGGCAAGGAAGTCGTAATGTTTACAGTGAAGGTTAGGGAGTAGAGGATGGAGTGAAAACAGCACAAGCTGCCAAAAGCTCTTGCCAAAAAACACAGGTTGATCGCAGCAATTCACGGGACTCCAGCAGCAAGTATTTAATTTCTTACTGCCAGCCTACACGGTTGTTGGGGAGAGAGATGCCTATAAAGAAAGTATGTTTCAAAGGGCGAGTAACCCCTTTGATCCTGGAATTTCGCCCCAGGAAATCTATGAAGCAGATTTTAAGAGAAAGACCTGTGCATTGTGCAAACGAGGCTTAAGAATTTAAGATCCAATAGAATTTGTTTTCTGTCGTAAAGCTTAAAAGAATCTTGTCAAACCATAGTATATTAAATAATGAGCCTAAGATTTCTGCAAACTACTCATTTAATATAATACTCATTTCTGTAGTTGGACTAACAAGTAAATGCGTTCACATATAAACTAATAAGAACCGAAGTCTTGCATCTTTAGTTACTCTCACTCAGAGCGGCTACGTGAGTAAGACAAATTATGGGACTGAATGTGTCGCCAATGAGCGATTTCAAGATGCTAGGGCAGCAAACAGTTTGCTATGCACGTGCGGTCGATGGAAAGCAGCAAGCCGCCGCGCCACTGCCGGAAGAGCGCACGGGTTACCCTTTAGCTGCGGGCTTTCCAAATAACCTTTCGCCAGGGGAAAGACTTTCTCGTCTTCAGTCTGGCCGCTTTCGGGCCCCATCGCCGTTCTTCCTTAACAGCCTGATTTGCGATTTCCAGCAGTGACGGGGCCTTCCCGCCAAAACCGATCACTTCCAGAAATGCGCGCTTTCTGCTTCCCGCCGATACCAAGATCGCTTGCAAGGAAAGGGGCCCAACTTTGCGGGGGGCCCTCCGCCTCCTTTCTTCCGCCAGGGCCTCTTTACTGACGGAGCTACCGGTTCTTGAGGGGCTGGCCAGCTATCGAGGTCTTCCCATAAAGAAAGGCTGCCGCCGCCTCTCCCTGTGCGAGTCTCGTTTCCCTACCCACCCACCCGCCCCACTCCTCCCCCGCGTGCTGTGGCCCCGAGAGTTGCAGCGGACTTGCGGCCATCACTGCGGAGGAACTTTGGGAGGTTCTTTGTTCCCACTTGAGACCCCTTCCTCGCCGGGCCGCTCCAAAGACACTTATCCCCCTCTTCAGATAATGAGCTCCGCTAAGGCTGCCCCGGCTTGTCTTCGCCTTAAAAGCCTGGCAAGCACTAATTGCCGGAGAAAACCCTTTCTTTCAAACGCTCTGAAAAAATGCTGCAGCTGAATGGGTGGAAAGCTTTTCCCTGGGTTTCGTGAGGAGAAGTGCTCGCGGCTCTCCGCAACGGGCCGGCTTTGCTTTTCATTAGAAGGGCCTTTAAGTTTGAAAGCAAATTGGGAAGAAATGCTTAGGGGAGGTAGCTGTCGAGCTTCGCTTGCTTGCTCGGTCGCTCGCACAGAAAGGCGAGGAGACTTATGCCAGAACTAATTTCAGTAGTGGCAACCTAACTGCCGTTATAAGGGACGGGACTTTGGTTCTGATGCGGGTTTTTCCAATCCCCAGAAACTCTGCCTCTAGGCTTCATCGGTTTCAGATGCGTGGGTAAATTGGCGGGCATAAACAGGTTTGCTAAAATGAGGAGGCCTTTGCGCAAAACAGCCCTTTCAATCCAGTGTCCACGTCCTTGGCATTAAAAAGCTTCTGGGTTGTTTTGTTTTTTGGGTGGGGGCGGGGAGATGTACAAAAAGGGTAGGATTAAAATTAAACCTTTACCCCCCACTTAAAGTGTAAAGCTATTGTGGGACTATTTAATAGCCATTATCATTTTGGGGAAAAAAACTTAAACTAATTTGTTTAAAACATTGTTTTTTAAAATATCACTCAGTCTCGCTATTTTCTCATCTTTCCATCTAGCTGCTTCTTGTTCTGGTTTTCCTTTTAAAAAAATCATAGGAATGAGTTGGTTTTTTTTATGGCTCGGTTTGTACCAATATATTAGGCACCAGAAAATTATTTGACATCTCCATTCCTTCAGTTCTCAAAATGGAAAATGCCTTGAAAAGAATTTCTACTTAAAGTAATATATTCAAGCCATTCAAACTCTTTCTATTGTCTGCTGTGAAATTTTGCTCCCCTAGCCCACCTGCACCTCATTCTTGCAAGCAAACTCTTCTTTCCAATGATTTTCGGTCTGCCTGTTTAAATAAGATTGAGTGAATAAGTTACAGTACTCCTTTCAGTGAAATTCCTGCCATTTTGAAAACATCCTGCCTTCCTAGGTTTAGGTCTCTTCTGAATGGACAGGGTGGGGGACTTGCTTCAAGGTTTGGTGTGCTGAAATGTATATTCTCGCCTTTTCTATTATTTGGGTTCAACGGGACTCCTTTGAATAATTTAACAACATTGCCTTAGCAGACTGCTAATCTGCTTGCCTCTTCTCACCTGTTTTTGCCAAGGAAACAATCTGAATTTGATTTGATAAAATGCTAAGGAACAGGCTCCCAGATTTGTATGTTGCCCAATCCAATCCCCCTATTACAGTATTTAGAAATGAGTTCTATGGAGAGCAGGGTTTGAATCCAACTCAGCCATATTTAGGAAATAAAATACATGCTGCAATCTGGTGCTTACTCTGGAGTAACTGTCTCCAAGGATCTTAGTTCTTGGCAAATGCACATTGTGATACAAAGCAGTAGCATAAAAGTAGTCAAGGGATGAATTCTCATTAATTCTGTAAATTTCTGTCTTGAAATTAATGGTTCAAATAATCGCTTCCCTACCGGTTCCAGGTCCTGTATATTTACCATCCCTGCTGTTTCTTTTCCCCTACAGTCTTCTCTCTCCCCCTTTAATAGTCTTTATTCTTTAATATAAAGAACAGTACAGTTAGAAAAAGACAGGAGGGAGGAGACCTTACATCTCTAATACATAATTTAAGTGGATGAGTTGGTCCGAAGAAAGTGAGCAACTTCCTTACTACACAAGAAAAATACAGTGTAGTGTTCTTAAGTAAATAGCTAAACTATGTTTTGACCAACATTTATTCAACATTACAATAACAAAATAAGGGCAATTGGACTACAGCACAATCCTACATGTGTCTACTATTCATAAGAAATGTTGCACCCAGTAAGGGTACCTCCCGAGTGTATATAAAGAGGATTAAATTTAGATTAGTCTTAGCATGATTACTTGGAAGTAAATTCCACCACGTTCAACCAGTCTTTCTCCTAGAAGTGCTTGGAACTATAGACTAAAGCTATTTAGAACTGGTGCCTACAATTTGCAAGCAAGTCTTTTTCAAAGGTAGTTTTACCCAGATAATAGTGTAACTCCATATTTATTTCAAACAAACCTTGAAGTGTATAATCTGATGCAATTCAATGAACAGTATTCCTCCTGAATTGATATTCGATGTTCCAACATCAAGATGTTGAGGTATATAAAGCATTTGATCACTTTTGTATGTGGATCTAAATTTTTCCAATAAAATTAATCCAGCGTGGAATAATTTGGTCCTACTACAAATTCCCATTAATTGTACTAGTTCCCAAACCCGAGTTTTACATGATCCCAAGAATGATTACAAAGAATGACATTCTGCTGTGATCCATTGCTTTTACTTCTGAATAGGATAACAATCCAAAATCCTTCAAAAGGATACAATCCAGGGAATGATATTTTAAAATCCACTATTTTAAAGTAAAATTCTAAGCATATATATATACTCCAAAGTTAAATCTCATTTAATACAGTGGAGCTTCCTCTCAGGCGAATATTACCCCATGTACTTTTATTTAGAAGATTACACAAAATATAAGACAAATGCATCCAAAATTTTGGTGGTGTGCATTGGCCTCTTAAGTTATTTCAATGGAACTAGTTCCTGCTGTCTGCATATTTGGAAGTAAATGCTACTATGAACTAAAATATTTATCCGACTTTTTGCTCATCTGAATCAAGGTCTCATCAGACTTCCCACCCGCACCCTCTAACATGGTCTCCATATTCCCTAAGGCACATTCCCAAGGGAAATTTTTTCTTCACTTACTTGAAATGAATGGGAGCTGGGCAACAGCTCTGGAGTTGTTTTCTTTAACTTCCTATGCTGAATGACTTTACCTAGAAGAAAAATCTATTTAAATCAGCAACAAAAATGCTTTGGACTGGGGTAGTGGCCCCATTAGGATTTGCAAGATGGAATATTAAAAGGATTACAGACCACCCCCAAACACCTGAAACCGAGACTTTTCACAGGAATGGAGGAAATTCTGATCTTTGGTGTGTCTTCCTTAATTGAAGTTTCCATAGGATAATTTCTTGTCCCTTTTTAAAGTTTAAAAATGTTTTAAGTTTTCCCGATATTCCTAATATTTGCAAGAATTCCAAACCAATTGCTTTCTTGACTAAATCATGAGTAGATTCTGATTCAGACTTTCCTTTATTCAGTTTGTATTTATTTCAAGGTGGTCAAAGTGATCAGCCAAACCATTTTTCATGTATTAAAAATATACATATCAAAACAAACGGAATTGCAGACTCCCCTAGGGAAAAATGTTGATTGTTCCAGAACAAACAAAAGTATTCACCAATTGTGTGATAATTAAGACCAAATCAATCATAGAAACTGGGTTAGGAAATATCTTCATTTTAAAAAAAACTGTAAGCAGATAAACAATAAAAAATATGACTGACAATATTTTGTAAAAACATTGCCCCAGCCAGATCAAGGTGCAATGTGGCTGTAATCTTGCACATAATTGAGACTGCTTGTATCCTGCAGAGTTTAATGGGATTTTAAACAGTAGTCTTCCTAGCTACCCCAAAGTAAACCTTGGATTCATTTATCCTATAAAATGAGTATAGGATAGCAGCCTAACTAATGTCACCATTTCAGCGTTTTGCGGTATAATACTTTATATTCATAGCATCTGTTTCTTAGGAGTGCAATATGGAAAAAAAAAAGTCATGCAAAAGTGTTTTCCGTTTTCTCTTCAGCCTCTCACAGAGTTTGCATTTTGACTAATTCCCTTTTTCTGGATTTGTTTTCTACACTTCCATAAACACTTATCTTTTCCATCGATTAAGAAACCACTTAGCAATTCAGTCATTTTTACAAGCATTAAAGTTTAAAATGATTAGAGGTAGGTACGCCCTTTCACGAAGTTTGTTCGTGCTCTTTCTGCAGGAAAACTCCTTGCCGCATTGATAAGCCAGAGGGAGGCAACATTATATTTGCTAAGGACGGTTTCATCTTCATTATTGGCCCATTTGCCTTTTATTGGAATGAATTGTAGTTTGCAATACAGTTGATTGATGTTCGTCAGTATACAACCAAATCCCTACTAGATAATACTTAACAATAACATCTTCGTTATTTTTTTCCTCTCTTAAATCTGAACCCGAGATTCAACGTGGTTTTTTTTTTTAAATGTCATTACCGGGTGCAACGTTACAAGTAGGTCTCCTCCCCTCCCTTCTCTTTGAGAATGTCGCCCCTTCTCTTTTGTGAAAATGGCGGATAATGTTCGCCAGTCGACCTCGAGTTACAATTCAATCAGCTCTCAATCAGTAATAATGAGATTGCACTTAAGGGGTTCCCAGATAAAATTATTATTAGCATTATTTGTAGTTCGGTTTGATTCACCAGAAGGAAGCTGCACTTCAGGAACTGCGGTTGTTGATCTTGTTTGGTTGCCTTGCTCAGTTAGGCGCGCAGGGAAACCTTGCTCCGCCCGACGTCTGGAGTTCCCCTCTCCACTTCGGGGATTGTCTCGGAGGAAACGGGGCCTTTCCCCCTTCCCTGAAGCTGTGGAGAGGGACCTGCTGGACAGAGCAGCTAAGAACGTTCCCCACCTGGTTTTTGGACACTTGGCCATGAAGGCCTCGTGTGGGTCGCCGGGTCGACTGGCCAGAGCAGCTGAGGGAGGAGGTTGGGCGGGAGCACTGGCGCGGGAGAGAGGCCCGTTTCCTCTGCAATGCCCAATTTAGCAGGGAAGATTCTCTGCTGAGGGTGAACCCCGGAGGAGAAGCAAAGAAGCCAGAGGAAGCTGTCGATCCAGGGCGCAATATTAGAGGGAAGAAGAGCCACCTCGACGATTCGCTGGGGAGGGGTGGGGGGTTATTACCATGTCCGCCCGTAGAGCAAGCTGGCATTGACCAGGCCGCCGCTATAATCGACAGCAGCCGCGTCCATCTGGGCCAGAGAGCTCACTTGGCCGTGCAAGGAAGGGGGGCTCGGAGACATCTGCTCCAGGTCCGGGGCTTGGCCCAGCGAGGTCCCTTGCGTCTGCGGGTGCTGATGCTGAGCAGCACTCCCGCCTGCTCCGCTGCTGCCACCGGCCCCAGAAGCTTGGCCGGCAGCGGCGGCGGCTTGACCGGCGGCGGCTGCGCTGTGCGGACAGGGCTTGCCGTCCTTGACCAAGACCGGCACCGCCACGCGTCTCGGAGATGCCGCTTGGGTTGAGGCCGGCGGCTGGCACAGGCTGGGTCCCTCCGGCGGCTGTTGCTGTTGCAACTGCTGAGCCGCCTTGTCTTTGGCTTGCCGCTTCATCTTGTAGCGGTGGTTCTGGAACCAGATCTTCACCTGGGTGGGCGTGAGATGGATTAGGCTGGCGAGGTGCTCCCTCTCGGGCGCCGAAAGATACTTCTGCTGCTTGAAGCGCCTCTCCAGTTCATAGACCTGGGCCTGCGAAAAAAGCACTCTCCTTTTCCTTCGCGGAGTGGCGTGAAGACCGGGAGCCATGGATTTGGCAGCCTCCGCGATTCCCGACAGAGCTCCCATGCCGGCCATGTTCATGGCCCCGGAAGGGCCCATCAGCCTGGAAACTAAGCACACAGGACACAAGTTAAAAGAAGTTGTCACCAAGGCCAAGAACCAGAGAAGGGGCGACCCTGAAGACAGAGACCAGCGGCCATAATCACCGGTGGCATTTAAAAATAACTTTAATGTTAGTCGTTCCCCTCTTAAGACAGAAGAGGACCCACTTTTCCTCTCCATTCGGCCCTGGGATTCTCTGAACACACCCCAACAATTCTCCTTTTTCCCAGTGCAATTGATCCCCAAACTCGGGATTTTCCCGCCCAAGCCTGGGAAAAAGACACTTGAGGAAGAGCATTATTCCAAAGAGGGCTTTGTATGGGACGCCCTTCAGAGCACACACCTCCACCCCCGGCAAAGAGAACCCCCCCAGCTGATTCAGTCCCTCCCTCTCTCGCCCCTCCCCGCTTACTCGTGGGGTACCGGGGATCCGGGTTGGCTCCATACCAGCCGGAGGCTGCTGTGCTGCTGCGCACGCTGTCTGGATAGGACGCCAGGTCGCCTACGTTGCCCAGCCCGCCGTTGCAATAGCCAGCCACTGAACCGTGAGTGAACTGCGAGACCCCAGCATGGGCCATGGGGTGGTAGGCGGCAGTATTGTGGCCTGCCATGGGATGCTGCTGCTGGGACGGGAGGGCTGAACTTGAGGTCTGGCGGTAGGCGGTGGCACCCACTCCCACGCCCAAAGGTGCACCCAGGCTACCCTCCATGGCGCCGAACTTCTTGTAGGTCTCCTCCATGGGACTCAGGATGTCGGAGACGGAGAAAGGAGTCGTGTGTTTGGGGCTGAGCGACATGGCTCGCCGGGCAGCCCCTGGGCTCCCTTCCTTATCGCCCGACGGACGCTGCTGTTGAGTCCAGAGAAAAAGGGGGCTGAACGCCGTCGCCACTGCGCGGGAACCCGGCAGGAGGAGGAGGAGGAAAAGGGGGTGAAGAGGAGGGGGAGGTGGCGGCGTCGCGCCAGCCCTCCCTCCCCTTTCTCTCTAGCTAGCGTTTATTTTAGACCGGCGGCGCCAGGTTTACGGCAGATACCGCGGGGGCGGAGCCACACCGCTGCTCCCAGCCGCCCCCCACCCCCACCCTCCCGCGCGCTCCCCCAGTCCTGGATCCTTCGCCGGGCGCCCTCTCCAGCGAGGGAGGGTTTCCTCCGAATTTCCATTCTCAAAGTCTGAAAAGATTGGCAGAGCCCCTCAGAACAGCCCTTCATTCATTCCCGCGCCCCAAAGTCCACCAAGGTGTGTGGCAGAGGTGGGGGGTCTCCCATTGGCGAGTGTTGCCAAAGACCTTTAGCTTCAGCCTTCCCCCTCCTCCCCAGCGAGGTCGGGCTCCCAACTGGAAGGGTTTGATTTTGCCCCTTTCCGCACCGGTGGGAGATGGTCTCCAACAGAAAATCTTGAAACGTTGGCCACTCTGACCTAGAAGGACAGTGGTGTCTCCATGAAGGGAGCGGACCACTCCTTTGGGCTCCTTAGTACAAGGTGGCAGATAAAAGGAAAACTTTGCAATTATAGGGGTCTCGTTGAGGTAACTGACACGCGGCCCGCTGAACATTCAAAAAAGGCTGCACGCACACACAAAGTAAGAGGTGTGGCGTGCTGAACTAGAAGGTCCTGCTTGAACTAGCTGACTACACGATAGGGAGCCGTCCCAGCTTCTTTTCAAGAAGTGAACAGTCGGAAAAATGGGCAAGGTAGGTAAAATAATGTTTTAAAAAGTAGAGAGACTCTTCCGCTCCAGGGGCCAACTGCCGTTCCACACATCTGGAAAACTTCAAACTGGGATACTGGGACACAGTAACTTCACGGCGCCCCAAGAAGACCCAAGAGATGCGGACACAGCCTCGGGAAACCGAAGGGGTGGCACCGGCGACAGAATAATGTATAAGAAAGGTTGGCTCAGTTCCCCAGATCTCGGTTTATGGAGACAAGGCAAGAGACTGCAGGGCAGGGAGCAAGACCGTCACCAAGGGAATCCTGCAAAGATCAATATTGCTTCCTGTTTACAACAGAGTTGATCTCCGAGCTTCGTGGTGCTGATTCCGTTTGGGAGGAAATCTCCTGGTAACAGACAGGCTTTGTTCTGGCCTTATCCTTAAGAGAGGGATACTTGTTCGTAAAGACGTCCTCAACTACCTTGAAGTTTCTAAGTGGAAAGAGACCTCTGCCCATCGCAGATAATGGTATAATTGTACCAAGTCCCTGGGAATCCTCTTTCTCCTTTGTAGCTAGGAGAACCAGATTGATTAGGAACCGCGCACTCGCGCCCAATCAGGCCAATAACAATTATTTAATAAAACAATAAATAAAACAAATTTAATAAATGTAATAAATGAACCAATAACAATAAATTTGTTACTGAACAAACATTGGCCTGAAAATATTGGGCCCCAACCAGGAGTTCAAGGCACGTGCTTTACAAGATTCAGAATGTTGCCCACAATCTGGACAAGGCGGTTCTTTTTATTAGAGAGGACTGAGGTGTGCATTAAACCCGAGTAGAAGATGCAAAAGAACTTTGCTTGTCGCGGCAGATGTCCGGTTAACAATATATCCGGGGAGAAAAAGAATGAGTTTCCATTAAATGGCTGGCCTTCCTGAAACTTGCAGCTGAAGAGCGGGAAGACAGCCAATTATTCCTTGAGCAAGAGCCGGTGGCTGGAGAGATGTTAACTACCTCCGCGACCTAAATCGGAACTTTAAAGCTGACATCCATCCCCCTTTGCTTCTTTTTGTTTGACAAGTTGATCCTGGAGGGAGGCGAACGCTGGGCTCCCGGTCTGAGCTGAAGCTCAGTGGGAAAGGGGCTTCCTTCCGTTTTGTCCCCTCCGTTCAGGGATCGCGGAGAGCTACTTCAGCGCTCGTAGACGGAGAGGTTTCACACCGATTCATAGGCAGAGAACAAAATGGAGTGATATAGGACCGTAGAGATCCCCCTTGTCCTGCCCTCCTTTATCAACATGAACCAAAGAAGATGAGTTCCTTCCCGAAGTTGCCAGGATTTCCAAGGGGAAATCTTGAGAGATAACGGGGCAGGGAGACCCAGCGCTGATGATACCAAGGACCCACCGGAGGGTAACACATCTTGGGCTAGGCTAGGGAAGGACCACGCTGCTGGCGGTCGTGAGAGACGAGGGCAGCGCTCAGCTTTGTGAGACCAGAGGTGCGGAGGTCAGGGCGCCCTGCAAGCGCCGCGTTTCGTTCTGAAAGCAAGCCCTACGCTGTAATTTGCCCGCGCTTATGCAAAAGTTGAAGAAGAGGCCTTCCCTCTCCAAGCTTAAAATAACTCCTCTGTATATTAATATTAACGAGATTCCATAGAAAAGGAGCAGGGCCCCAAATAGGAAGAGGTGGCACTAAAATGGCCGAGAGGGAGCTAGGCCCGTGGAAAACAGTCGCGCGCGCTCTCCCGCCCCTCCGCAGCCCGAATTCCAGGTGCGCGGCTAAAAAAAAATAAAAATGGCTGACCAGCAAATGGGGCGAATCAGCCTGAAGCGCCTAGAATGCAGGGCCGCGTTGGTTTCGCCCCTAAGCCGTTGGTGTTTTCGGACTAAAACAACTTTTCCCGCAACGTCCCAACCACAGTAAGGCTGCAGCAATCGTTTGGCCAACAGTACTTCAGTCTGCAGATGGGACTCACTTGACTGATCTGTTTCGCTGTGGAAAACATGCTGGGAAAAAGAAAAGCTGGCAGGTGGGAGAAGAGCTGCCTAGCATGGCTCATACTGGTTTCTGAGAGCCTTTTGATGCAGAAGGGAGCTTTCCTTCATTGTTACAGCTTGAAGTGGTACAGCCTAGACGCGGGTGTTCCTACTGTTTAAAAATGCACCATAATACTATATTTTAGGCCTATCTTTCCCAGGGCTCTTATGACAGAAAGCTCAAGTCAACAGTTAAGTTCTTTTGAAGAGGAGCAGGAAAAGCCCCCAATGTTTTAAGGAGCCTCAGAAGAGTGTCAAACCCATATTAAAACTTTCACTGAAACTAATACTGTTTAAAATATTTAATGTAGGCTGAAACTCAAACTAGAATACAAACTTACATAAGCAATTTTGTCAAGCATTTCATTAAAATGTATCCACATTTGTTGCATATTTGGTCAATGACTGGGGGAAGGTGCTACAGTCCAAATGACACATAGATAAAGAGGACGAAGTGAAAGGCTTTCTTTTTTTTTTTTTGCCAGAGAAGAATTCCATTTCTGAACTGGTTTGTGTGTGACTTAAACTATAAAGAAATCCATAGAAGATTTCTGTGGAGACCCCCACATTAACCAACCATTAACCGCTTACTATTTATTTATAGAGCCTCCATAAAGTCCCAGGACCTTTTCACTGAGAAAAGGCCATTATGAAGTGGCTCTTCCTTACTTGCTCCTCAAGCATGTTTTGTCTGAGACATTGCTTTTCAGCACAAGTGAGAATTGTTATTGATATATAAATTTTATCAATGATATTGCAAAATATTTTCAATCAAAGTAATGAAAGCCTATAACTGAAGCCGTTTTCCTACATTATGACACTTGTAGTCATTTATTTTACATAGGATTCCACTGAGGGGGAAAAATATCCAAGTTTAACTTTCTCACAATGTTCCCCAAATGAATGTTCTATGCACATATTTCTTCCCATAGGTTGAGTGACAGAGACAGGTTTCCCACTACTTATTCCAATTCCTCATAATTTGGGCCTGAAAAAAGCAGAGCAAAATACGTCCTTCTTCTACTGATTTCTCACTAAAACTGTGGTGTCTTAAAGGCGCTACCTGTTGTTTCTTCTGCTTCTACTTTATGAGGACCCAGATTGTTGGGGGCAATATGTTGATTCTATAAACCATAAAGCACTGTGAAACCGTATATAAGTCTAAATGCTATTGTGATTGCAATTAGAGCACTACTGTAGAGGCATAACCTTACAACTAATCTGCACTTAGTTTAAAAGGTTCCCTTTGCTTTGCCTGGGTGGGAGGAATGGAAACATTTAGTACTCAATCAGTTTGAGAAAAAAATGGTTTGTTTTAATCCTCCATCACTGGAAGTTTTTAAGAAGAGATTGGACAGCCATTTCTCTGGAATGGTATAGGATCTCCTGCTTGAGCAGGGAGTTGGACTTGATGACCTCCAAGGTCCCTTCCAATTCTTTTATTGTCTATTTTATTCTGTAATATTTTTAAAGAAATCACATATTGCAACGTATTAATCCCAATAGCATAAAATCCCATTTAATTGAAAACAATAACACTTAAAAAGAAACTTTCAAAGTTTAAAAGGATCTTATTCCTGATAAAACATGTGGTAACAAATACAAAATGCATTTCTCAAAGAATGAAATAAAGATAGGTAGACAGGGCCTTTAGCATAGAGAACATAGTTGTTTACATACTTAACAGTTCAACTTTGTTTACAAATTAACAGAGCTGGAAAGGACCTTGTAGGTCATCTAGTCTAGAGGTCTCCAACCTTTTCATAATTTTAAATCCCGCGGACCACTAATATGAATTTTGGCTGACAGTGGCTTGCTGATGTTGGTGGGACAGAGAGAGAGAGATCTGATCTAACCTCTCTCGCTCCCTCTCCCTCTCTCTCTTTCTCTCTCACACACACATACAAACACACAAAGGTAGGGGTGATTCAAATTTTTTAACAACCTTTTCATGGGCATGGTCTAATTTGTGGGTGTGGCTTGGTGGTCATGTAACTGGATGGGCATAGCTTGTATGTAAATATTGAATTTTTTATAAAAAAAAGAGCAACTTTTACCCAAAATCAGGCAAAGCAGGCAGGCAGATTGAGTTGCTCACAGAATCACAGATTCATTCACAGATTTATCTTTCTGCCATCGGCTACCTGCACCGAAGCTTCAGTCCTAAGGAAGGTTCAACACTGCTTAAAAGCAGAGCCGAAGGTCTAAAGATTAGCTAGAAAGAAAGAAATCCAACAATTTCCTGCTTTCTAGGTAATCTAAATCTCAGCACAGCAGAACAGCTGATGGTCGGGGGAAAAAAAGGAAAAATAGCAACTTGCCAGGCAAGTTTGCCAGATAAGAAGTGAGTGAGCGGGGAGGCTTCCTGTGGGCCATGTGGGTGGTGCACCTGCGCAGCCTGGATTAATTGCTTTGGGGGGTGCTCTGGGGCGGGGTGACATTTCTCTGCAGACCACCAAAATTTTCTTGTGGGCCATGGCCCACTGGTTGGCGACCACTGATCTACTCCAACCCTCCACCCAAGTGTGAGACCCTACACCATTTCTAACAAATGGCAGTCCAATCTCTTCTTGAAAGTCTCAAGTGATGAAGCTCCCATAACTTCTGAAGGCAAGCTGTTCCATTGGTTGATGGTTCTCACTGTCAGAAAATTTCTCCTTAATTCTAGATTGAATCTCTCCTTGATCAGTTTCCATCGATTATTCCTTGTCTGGCCTTCGAGTGCTTTGGAAAATAGACCGATGCCCTCCTCTCTCTGGCAGCCCCTCAAATATACATAAAAATAAGTAGGGCTTTAATGACACCATTGTGGCCATCTTATTTTTTAAAAAAATCATAATTTATGGATACTCCTAGATGATAGGATATTTTTCTTTGACAATTTTCTTTGGCTCTACAATTTCCCATCACAGTTGAGCATTTTTTTTTAATTGTCCTTTCCTCATGAGGAATATTTCCCATTTAATTTATACCTTTATACCTAGCATTTCTTACTATTCAAAATAAGTTCATAGTAAGGACATACAAAAGGAATAATTGGTCCATGTTACAGTAAACATGCAAATTAAGATTCAGTAGAAACAGATGCTGGTTGCTTGAAATTATGTCAGAAATAATAGGTAAAAGGCAAAGGTTTCCCAGTCCAGTTGTGTCCAACTCCAGGGCACAATGTTCATCTCTGTCTCTTGGAGGGAGAAATGGGAAGTCAGCATTGTCTGAAGGCATTTTTCATGGTCATGCGGCAAGTTAAAGGTGCACAGAATGCTGTTTCATTCCCACCAAAGTGGTACCGATTAATCTACTTGCATTCACATGCTTTTGAACAGCTAGATGAGAAGGAGCTGGGGCAGGAATAGGAGCCCACCCCTTTGTGCACCACACGGGTATCCAACCTAGGCCGTCAGCTTTCCAACTGAGAAGTTCAGCACCTTTACCTGCTGAACCATTTCAATAACAATAACAACAACAATAATGATGATGATGATGATGCATTGACAAGTTGTGACTTGATTTCCAGTTGCTTGAAGAGAGATGAGATTAAGGTCCCATCACAAGGAGAGGGGAAACTGGCTTGTTTATATCATAATGGGGCTCAAGCAGAAAAAGGCCCTTTGATGTATGTGCCACTTTTCCAATTAATAAAGATATGAGTATGAAACTGAAAACCACTTCTGTGAGTCTTGCCAATGATATGACTGCATTGAGGGCCACCTATTTCAAAGGCTCTGCAGCCTTTCACAGGCTCCGCATAGTTCTATAGTCCTGGATGGGAAAGGATATATGTGTTACGATCTAGAACCACCCTTTGATGATTGCAGATTCCGGGATAAAAGGCATAACAGAAATATCACACCTTCAAAAACTGTCCCATTTATGAGCAAAATCAAATATCTGTAATGTTGTGTAATTATGGTGTCTGCACAATACTATATCAGACTTCAGATCAAAAAGAAAAATAAATTTACCTTTCCAGAAATTCAATCCTCCATTCAGAAATTAAATAATGGTAGGTCATCAAGGACTTGATAGTGCTAGATAAATTACTTTAGAGTGGACAAGTAAGTAGTCATGATATTCCATATGCAGACACTCTTCACACTGCAGAACACAGAATTCAAGCCATTGTTTTTTGACCTTGAGATTGGAATGTTCTTATTCCACATTTCAGTGGTTCTCAAAGCAGTGCTAGATTCTGTCTTGCTGATTTTTACAATACAATCAGTCTTTACAATCAAACATACCATGGTAACGGGTAAATTAGGGTTGACACAAATCCTAACAAGAGTCATCTTGTGAGGCGGATGGGTGATGGGTGAGTGGATAGGGAGAGAGATGGACACAGAACAAGCTAGCCATACACACTAGAACCGCAGTTAACTGTCTACTTTGTGTTTCAGGGTTTCCTGTGAATGTAGCAGTCCAGCAGTATATCTTTCCTCCTCATTACTCAAGAATATTTAATGAGCATATAACAAGAATCATCTAAAGGATTCAAAGTAGGCTGTGGATTAGAAATTCTATCTGACCTGTCTCCCTCCTAGAATAAACCAATCTATTTATCTATTTGTCAAATCCTCCTTTATCTTTTAGTGACATGGAACCAGTTTTAGAGATCTCTTGGCACAAAGTCCAGATGCTCTCCTTGGAAAATTCCTTGATTAAATTTTTAGGATTTAAAACCTTGACTAGTTAAGTCAGTGATCTGGTTCATATTTCATGCTAAGCCATAGTGTGGTTTGTTTGCTTTTGGCTTAGCATCATGTGTGAAACCACTAAAAACCACTATTATGATTATACAATGCACACACTATTTTGTGTGAATTTTGTCATCATGGCTTAGAGCAATGTCAGAATGCATTTTGCAATTTCAGTTTATTGTCAAAACCATTGAACAAACTACTTGGATTTCCTAAAAAAAATACATTCAATGAGAAACAAGTTGTAGTTCAGTTATTATTTTGGCAGAAGGTAGTCATACAGGTTGGACTGCTTGGAATACTTTTACAGAAAACAAAAGAAGCCTTGGAAAGAGGACCCGTCCTTTTTGATAGACCTAACCAGAGATCTGATTATGGTATATTAAGGCTAGGAGATAATAACATGTGGATATTAGCAGTGAATATTAAGTAAATAACAAAGAGAACTTTGTGGCATATTCTACTTTGCAGGATAGGAAAGATAAATGTCTGTCTTGTGGGGAAGATGTTCCATTCCCCAGCTTGCCCAGGAGTTACATCAGTGGGGGGAATTATTTAAAATAACAGTTTAAGCTACTGGAATTGTAATAACTGATATTTCTTTGAGAATGAAGTAGAAGCTCAGATGTGTGCAGACCAGCCCTTCCACTTTCCTGAATAGTAAAAGCTTCTGAATAGATTAGGCACAGTGGAAAGCCAACTATTTATCGAGACTGTGAGAATACACAAACCTTTAGGATTTTCTTTTAAATACACGTTTGTATCTCATTTTTCTCTTAGTAGCATATGTAGGGATGGGTGCTCTCATTTTGTCTTTATTATCACCACAATAACTGTGAGATAACCACGCAGAGTTATCCTGTGGTAAGGTGGGTGGCCAATAAACAAACAAACAAATGTCTGAAATGAGGGTGAAAAACTTACAAAGAAAATACACAAAGAAGAAAGTTGCACTTGGAAGAAAACAAATTGCAACAAATTGCGGCCAATGTTCTCACTGAAAACTTACTGGAAAGACAATTCCTTGCAGTTTCCTTGGCAACTTTTTAAAAGAAGATTTTTGCCATTGCCTACTTCCTAGGATTGAGAGAAAGCGACTGGCCCAAGGTCACCCAACTGGCTTTGTGCCTAAGGTGGGACTAGAACTCATGTCTTCCAATTTCTAGCCTGATGCCTTACCTACACCAAACTGGGTCTCACCACCTTGTTGTTTTTACAGGGAATGTGTTAATTATACCGGAGAAGATGCCCCACATAATAGCCTATTAGTCTTAGTTTGGGCAGCTTTTTTACTGGGCTTCTACTACATTTACCTGCAAGAAATTGTAGAGCCAACTCTCTACAGGGGACAGACTCACACAGAGCCTGAAGCAATGACAGAAGATGATTCAAAATTCTGAAAGAAAGCACCATGCGGGTTCCATTCACTTCATGGGCTCCCCAGGAGAGTTTTCCACTGGATTGTCACCCAAGTACTTGCTATTATCAAAACACATTGCAGGCACACGCTTTTCTCAAGTCTAATCCTCACAAAACAACTCTAGTTTGCAATTGCAAGCCAGAAGAATTGAGAAGTGCTAAGCTCTTTGGGTAGAGCTATTGAATTAACAAGTCAAAGCAGACAGAATTATTGCTGTTAAAGAACTGAATAGCATATAATTCAATGCGTACGTCAGAAAGCCTTGAGGTAACTATGAAGGTCATTTTCCTGAAATATGCCATTATACAATGTAGTGCAGTTGAAAGTAAATACAGGGGGGTTGATGTTTCAATAAAATAGCATTAAAGAAAGCAAAAGTATCCAGGACTGAACCAGTTGCCCTTAATAAAAGCTTCACAAGAAGATAATATTGTATTTTTAAAAAAGTTAAAAGAACTGAGCCTCCATGGTAGTTGTTTCCCCTGTTCAAGGCTTTATTCTTTTAGAAGGTGCTTGATGCATATTGCCATGAAATAATTGCATTCTTTCTTCTCTCTTATGCAGGTGTATCAGAATACAACAAATAAAAAGTCATAAGGTCCTTTGGTATAAGTCTAAAAATGGCACTGCTCTAATCTACCTAAGGTCCCAGCGGACTAGAGATTAATGGGAGATGAAGGCTTTGTCATTGTGATAGTTGTTTGGAAGCCAGTTCAGGTCAGAACTGATGAAGGCTGATATAAACTTCATTACAAATAAAAAGATGCTTGGAGAGAGGCTGGACGTGAGCCAGGCTTTCCTCCCCACTTCAATCTTAATCCTGTATTTCAGTTATAGTTCTACTCTGCAATACATAAAAGTAGGACTGTGAGTGTGACATATTGATAGAAAGACCTCCACTGCAATCTAAATGCATACATTGCAGAATTTCTGGAAATATTATGGAGGTGTAGAAAGTTAGCACCTACCCCTCTCCTAGGAAAATGAAATACTTTAGGATATATTTTAAAAGGCAGAATATTTCCCCTAAAAAGGAAATAGAAACTCAGAAGCAGAAACTCACCTCAGAGGCAGAAGCTCATCCCTCACCTTTGTTAATGGGTGGACCATTAAGGCCTGGGCCAGAGTATTCTACATAACAAATGCCTCTATCCATCTCACCACCTGGCCTGTGAAGATTGCATCAGCCAGCACTCAGGTGAAGCCATGGGGTCCAGACAAAGCCTACAAAGTTAGCTAAGACTCCTGCCCCTGGGAGACTGACAGCCAATGGGATACATTTCTTACACAGGAACAGGAAACACTAAGGTGGGGCCCAACAGAGGGTACATAACTAACGATCTCTCAGCATTTTGGCCCTTCTTTTCCTTCACCCAACATCTTGAAGCGTGTGATCGTCCTTTTCACTTTGGAGCTCCAAGACATGTGGTCCTGTCCACCATTAAAACATCTTCCCCAAACAGCCTCCAGGTTTCCAGTCTCTTTTTCCTCACTTGGAATGGAACTCGGAAGGAGATTTCTTCCAACAATTTGGTACCCCAGATGGGACTCCAAGCTAACCTAACCAATGGACCAGGACCAGGTAAGATTCCCTTGCTGGCAAGCAGACCCATTGAGTCTGTGGGTGAGTTTCCTGGAGCTTGGCCATTTGGAAAAAAGGTTTTAAAGGGGTTTTGAGTGCTCAAAGGCTGCTTGGAAGGAAGCTGAGTACCTCTAAATTCCATATTGAAACCATGGGAAAGCATGGGAAATGCGTGTGCCTGCATGTGTGTGAGTGAGAGGGCCCTTCACCCAAACACAACTGGATCTTGCTTTCGCTGTGCATTTCCTGACTGCAGAAAGACCAAGAGTCTGGAGAGCATGGGGGGTTTGCCAGAGCACAGGACCTTTAGTTAGGGAAGGAAGAAATCAAGCGGGTTATGATTGAAGGGAAGGAAGAAAATGTTGTTCTTTTTTTGTCCAGTGTATCCCAAAAGCACACCCCAGGATTTTAGGTAATTGTGAATTTAGATAATTAGGAAATTGTGAAGCAATAGGAGTGCCAGTACTTGTCTGCGGCAGGCAGAAAGTTCTCCCAGACTGTCTTTTTGGGGGATAGTAAGTCCTCACAGACTGTCCCCCCACCCCCACCCATCTGAAAACCGTTGTCTGAGAGTTCCCTCTGAGGGAACTCATACTTTGTAAAGGGAACCAAAGTCTCCCCCAGACACCTTTTTGTCTGCAAATTGATAATCGACTGACCCAACAAAGCCAAAGTGTGAAACCCCACATCTGAAGGGGAAAGATGGGAAGCTGTACTTAGAGGATCCTGAATGGAACCCCCCCCTAAAGAGTTATTGGAGGCTTGGGATGAACGGCAGATGCTGGTCCTAGCTGGTATGGGAAAAAAAGAAAGAAAAAGAAAAGCTAAAAAGATATGTAAAAAATGGACTTTGCTGAGGGGTGACACAGGAAGAACAATTTGGCTAAATAAAGGTACTTAAAAGAAAAGGGCAATATAAAAACATGATCACATGGGGTTTTGTTTGTTTGTTTGTTAGTAGTCTCTTTCTGTCTTCTGTGTAACCATGTAGTTTGTTCCTTAAGATTTGTACCTTCCCTAATTTAACTGAGATTTATGGTGGGAATGATCAGTATGTGTGTAAACCTAACAGTTCTGTTTTCCTTTTCTGCTTTGTTTTGTCTTTGCGTGTATATGTGTGTATAATTCTTTGTGCACCCTTGAGGTAATTGTAATTGTAAAATATCTCCAATCAAAAAGGAGAAATTAACTTGCTACAAAATTATTAAAAGCACTGAGAGAAAACATCTTCTCTTGGTCTAGCCTGGCCAGCTGGACAGAGTGAAGAACACAGAGTTCAGATTCCTTTCCTGGTAGAATTACTAGCGAAGGGAGGAGGGGACCCTTTTTCTTTGTCTTTCAGCCCTGCCACATGTGGAAACAAGATTCTTCCCCCTACATCCATTGGAGTCAGTAATTGGGTTTGGATCCAGCCTCCACTAAAGTCATTACAGCAACCAGAGAGGGGCAGACCTTCCCAAGCCTGACTGACCACCCATACCACTAGGCCAAGCCTATGCCATCAGGCCAAGCCTATGTCCAGAGACATGAAGGAAAGGATCCTAAGATGGACCAGTAAAAAAACTAAAAGACTCTTTCCAATCCCCAGAAGAGAGTTAGAAAGATTAGGGGGGTGGGGAGGTGGAAATTCATTGTAATGTTTTCTTTCTTGTATCATTTATATTGTAATCCATTTAAATCAGCTAGGGCAGGTTTAGTAACCAACCCTTGGAAATGGGCAGTCTGTAATTTAAAGGCAAACCATGGCTGTGAAGAATGAAGGGCCCTGTGCTTATAACCTGACTTTAAGGTCACAGAAAGTACATCAAACATCTGAAAATTAATTGGCATGAAAAATTGGATACTGTAAAAAAAATTTTTTCAGAACTTTTCCCAGGATTGTATTTGGGAATGGCTGGCCCAGCAAGTTCTGAACCCCTTGGACTTCTGTCTGGTGTCTGGGAAAATTGTCCAACATATTTGTATTGTCTCTATTGTAAAAGTAGCTGCATACAGAAGCACACAGAGACACACACCATTCAGAATTAGACAGAGGTTATCCCCTTCACCTACCTTCACACAAAGCTGCTCCTAGCTTCCTTTTTGTGTGTGTTTATTTTCTTGTTTTTTTCTTTTTTGCTGCTCTGTGGCATTAAGGCCCAAGCACTCATATCTCCCTGATAATCCTATGGGGGAAGGGACATCCCCTTCAGGCAATTCCCTCACTTGAAGAGATAGCAGAAAAGAGATCTCCAAAGCCTAAGCCCTGACTGTGACTCACAAATGATGCTGCCCAGTTGCCCAGTAAAGCAGGATATGTTGCATTGATGGTCTCATGAGTAGAAGTCCCAGGGCTTATTGTGTGTAAAAATACTAAATAGACTGGATTGCACACCGGCTAACTTTAATTTGGTCTCACAAACCCTGGAAGCTAAGAGCTAGGGCAGGTTTAATAACCATTCCTTGGAAATGGACAGCCTGTAATTTAACTGTGCCGTCTTTGTTGCTGAGTCTCTTGGCCATTTGGCCAACTCCAATTTGGCCTGCACTGTAGTCTGAGCTTTGGTCATTTCTGCCTGTTGAGCTGCTATTTCTGCCTTCTGCCATGTCACCTCCTCTGTGGCGCACAGTTCTGCATCTGCTACTGCAGCTTCTACTTCAGCTTCTGCAGACTGTTCAGCGTAACTTGCTGCTTTGGAGACCTGAGATGCGCCGCTATGATGGGAGGATGTTCTGGAAGGATGGTGAGAGCCGGCAGTGGAGAATTGGTGCGAGACACTGGAACCTGCTGGCGATCTAGCCAGTTTGGGATGGAAGAAGGAGGGTTTCTTAGAATGGTGGGAAGAAGACACATGTGATCACGGAGCCATTTCGGATGCTACTTCCTGCCGACGTGCATTGTGGAGCGCTGCCTGGAGGGCTGTCTTGCTTTCCTTGACACAGTCTTGGCATTCCTTGTGAAACTCCTCGAAGTATTGGATGTGAGTTAGGAGTTTGAAGTCAGCCAGTCTTGACTTCACTGTGTCTCCACCGTGCGAGAAGGGCATCTAGATCAACTAGCAATGTGTGGAGTTCCTCGGGAGGCAGCTTGTGTTTGGGGGCATTACAGATCTTCTCAAGATCTGCCCATGAGTCTGTGTAGTGGCGATATTGCTTCTCCCAATCGTTCCTCAAGTGTTCTTCCATAGGTTCAGTAAGCTTCTTACTCTTTCTGAGGTCGTAGGCTTTCGGAGGTATTGCGGCTTCTCCAGAGGGTTGGACATCTGAAGGCGGTTGTTGGGAACCAGGTTCCATGTTTACTACAAGGGTGGGTGGAGGATTCGGGTCTTCTGGTACATCAGAGACATCTGTCATGGCTGAGGAAGCTGCCATGCTTTAAATTGGCAAAGAGAGAAATTTGGAAAATTTTAGTGGTTTTCCGTGCAATTCCCTTTTTTTGTACTAGGGGGCACTGCAAGCAGGTAGCAGAAAGTAGAATTGCTGCTGGATTTATTACTTGAGCATGTAGGTGGCACTGCAGAGTCTGGGCGATGCTAGCACAGAACACAATATGGCTGCTTCTAGGGTGCATTGTGAGCTTGCAACACAAGGGGGCACTAGAGGTTGTATTGCGAAGTCTGAAGACTGGAGAGCTGAACGCAGAAATATGTGTAGCGTAGTCTGAAGACTTGAGGGCAGAACGCAGAAATATGCCTATAATTGTCGCTTGCTTCACAAGGTGGCAGCAGAGGGTCTGGAAGATGCTGTTGCTACGCTCATGTTAGGTTGCAGTTACTCTTGAGACCTTTGAATTAAGTTGATTAAACACTCTGGTCAATATTTGAGAAACTGTGTAAAAAAATCAAAGTCTGGGAAATTTCTCCTTGAGCCCCAGATGTAGGCTGTGGGCTGCGTTGCTTATGTCTCACTTCTTTGTGGAAGAAAAAAGAGGGGGGAGAATTTACTGCCTACTCTTGAAAAAGGAAAAAAAATGGTAAGAATTTTTTAGCTTCACTGTAAATTCTTCTTGACCACCAGAGGGACTGTAGGCTGCTTTACTTGAGTCTGATTTCTCTCTTTAGGGGGGGTGAGTCTCATGGCTATGAAGTTTGCTGATTGCCCAAAGGAATTTATTGCCTACTTCAGATGATGTTGTAAGCTAATAGTTGAGTGTCAGCTGATTTTGGTTTGTGACAAAGTTCTTCTTTAATGACCAATCCTTTGTAAATCTGCCTTGTAATAAAAGATGGTTATCTCCTAACCCATCTCGTAGTGATGGAAAGAAGCTGCCATGAGTTCGTGAGTTCAGGCAAGAATGAAGAAAACTCCCCCAACCCCTCAAGGGTCAATTTAGTGGCCAATCAGGAATACAGATGTGGCCACATGACATGAACTACATTTCCCAGGATACCTTTAACTACATTTACCATGATGCATTTCCTTAAGGGGACAGCTCATAATTCCTAAGAAACTATCCAATTCCCAGAGACTGGCTGGGACAGCACACCATGGCTGTGAAGAATGTAGGGGCCTGTGATTACAACCTGACTGTAAACTCACAGAAAGTACATCAAACATCTGAAAATTAATTGGCATGAAAAATTGGATACTGTAAAAACATTTTTTTTACAAGAACTTTTCCCAGGTTGCTAGAACTTCATGGTTGAAAACTTTTGGGAGCCACTGGAAGAATCCTTTTCCATTGCCTCTTTATCAACGCCTTCCCCTTTGCATCAGAAAAAATAAACACACCCATCAAGTCTCCCTGATCTGATCATCTTTTAATCTTTTGTCAAAAGACGTGTGTCCCACTCACATGTTTTTTTTTTAAAGAGGGATTGTAGGAAGTTAGCACTCCCCCCTCTTAGGAAAATGAAATACTTTAGGATATATTTAAAAAGGCAGAATATTTTCCCTAAAAAGGAAATAGAAACTCAGAAGCAGAAACTCACCTCAGAGGCAGAAGCTCATCCCTCACCTTTGTTAATGGGTGGACCATTAAGGCCTGGGCCAGAGTATTCTACATAACAAATGCCTCTACCCATCTCACCATCTGGCCTGTGAAGATTGCATCAGCCAGCACTCAGGTGAAGCCATGTGGTCCAGACAAAGCCTACAAAGTTAGCTAAGACTCCCGCCCCTGGGAGACTGACAGCCAATGGGATACATTTCTTACACAGGAACAGGAAACACTCAGGTGGGGCCCAACAGAGCATATATAACTAAGGATCGCTCAGCATTTTGGCCCTTCTTTTCCTTCACCCAACATCTTGAAGCGTGTGATCGTCCTTTTCACTTTGGAGCTCCAAGACATGTGGTCCTGTCCACCATTAAAACATCTTCCCCAAACAGCCTCCAGGTTTCCAGTGTCTTTTTCCTCCCTTGGAACTGAACCCAGAAGTACATTTTTTCCAACAGGGTTTTTTCTACAGTTTTGAAGAGAACGTTCTTTTGCTCTTTTGATTAATTTACTAAATTTGCTTCCATGGAGTTGGTGATGAGAGCTGGTGGTGTATATTGCTGTAAAAGAAGGTTAAGAAGTTATAATTGTATTTATTGCTATTAGATATAATTATCTAAATTATCTGATCATAAGTAGGAAATTATTTGTTTATTTATTAGTGAATATATATTCTGCCTTTCTTTTTATTCCAACAGCCAAGGCACCTTACAATAATAACAAATAAATGAATAAATGAAATAAAAGAGGCATATTGCAATGATTGAGATTCAACTGGCTCACAAAGGGACGTAGTGCAAGCATATGAATAGTCTTCTTGCCATATAGATGCTACCTTCAAATCCAATGACGTCCTGCGTGTCCAAAGAGCATTATCACACTATGAACCTGTGGACTCATTCAGAAAAAGTTTCATCTCAGAGTCCAGCTTCACTGGCCTCTCTGACCGCTGGTTCTTTATGTGCTATTCCCAGAGAACACTTTTTCCACATCACTCCAAAGTAAACATTAATTTTCTTTTCTGAAGTTTAAAATATCAATCTATTTTTTTATTCATCAACTACTTTTAATATTATGTAGTTACATACTTAAGCTTACTAACTGAAAAAAAGCATCATATTCTCGTTAGCATCCATCTTTTTCTTTTGTGGTACATATGAACACTAAGTAGTTTTTAGTTCTATAAATAATGAATTCTTTAATTATTAATAATCATGAATTCAGGAATGAATACTTTGCGAACTCTTAAACTTAATCTCAGTTTATAGCGTTAATCATAAGGTTAGTCTCTGATGAAACGAATAGAAATAAATCTGCAAATAGCTTTAAGAAGAAGATAATCATACTTTATATCTGGAGTGATTTTTTTGCTTAAATATTCTTTGTTCAGCAAAATAGAATTAGTAGAAAGATATTACTGGTACGACAAATGTTAGTTTTTAAAACAGCAAATTGCTATTTATAATACTTCTGCTTTATGCAGAATTTAGCCCATAGCAGATATGTTTAGAAACACTAAATTACAGTGATGCTTAAATGTTGATGAACCCATTTGAATCTTCAATATTTCTGCATAAATATGACCTAAAGCATGAGCTGTTCTCCACATATCCTAAAACGAGACAAAGAGAACTCAATTAAACAAATGAGGAAAAAAAATATGGAGTAGAACCTATGCTTAAGTTCTGCATCATGGAATTACTACAGTAGTAAGACTTTTTAAATATAATTTTTATTTGCTATAATATGCATAATTTGAGTAAGGGATACAACAAAATGGGAAAAGAAACAGAAATAAGAAGTATAAACAAATATACATACAGGAAAACAACTCAGCTTTTAAAGATAGCATAGAGTAACATTGATCAGTCTTTGCCTTACATGTATAAAGAACCACTGCGCCATGGTGGTGCTGTGGTTAGAATGCAGTATTGCAGACTAAATTCTGGCTGCCAGCAATCTCACTGGCCAAGGTTGACTCAGCCTTCCATCCTTCCGAAGTTGGTAAAATGAGGACTCAGATTGTTAGTGGTAATATGCTGACTCTGTAAACCACTTAAGATGAGGGCTATAAAGTACTATGAAATGGTGTATAAATCTAAGTGCTATTGCTATTATTATAGTAAATATGGATTAATAATCTGAAACTCTAAGGTGGGAATGGCACTGTTTTTCCATTGTTTCTTAAATGTTTAGTACTTCATACAAAATGGGTGAGCAAATGTGATATATGTTTCCTGCTTCCCACATCCCAGTGTGGATGGTAAAGGAGAAGGAAGGAATGTGTGCAAAACACCCATGGCTGGCCAGATGTCCAGCATGAAGTATAGAGCTGTTGTGTTCACTCCGATGCTCTCACCAGCCCATCACTTCTGTTGAAATGGAAATATTATCCTCTAGGCCAGTGGTTCCCAAACTTTTTCAGTCCACCGCCCCCTTGGTGCTACAAACCCATCCTCTGTGCCCGCCACCCAGGGGTGGGATTCAAATTTCTGTGGGCATGGCCTAATTTGAGGGAGTAGCTTGCTGGTCACATGACTGGATGGGCGTGGCTTGCTGGTCACATGACCAGGTAGGTATTGTTTGGTGGTCATGTGACTGAGTGGGCGTGGCCAGGTGACTGGCAAACCAAATACAAGTGGTCCTCACTTAATGGCTGGTTATTTAGCAAGTGTTCTAATTTATGACTGGCCTCCCCAGAGTTACTTGACCTGTTTTTGAAGTTTTGACAGCCATGCACACACATACACACATACTCCCTTCTAGCCCTGCTGGAGCAGGTCATTGGACTAGAATCGGCAAAGCATCTCTGATTAGATTCTAGTAGTGTATAGAATCTAATCAGAGATGCTTTGCTGATTCTTGTTGATTTGTTTTACTTGTATTTATTTTATGTTGCTGAATTGCATTGACATGTGTGTCCCTTCTTGAGCACAACCCAGAAGCTTTTGTAATTCTTTGCAGCAAAAATTACCGACCTCTGGCTTTGCTCTACTTTTCAAACATGCTGCCACTGCCGTGTTCTAGGTGCCAGCCCCATAGGTCCACCCCATTGAGCCCACTGCATTGGAGGGACCTGCCCAAGCAAGTCTGAGCAGAGCAGTGCACCAACTCAATGGGGTGAGCCTGAGAGAGGGAAAGAGAGAGAGAGAGAAAAGAAAGAGAGAGAGAAAGAGTGAAGGAAGGAAAGAAAGAGAAAAGGGAAAGAAAGAAAAAGGGACAAAGAAAGATGGGGAGGATGGAAAGAAGGGACAGAAAGAAAAAGAAATAAAGAAAGAGGGAGGGAGGGAGGGAGGGAGGGAGGAGAAAGATAATGAAATATCTATTCTACTCCAATCACCTGCTCCAGCAGGTTTGGAAGGATGTGTGTGTGTGTGTGTGTTCTCCTTGTAATTTATCAGTACATTTTGCTTTTGACTTCTTCAGAACTGGCACTGTAATACATTGGGGAAAAGTAATTTTTAGGGTGGAGATCTGGTCCAATGGATCCTGTTTAAAGCCTCAACAAAATGTGAGAGCTTCCTGATAGTCTTGACCATGTTTTGTCCACAAAACCTTTAATAGAAGCCAAAGAGGTTTCAATGTGCTGGCAAAGATGTTTCAATGTGGAAAAGGGCCTCAGTCTAAACTAGGCCTCATTTCAATCTGATGCATCAGGTCTCTCTCTCTTTCTCCCTCCCAGACTGGCTTTGCTCTACTTTTTATATGTGCCTGTGAGGCCAGCGCTTCGAACATGGATGGATGGATGGATGGATGGATGGATGGATGGATGGATGGATGGATAGAGAGAGAGAGAGAAAGAGACACACAGGTAGAGAGAGAGAGAGGCAGGCAGGTAGATAGGTAGGCAGGCAGGCAGGCAGGCAGGAAGACAGACAGACAGAACTTTTGGATGGATGGATGGATAGGTAGGTAGGTAGGTAGATCTATATTGATAGGTAGGTAGACAGAAAGACAGGCAGGCAGACAGACAGACCTTTTGGATGAATGTATGCATGTATGGATGGATAGATCTATATTGGTAGAGAGATAGGTAGGTAAGTAGGTAGGTAGGTAGGTAGGTAGGTAGGTAGGTAGACAGAAAGACAGGCAGGCAGGTAGGTAGGGAGACAGGAAGGAAGGCAGACAAACAGATCTTTTGGATGGATGGATGGATGGATGGATGGATGGATGGATGGATAGGTAGGTAGGTAGGTAGGTAGATAGATAGATAGATAGATAGATAGATAGATAGATAGATAGATAGATAGATAGATACAGAATGCGACAGCGGTGGCATTTTGGAAAAGTAGAGCAAAGCCAGAGTGGCTTTGCTCTATTTTCCCAACATGCTGCCACCACTGCGTTCGACATACCAGTTCCACAGGCTCACCCCATTGGGCCCCTTGCAACACTCCGGTGTAACAGTCAATGGGGTGAGCCTGCGGTGCTGGCACCTCAAACGCCCCCCTGCCACATCTTAGTGCCCCCCTGCCGCTCTTAGCACCCCTCTGCCGCCCCCCTTGGGGGCACTAAGAGGCAGCAGGGGGGCGCGGCAGCACGTTGCTCTACTTTCCCAACATGCCACTGCTGCCGCATTCAAGGTGCTGGCTACAGAGTGGTGCAACAGTCAGTAGGGTGTTCCTGTGGGAATGGTGCCTCAAACGCCCCCCTGCTGCCTCTTAGAGCCCCTCTTCCGGCCCTCTTGGTGGTGCTAAAAGGCGGCAGGGGGTATTCGAGGCACTGGCACCGCAGGCTCACCCCATTGACCGTTGCACCAGCGCAGTGCAAGGGGCTCAATGGGGTGAGCCTGCGGAGCCAGTGTGTCAAATGAGGCCACGACAGCAACATTGCTCTACTTTCCTAACATGCCACTGCTGCTGCATTTGAGGTGCTGGCTACAGAGCGGTGCAAAAGTCAATGGAGTGAGCCTGCGGGGCCAGCACCTCGAATGCCCCGCTTGCCTCTTAGCACCCCCTGCCAGCCCTCTTGCCTCTTAGCACCCCCCTAAGGCATCCCCCCCCCAGGGGGCAGTACCACCCACTTTGGGAACTACTGCTCTAGGGTATATCCAGAGGGATGCTTTGCTTGTTCCTCCTCACTTAGCAGGCCCTTTTATATCTTGCATCCCCTAGAGCAGGCTCTTGTTCTGTTTTTGGGATGTGTTTTTGCTGTGCTGGTGTCTGTTGCAACATTCCATTGGCTATGATGGTGGTTTTCTTGGCTTATAGGAGGTGAGTTTCCAAGTCCACTGACTCTTTAATACAGGGGTATCGAACTCATGTCATCACAGCAGCATCACATGACATATCGGGACTTTTTCCCCTTTGCTGAACTGGGTATGGGCATGGCCAGCCCATGATGCATCTGGCCTGTGGGCCAGGAGTTCGACAGTCCTGCTTTAACATGTTGTGACCTACTGACCACAAAGGAGCAGATGGACATACTGGTCTACTGTGGGACTGCCTCTCCCATCTGGTCCCTAATGCTTGCTCCTTTGTATTCTTTTTGCGGCAAAGGGAAACCAAACCCTAGTTCCTGGAGCCCTTTTTCTTTTCCCTTAAGCAAATAAGTTGATTGACCAGATTATTGGTTTTCCTAAATATATTGGTTATGCATTTGACTGGACTCTTCAACCATATACATGTTATGCTCTGTGAATTTGGCCTTTCAGAACATAGCACCTTAACCCATCCTTTAGTTGTCTCAACTGTGGGCAACACTGATATAGAGATGGAGGCATACAGATATGTACTGGAGGAGTGGTTGGTTTAAAGAAAAGCTTCAGGATGTGCTAGACCCTTACTACATCATCCATGTTAGTGAATAGCTGGTTATTGAAAACGGTCATCTGAATATGATAGCTTGCCTGACACCCAAATGCATTTGCTACTTCAACCATTGCTGAAGCCACTTCTTGCATTTCAGCAACTAAAGAGCTTTTATAAAGTTGGTGACCATTGTTCCTCTATTTGGAAGGATGCTTGAATGATTCCTGGGCAGATGCCTTTCCCCTGAAAAATTTCTGTCCTAGCCTTTGTGATTCCTTGCATCGCAGCAGGAGCAGAGAAGATAGCAAAAATGTCAGTGGGTCACATTTGAATTTGCTGTTGGGACTAGTTTCAGGATGAAGGGATGTCTGCTACAAGTTCCTTGATTCTACCACTACCATCCCTAGGCTATGAATCAGAAGGAGGAAGCTCCTCCATGAACTACCCGTCAGTTCTTGGGTATTACTTTTGTGAAGAGTTTGGGAAAATCAATATTACCTTATCATTTTCCAGATCTTATTGGAAGGGAATAAATGCAAGGACTTTGATGTATAAGCAGAAATCAACTCATATATTTTCTGTATCTCAGAAGCCATCCAAATGTGTCTCACTTAATGCAAATGACAAGGAAATAAATAAACGAATAAATAATTTAAAGCTTGCTAGACCTATAATAGAAACAAACACAACCCCTTTCAGCTACCTACTTCCTGCAGATGACAGTGAGTTATCCCACTGATCCTACAAACACAAAGTGCTAAAAATGAAAAAGAAGGTGAGTCATGCTTATATAGGGCTTCTCACTTGGAAAACATATCAAGTGTTACATGGTTATAGGCAGTGCTGATTTCCTTGGTATAATTCATTTGCATCAGTGGACAGGTTCCTTCAATGGCCTGGGTTATGATTCATGTTCCTGAGTATTAGCAGGATGATGTCAAAACTGATCCAATTCCAAAGGTGGGAGGAGGGGCATTGCAAACAGTCTAAAACTGCAAGTCATGTTTGCAGCTGCATTTCAGCTTGTTGATGGATTTTGAGTGCAATATATAAAAGCAATCCAAATTCTATTTTCCCAGCAATGAACCTTGATTATATTGTGCCATACATTTCAATCTTTTGGATGTAGTAGGAATATGTTAACTACCCAAAATATAATTTGTGAAAAAAAGTTATATAAGTATTCCTTTTTCAGACTTGTTTTATAGCTGGAATTTTTGGGTCACAAAAATATGTTAACTTTTAAGATCATATGTTATTTAATAGGTTTTTTTTTAAATATCTCCGTCAGCCAGATTTAAAGAGCCTTGAATATATCATACACACATATGACACATTATGGCCAATTCAAGATTTTTCATTGATTAATCATGGCCTATGAATGTCTTTTTTTTTTTCACTTAAACAAGTGAGAGAGAATTTATTATACATATGCGCAATAAGCAAACGTTGTGCTCTGTTCACAAAGAAAGCTAAATCTTTGTGGCTGTGCCTTAGAGCACTCATACTATAATGCAAAGAAAATAGCTTTATACTGTGTACTGAAAAGGACATAAGAAGTGACGTGCTAATAGAGGCCAACATGCAGAGTATTGTCTCCTCTGTCTATTGCTGATGTCTCATAATCAACTGAAGTGAGTGTTTGGTTTGTTGCACTGAAAAGCTTTATGATTATAGATATGATTTTGTTGCAGTAATGGAGTTGACATACCAGTAATAGAGTTGACATTTTACTGAAATAAAAAAGAATCAAAGAGGGTCATCGTTAATATATCTACCTCATCAATTACAACATCTTTGAATAGGGTTTCATGTTGCCAACACAATAAACACTCATATAACAGCACATGCTTCAGGAATGTTGGTGGGAATAAAGAAATCAGCTTATACTTGAACCTCATTCAGAAATCAAGGCAACAACTTCTTCACCATTAAATTACAGCAAATCAAATCAGTTTTTCTTGGGTATGTATGCTTAAAATGGATCACTACTGAGAGAGGCCAGGCATTTAATTCTATTCAAATTGCTCCTAACTGATGGTTACTTACTCACAAGGGAAAATGAGACAGCTGTCTTGGGTGATGGATTTTGTGTGTATATTCAGTTTGAAGCAGAAGAAAAAAATGGGAAGAAAGCAGAAACAAAAATGAATCTTACTTGTTTCATTGAAAGGGAGTCACAATAGCCCCAATCACAGGGGCAATAGGAGAATGAGCATGGCAACAGTTGCTTCATAGGGATAGAGGCTTAATTGTTAATTATAAAGATATTTGACTGTTATTAAGTTTCCTTGTTTATCACTAGAACTCTGCAATGGAAATGTTCACCTTTGGCTATTTTTCAGTGCTAGTTTTATTTATTATTTTTATAGATGTTTTTATTTCTTTTTCTTCCAGCTGACAGAGAACGAATGAATGAATGAACAAACAAAATGAAATGAATAACAATTGTTACATCCAAACTGTTCTTCAGTTTTGTGGAACTGGAGTGGTACCTTGCGTTCCAAACCAACCTCTCTTCTCTGTACGATTATAGAAATATGTTTCATGAAAGTATTATTTTTTTTATTTATTTGTCAATTGCTTACAAGATAATAGGTATAAGTAAAAATATAGTTATGAATACATGGATACATATAAGAAAAAAATAAAAATAAAATAAAATATATAAAAGAAACAATAGGACAGGGACGGTAGGCATGTTGGTACGCTTATGAACACCCCCTACAGACCTTTTAGGAAAGGGATGACGTCAATAGTAGACAGTCTAAGGTTAAAGCTTTGGGGGTTTGGAGAAAAAAACCACAGAGTCAGGTAGAGTATTTCAGACATTGACCACTCTGTTGCTGAAGTCATATTTCCTGCAATCAAATTTGGTGCGGTTTACCTTGAGTTTGTATCTATTGTGTGCTCTTGTATTGTTATGGTTGAAGCTGAAGTATTCATTGACAGGTAATACATTGCAATGTATAATTTTATATACTATACTTAGATTGGACTGAAGGCAGCGTAGTTCTAGGTTTTCTAGGTCTAGAATTTCTAGTCTGGTGGCATAGGGTATTCTGCAATGAGTAGAGGAGTGGAGAGCTCTTCTTGTGAGATATATCTGGACTTTCTCAACTATGTTAATATCAGATGCGTAATGTGGGTTCCAGACTGATGAGCTGTGTTAGTGTTTGGGGACAAACCCCCAAAAACAGAATGTGCAGCAGCAGTCAAGCCAGGCAGCCAAATGAGAGAGGAAGGGCCCTAGAGTTTACACACACTGATGACAAACACTGTTTGTAGTTTAAATAGTTGTTTAATCCAATTAGAGTTTAAACATTGTCAATCAGTCCATATGTCATTCACAAATATATCCATTCAGTAACTTAGTCCATTTACTAGTCAGTTCTATATCCTTATCTGCTTGTAAAGATATCTTCTCCTCTGATACCTTTCCCTTTGAAGACAACGCTGAGTATTCACAGGATATCAGCACATCAATGAAATAGTCCTTTCGTTCAGGTATTCAAACAGTTGTAGCAAACAGTAGCAAACAAACAGTAGCAAGCAGATAACAAGCAGAGAGAGGTTACGTTTCTCTTACTGCCTTTTATTGCCGTTTGTAACCGCACCCTTAATTAGTTAATTACAAGCAGTTTTGTGCTTAAAGCTACAAGTTACAAACACCCAAAACTTTGGTTTATATATTTATTCACCCAAACTTAGTTGGTGTATCAATGTTATACCCAACATTCTCCCCTTTTGGGTGATATAAATATATAATACCCTTACAATCTAAAACCATACTTTACACAACTCTCTTGGTGCTTAATGGCACCTTGGGCTTTAGTAAAGTTATCAGCTATATTGTCTTCAAGTATTTGTCTAGCAAATGTTTTGTATGCTCTAGTTATTAGTGTAATATTACCAGAGAAAAAGCTACGTAGGATTAGGTTAACAACTCTTAATGCCTTTTTGGCTATGTAGTTACAGTGGGCTCTAGCACTTAAGTCATTTGAGATGAGTACTCCAAGATCCTTGACAGAGTTTGGATCATCAACAAGGTCTTGGATATTCAGCTGGTATTTTATTTTCTGATTTTTTTTGCCAAGATGTAGGACAGAGCATTTATTTGTTGAGATTTGAAGTTGCCATTGTTGGACCATTCTGATACATAGTCAAGGTCTTTTTGAAGTGTAACAGTATTGTCTGTGGTGTTGAATAGCTTTACATCATCATCGAAGATAATGCTGTTGCTCTTAATATGATCACAGAGATCATTTATGTAGAGTATGAAAAGAGTTGGTCCTAGAACACTGCCTTGGGGGACACCACTGTTGACAGGTACAGAATTTGATAGGACGCTCCCAATTTTGACCATTTGTTGTCTGTTTGACAGGAATGCTTCTATCCAGTCTATGTAGATTGCGTCTATTGCTTTGCCCTGATCGAGTTGTGTAGTCCATATGTTTTTGCAGTGTAAGAGTTGCAGATTACAGGATAGTTTTTTCCTATAGCCAAATTGTCTATTAGAGAGTAGGTTGTTTGTTTCTAAGTGGAGGATGATGGATTGGTTAATAATTGATTCCATGACTTTATAGGTGACGCAGCATAAAGAGATTGGTCTGTAATTTTCAACTAGGCTGGGGTCTCCCTTTTTGAAGATGGGGATGACCGTGGCTTGTGACCATAGGTTAGGCAAGGAGCTGGTCCTGAAAGATTTTTCAAAGATTATGCTTAGAGGTTCGGCTATGTCAGTGGATAGCTTCTTTTAGAAGTAGGCACATATTCCATCCGGTCCAATAGATTGAGATGGTTTTAGATTGCGCAGTGCTGTTTCAACAATGTCTTCTGTAAAATTGATATGTGTTAGATCATTGTAGTTGTCTGTGGTTCGACTAGGATATACTGGGCATGATCCATTGCTGTTTACAAATACTGAGCTAAAGAATGTGTTAAAGAGGTTCAGGGATGGGATGGATCTTGAGTCTTTTAGTTTGTTGTTTACAAAGTTGTAGAAAGCGTGGGTGGAATTGGTGCATAGAAGGTTTTCTTCTTGTTTAATGTGATAATTGGTGCATTCAGTTTTTATCTGGTGGCATAAATTTTTGTATCGGCTTTTGAAGTTGGCAACATGACTAGATTTGTTTTTCCGTCAAAGTGATTTCTTTTTGGATTGAAGCTTCCTTATTGTTTTGGGTAATTTGTTTTTTCTGGAATGGGAGTTGTTAATGGTATATATAGTTTGATGACTCTTTTGACTTCAAGTAAAAATATGTTGTAATGTTCTTCTACAGTATTGCATCCAGAGGATAGAAACTGCCAATCAAGGGTAGAGAGATGATTATAACATCATAGTTGCCTTTTTATAATTGGGGATTTTGTCATTGTGATGATTTTTGTGTGGATGTCTATTGAGACAAAAATCAATCATGTTGTGGTCACTGTTGGAAAAGGGTTCTTTAATTTGTATTCCGTAAATTGAATTCAAACTATTGCAGAAGATGAGATCTTTCTTCTTTTCTCTGTACGATTATAGAAATATGTTTTATGAAACTATTACAGGTAGCTGATAAGAAAACATGAGGATAAATCTTCCAATGCAAGGAAGAAACTTTTTCATTTATCTTTCATCCATATTCCTTATTCTACCTTATTTTCTCCTGCTGCTGTAGAAGCAGACTATGGTGATGATGATGACAGCACTGTATGCAACAATATATAATATATTTTCCCATTCATTTCCTTTAATGTAAATTACATGTTATAATATATCAGCCTGTTGACATATAATAATATAATATAATATAATATAATATAATATAATATAATATAATACTCAAATGCTAAAACATAGAGATTAACTTTGGATCAACACGTTCGGTTCTTAAATCCTGAAAAAGTAATTATCTTTCTGCACAATTAAATGAAAATTTAATCACGCTAACAGTTTGCAAACTTATCACGAGAAAATTGAGACCCCACAATGGGGAAGAAAGCTGTATAAATCCTTCCCAGATAGTAAGGAAATGGGGTTTTTCTCCCATTCCAACTAAGAATGGGAAGGAAAATACACTTCCTTCTTTATTTGTGCTTTAGTAGCATTTGTTCAGTAAGGTGTTTGATCCACTGACATTGTAGGTTACAGTGACTGAGTAATAGCAGTCATAGTTTATTTATTCACTTCTATTATTTATTTTAAACATATTGATAGGTTTTATTGTAACGAAATAAGAAAAATATATATTAAAAATTGGATATAAAACACTGCTAGCTAAAATTCAGAGAATATTCTGCTAATTTTTAATATTCAAAAAACTTTCTGACCATCTTTAATATTTGAATATCAATGTTTGCATCCAGAGAAGAAAATCACCTGTAATAATGAGCCATAAAACACCTGGGCATAAAATGACTTCGGTGCCAAGCATTAGTTAACATGGAATTTTCAGCAGAAAGGATCAAATTCTTCTTTACATAGAGCGTGAACATTAGATAACATTTTGTGTGAGATTAATAGATGGCATGTTTAAGAATAATGTTAGATTTTAAAAGAATCAAAAGGAAAGGCCCAAAACTTGGGCGCCCCTTTCTCAGCAGGAAAACCTTCTACAGGAAGAATTGTTGTAGAATAGAAAAATGAAAGGGTCGAGCAGAATTTTCTTGCCCTTTAATTGTCCCCGCTTTTCATCTCTTAATTTACTCCTCAAACTGCATCTTCTGTTGATTTCAGAATTAGTGTTTTTCTTAACAGCACATATCTGGAAACTCATTTATCTTCGTAGGGATAGTTTAGGGTAGAGAGAAATTCAGATTATGAGTAGTCCATCAGGAGAAACCCAGAAGTCCAAATTATAAGCAGCCTATCAGAAGAAACCCGAGTAGCCCATGTTTCCATTACAGGCTATTCATTTCTGAATCCACATTCTTAAGCAAAGAAAAAATAAGTTTACTGGAACACAGTA
The DNA here is from genome assembly GCF_049901715.1 of Pseudonaja textilis. Lineage (NCBI taxonomy): Eukaryota > Metazoa > Chordata > Lepidosauria > Squamata > Elapidae > Pseudonaja > Pseudonaja textilis. The sequence goes on from NC_141992.1 coordinate 112,156,789, forward strand.
ATGAGCTTTAGTGCTAGCATATGTTAGGAACTAAGCTTTAATAATTGCACATACATCTGAAATGATCCAGTATCATGATCATAACTGACTATGCTAGTCTCCACATGATTTCTCATCTACAGATTTGACCTATATGTTTTATTGTATAATAATAAATAACTGTAAAGTTTTTTTAAAAAAAACCCTTTAAAGTCTTTTCGGATTACTGTAAACAAAATAATTAGCTTTGTTATTTAAAATGATTTGGTCCACATTTAATACAATCTTCATTTGTATTTTCAAATTATGCAGAAACCCATGAATTATCCCCTTGAAATGGTGAGGGGGGCCTGTAAATACCACTGATATTATGAAAGATACTTTTGGGCTGCACATGCCCAGAAAGTCCATGACTGGCCAGTCACAGAAGTGAGATTGGATTGGTGCTAGGAAAGGAAATAGAAAACTGCTTTAGAAATCGGCATGTAAACCAAGAGAACTTTGGCAACCAGGACAATGTCATGGCAAAGGAAGATGTAACTCTCAGATTAAATGGTAGTTTTGGCTCAGTCTACAAGGCAAAGTAATGAATGACAATATTGATATAATCTTCTAAGTGCACAACTAAAACTAATTGTGGCCAAAATTAATTCTGGCATTTGTGGCCAGAATGTGTTACAGTTTTTGCATTCAAAAAGGTCCTTGATGGGGGCTTCCTTAGGATCAAAGTCTGCCACATATGTCCATTTAGGTTTATTATCATATAGTAATTGGTTGTTTTTCAACTAACCAGCAATGTTTTTCTGTAATGTTGTTCATAATTTAACAAGGGAGTTAAAACAAAGAAGCTGAGAAAAGGCCAGTAACTCAGCCTGAAACAACAGATCCATCTTCCACTCAGCAATACAAGGTTTGATTTCTCCTGGATTAGAAAAGCTCTGTAGCTGTAGCTGTGAGGTCCTTAGGAATGGTATCCTCAGGGCGACTGATTCTTCGGACTCCTAGCTCCAAGCGGGAGGAGAGAGGGCTCTGACCTTGGAAGGGGAATATAATGTCAGAAACGCCATTCTCACTGGATACCATCAGCCTCAATGATTGCTGTACAGGGTCAGTAGCATGAAAAGAAGACAAGGGGAAGTCACCACCCACCAGCCTTTCAAGAAGGCGGTAGATTCTCCATAACCCTTTCAAAAGTAGTTGCAGGAGGTTATTCATCCCAACCATTTAGTAATTGGAAATGTGTGAGGAAAAAGAGAGGTCAAGGAGGAAAAACAAAGCAGAAAGTATCCTTCAGTCACTTTATTTTGCGAAGTGAATCAAGCAGATTGAGTTGATATCTCGGCACAATCTCAATTGTGCAATTCAAAGAAAGCAAAAAGGTGGTCTTTTTCTATCATAAGAATGGATTAATTATTCTGAATTTCTTTATACTGAGTAATTCGCACAAGTACAATGATTGACATTGCTTATGAAAAAAAGAGAGAGAGATTTAAATGACAAATTTTTTACTTTATCGGGAAGAGAATAAAGAAATGGGCCAGTCTGGGGAAGATGCCTTTATCTCTTGCTTCTCAGGATGAAAATGTCCTAGCATGACCTTTTCCAAGTGCAGCGTCCAGCTCTCTGGACTTGCACTTATTACATGCGCCAGTGTGAAAGGGACATGAACCCAAGGCTCACCAAGTGTACTTCAGGCAGTCCCTGGTAACTGAGAAACTGAAAGAGCTCATAAAAGCAATAAGGGCATCTGAAGAGGAGTATTAACTGCTGAATGACTCTGAAAGTGTTATCGGAATTAAAGCCCTTTATCAGGCAAGTGTTATAATTTTTGATGGCTCAAAAGTACTATGAAATGCTATGGATGCAGAGGTAGGTATGGAGAATGCTTGTGCATTTGAGATGCATTCTCTTCAGGAATTTATGTTATTCTGCTTGTTATTGAGATGCTTGGGGGGGGGAAAAAAACAATACACCCATCCCAGGAACTAAATTGCTGCAAAGATCAGATTCTTTCACTACTTGCATAATTTACCTTGAAAAAGTTGGTATTGATGCCAATATAATAATGGATACCATGAATCCAGCTCCATGTATATCTGGATAATGCTGATGATTCCAAATGGCTGGCATCTCTTAGTGACAGCAATCCCAGAAGTCCTGGTTGCCATTGTAACTCCAGCACCCATGTGAGTCATTAAATAGGAAATGGCAAGAGTGTCAGGCAAGTGCTATGGAATGCAAGGTTGTGAGTAGGTGCCTGTGGGAGGGTCACAGGTAGGCACTATGAAGCACAGGTGAGTGGGGGTGATGTGGACAGGCACATGCTATGGTACAGGTGGGCATGGAAGTGCTACAGAGTACAAGATACTGTACTCTGTTTGGATCTAGTATTCTTATTGCAGGGTTCCTCGGGATAAAAAGCAGCACGAGTGATTTATGAGAGCAACTTGTGGCTTTTCCTGCCAACTTCTCCATTGATGAAGCCAGCAGGTCATGAATGGTGAGCATGTGGATGTGGGGATTCAGCAATAGCTGGAATTCAAAGAACCTGTTGTAAGAACCATTCATTCATTGCCATTGCAACATCGAATGACACTGAATGACTGGTTATAATCTGAGAACTCTCTGTATTTACTGAATAGATTTAGGATAATAACAGACTTAGTGAACTACAAATGCATGTTTACTCAGAAGGAAATTGTACCATGCAAATTATAATTTGCAGTTAGGTGTATGTAGCATTGCAGAATTAGCTTCTTGATTTATTTTAGGATTGTAAATGAAAATATCATTTGCAGGAATCAGTTCTATAATTTATTAGAGTTATCATGGTTGGAATGTCTTACAAATGCCTCTCCAAAGTGGGGGCTCAGGAATCTTCTGGGGAAAGAGTGTAACAGCAGCATCCATTGGTGGTCAAAATAGACAAGATGATGGTCACAGCATTGAGACCAAAGCCCCAACTCTTTTCTGTGTTCTTCAATGGCGTAGGCATGTGCAAAGAGCAATGCTTCAATTGTAATGCTGTGACTGCCATTATACAAGCAACCAATGTAAATCATGAGATACCAAAAACAAAGTTACACTCATAAGAAGCTAAGGAAATAGGTAATAGGAAAAATGAGAATGGTAATAGTGATAGTAATACAACCCTACTAGGTAGTTTACCATCCCAGGGCATAAGACTGTGTTGTGGGAATTAGTTAGCTGTTTCAAATTACCGTATTTTTTAGAGTTTAAGACACATTTTTTCCACCCCCAAAAGTGGGTGGAAATGTCTGTGTGTCTTATACAGTGAATGTTGTCGAAGCCCCACCCACCCACCGGACCCCATCCTTCGGCCTCTGCCCCCCAGCAATCTGCCTCCTTGCAGCAAACAGCAAACAGCCAGTTTCAGTTTCAGCACAGCCTGATTAGCACAAGCAGCTGATTGTCGGTTGGATTGGCCTCCCAATGTTTCAGACTGCAGGGATTGCTATTGCCTATTGGTGCCCCCACGTGCCCCATTTTTGGTGTCCACATTCCATTTTTTGCATCTGCATGGCCTGTTTTTGGCCTCCGCACGCCCCATTTTCTACCCATTCCAATCCCTGTTGCCCGGAATGGCCAGAAAATTAGGTGTATGGAGGCCAAAAACGGGATGCGGAGGCCAAACATGGGGCATGCAGAGGCGACAAGAGGCTATGGCAATCCCTGCAGCTTGAAACAGCTGATCGTTGGGAGGCCGATCCAACCAACAATTATCTGTTTGTGCTAATCAGGCTGTGCTGAAATTGAAACTGAAACAGGCTGTTTGCTGTTTGCTGCAAGGAGGCAAATTGCTGGGAGGCAGAGGCATAGGTAGATTTTTTTTCTTGTTTTCCTCCCCAAAAGCTAAGTGTGTCTTATACTTTGGATCGTCTTATACTCCAAAAAATGCGGTAGTTTTTTAGCAGAGTGATGGCATTGGGGGACGGGGGCGGGGGGGGGGGAGGGACTGTCTTTTTTTTTTTTGAAAAGAGTTTTATTAATTTTAACAACAAACAAAAACACATAAAACATAAAAACATCATCCTTTCCTTCATGAGTTTACAGACAGTGTATCGGTTGGTTTATCACTTTTTTTTGTGCATCCATTTCATAGTCTCCATTGTAGTTATATTGCATAATAGCTCATATTATCAATCAACAATTATATAGCCTGATATCATTATTAAACAATCATTTGACTATAATTTTATTAATTCATACTTTAGCGAGATAACAATGAATACATATTTCCTTTTTTTTCTTTGATATTATCTTTATAAAATTTTATTAAGATAGACTTGCTATGACTTTATGATTTGCTATAAAATAAATTAAGTAAACTATAGTTATCTCGGGAAGGGACTGTCTTTGTGTCTGGTTGTTGTGGCATACAATGCTCTCTAGCCTCGTCTTGAGGGGAGAAGTTGAAACAGTTTATGTCCAGGATGTGAGGAGAGTCTGTAGATATTTTCACAGCCCACTATCTGGCTCATGCAGTACAGATCCTCAATGGAAGGCGGGCTGGTTGCAATTAATTTTTTTTGCAGTCCTAATTATCTGTTGAAGTCTGGGTCTGTCTTGTTCGGTTGCCGTGTCAAGCCAGACAATTATACAATTATACAGACAGGTACAAATGACAGACTCAATAATTCCTTTGTAGAACTGCATCAGCAGTTCCTTAGGTAGTCTGAGCTTTCTGAAGTAGTGCAGGAAAAACATTCTTTGTTGTGCTGTTTTGATGACGTTTTTGATGTTAGGGGTCTGTGCTGATTCATTTGTAGAGAGCTGATACCTCAACTTTGCAGAGTACCTTCTTTTTGCTGCTCTAATCTCCACTGTCAATACATTCCTGGCATTCTATCCTGTAGGCTTCCTCTTTGGCATGACGTAGCTGCTTGAGTTTACCTGTGAACCAATGTTTGTTGGACCCGCGACATTCCCTGCATCCCCGCTCTAGTGGGTCAGGTGGGTGTAAACTGTAAGAGATGGTCTCTCCGATAACCTGATCCCAAGCCGTGAATGATAAGATGCTTCATTGATTCTTCTGAATTTTCATAATAAAATCAGTCATGCTTTTGACTTAATACTGATTCCTTTGCTATCTACCAATACGTGTATAAATAGACATAAATGTAAAGCACTTATTCATAGCAAACACACCATTTTCTAAGCAGATAGTCATCAATCACCATTCTGATTCATTTCTGGCCACCTGAGCAGACCACCTTTATTACACTCTCTCATCTTGTTCTAACCCATCCATTCAGCCTGACCAGCAGAATAATATTTTTCCTGGGTTGCACTCGTTCACAATGCTTCAAGTTTTCCTCAAACTAATGTTAGTTCTTGCATGATCATCTCTTGATATGCAGGGACCTCATTCACCTGGGTTCAAAAGGCAGAATGAAGTTGAGGCAGGTGATATGTAATGTTCTCAGGCCTCAAGATGTATGGGACTTTATTGGTAATAACCACCTTTTGAATTACACCTGGAAATTCATTACATTTAGTGTAGCTATAACAGCAGTGCTACATAACAATATGATGATTGAAAATATGCACAGAAACAGTTGCATCTGTTGAGATTTGGGGGTGATTTCACAGGCAGACCCATGTACAGTTAACTGTAGTGATCCAGTAACAAAGGTAAGAAGTAACTATGTCAAGCTTCTGTTGAGAGGAGAGGAGGAACAGCTGACGGAATGGAAGTGTGGCTCCGGAGATTGTGGAGGAGGCTGGGGAAGGGCAAAGGCTGGCTGGGCAGTCAGGGGAAGACCCAGGCCCATCCCCTCTCCATCCTAGGGCATGCAGGGAGGAGAGGATAAGGGAGACATGTGAATGGCATGATCTATTGGGGAGGAAAGGGCCTTGATCCTCTTCATGGGCTGCAGCTGTGAGAACTGGTTAAAAGCACGGACATGCGTATGGGCCAGTGCTGGTAATAAAGTGTGGAAATATCTCTAGTCTGTCATTCCTCTCTGAGTTTGATGTCCTTCCCAATGTATGTTCCGATATCTGTGGACATCTTCAAGCCCTTATCTTGCCTGGTTTCCTTAATTGCTTCAGTGTGGTTTGTGTTGTTTTTACTCTTTATAATTTATAGGTGTTTTTAGTTTAAATGGCATTTCCTCCTTTTTGTAACTGCTTGTGGGGGAGTTTTTTGTCTCCAGTCAAGGATATTTGGAGCTTTGAAGCAAAGTGAAGAAATAAAAGGGTCTTCACCTGTTTTCGTGACTGTGTTTATTTTGTATCCCACCCTGGGTCATCACAAACTGTTTTTAGAGAGCATGTGTTAGGTAGGATCACAACTGACAAATAACTCAAGCTAGACAAAAGTCTTCCTGTGCTCCAACTCCACCTCAAATGCTTTCTTGGGCCTCTCCTATTCATGACTCCCTGTAAGATTGGATTGCCTTTGGTCCTCAATCAGGTAGAAACTTGGTTTACACAAAATGTTTCCCTTTGGCTTGCTATTGAAGTTGGAAGCTAATTGAATGGCTTCCTCAGTATGGAAGAAAACTTTCCTTTAGCTGCTGGACAGAATCCACTGCAGTGTGAAGCTCTTGATATACAGCGAACCTTGTTTGAATAAACCAATTGGAGGGAGGGCATGTTGACTATTTGTTGACCCTGAAGATGACATATATGTGTAGCCATATTTTATTGTAGCCTTTGTCTATTCTTTCCTTAGCTTTATTTAGGTTTCTGCAAAGGATTTTAATGGTAATTCAGGCTCGCCACGCTCTAAGTGTTGAAAGGAGGGTTACAGTGATAAAGGGGGAATGTTATGTCAAGATGGCATTCTTTCCCATAGGAACAGAGAAGATGCCTGAAGCTGGAGGAAGGTGGAGTTTGGAGACACTGGACTGATAGACTGATAATTGATTGGAGATTGTGACTCTTGGCGGAAGTTTCAAACTTTTTCTTTTTACTGAGTGAAATTCCAGAATCTGTCCAGAGTTGGAATTAGACCAAGATGTTGGCAATTAAATATGTTCCTAACAGACTAAAGAAAGATGGGTGCCTTAGATTTTTATTCTGGGGACATATTACTTGGAATCTTGACACTATTACTGAATGTCCGTTAAGCTAGGATAGTACTAACCTGCAGCAATTTGCATAACAATATCATTACACCAGTTTGAAACAGTTTATGTCAGGGGTGTTAAGCTGGTGGCCTGTGGACTGGATGCGTCACACACAGGCCACGCCCACCCCAGATCCGCAAATGGGGAAAACGTCGCAAAACATCACATGACGGAATGTGACGTGGCGAGCTTGACACCCGTGGTTTATGTCCTTTGTGTAATGACATAATGATAGAAATGGCATCAAATACATCATTTGCATCCATTTTTATCATGCACATAGTAATATTATTATCCATATGGTTGAAAATTTGATGTTTACATTGTTTGCCATAACCCAGATGGCATTAATTGGTGCAGAAAATTGATCTATTCTCTGAGAAGTATATTACACTGAAATCTGGTAAAAAAAGGTTTTCATATATTCACATTACTAATACTATTCAGGGGAATGAAAAGTTAACTCAAGTAAGGAGACGAAAATTACTATCAGCGACAGTCTAAAAATAGAAATCATACACAATCATCTCAACTTTTAACATTTAGTAGGTGTGTGTGAGAGAGCCAATGGGGTGCACTATTGCATAGAAAAGGGGGAACCCCAGTTCTTATCTTCCCTTAGGCACAGAAGCCAGCTAGGTCTTCTGGAATTAATCATCTGCTCTTAGCATCTCTGCAAAAAGCTAATTGATAAACAAAATCACTTGTATTGTTATCCTTGTTTTGAGAACTAAGTGCGTGCAGGGCAAAACCTAGTGGAACATTGTGTTAAGTTGGACAGATGTTAAGAACTACACTCAGTGGTGTATTAACCATTAAGCAAACTAAGCATGTGCTTAGGGTACCAGGCCTAAAGGGGGCACCATGAAGTTGAAAATATGGCTTCATTTGTACAGTATGTACAAAGGACGGGGGGCACCAAGATTTGTCAGTGCTAAGGGCACCAGTGAGCCTTAATCCGCCATTGACTACAGTGTTAGGACTGGTGGGGTGGTTAGATTCAAAAATGATTTGATTGACTCAATTCAGATGTGTGAAACAATCCCCCCCCTGCTTGAAACAAGAAAGTTGCTCAGATTGCCTTGCTTAGAAGACCACTTTGAGTAGTAGTTCCAGAGGGCTAGAAGAAGACATTTCTGGTTAGCTACTGAAAGCAATGAAAAAGGTTGATGCATACCTGCAACTCATATGCAGAAGCCTCTTCCAGTTTCTGATGGACAAGCCTTGAAGTGACACAAAACACAGTGTTGAGGAGATTGGTGCCACATTCTTACCTTAACGAGATAATGCATTATCATTATTGTAGTAATTAAAATATAAGCTTTCTTATAGCTGAGAAGAATCCTTTGCATTGTGTTCCTTAGATGAACCTGGATGAATATGAAAAATCTGTATCCAGGATTTTGACGGGTTATCCAGGGGAATTGGTACAAAGAGTGTTTATAGTGGAACCACCAGTAGATGGGACCCTCATGCGACTGATTAAGATCTTTCTGGTATTATTTCTGCTGATGTTCATTGTAACTACCGGTATTTCAGTACTTATGCCTTTCTGGATTGTGAGTTAGCCAACTCAAAATATTGCATTTACAGTATTTTCATCCAAGGGGCTCCAGCTATTGTTACATGTACAGTTATTGTTACATGTACTGACAGGTATAGCATTTACATTTGTTTTCAGCCAGTTAGCTAAATTAAAAGAATGGACTAAAGGAACGTGGTTTGTGGTGAACTTTACCTCACATTCTTTTATTCATCTCAAGGAATGAAAATTAAAAACCAGAGTACAATAGCAACTCTTGTAATATTCAAAGTTGAGTGAGCCTCCTTGTTTTCACTTTTTAGAAAGACAAAAGGAGACCTTACATCTTGCTGATATTTACAGCAAATGTTTACAGACATTTACTGACAGATGTTCTATGCTCTAAAATGAGACACATCTTAAAGCTCCTTAAAAGTTGTCTCAAAAAGAGAAGTAGGTGACCTCAATATGCTTCCCAAAGGCTGATTGAAATTTCTATACTTTTGAGGTAGCTGTTTCTGGCCTTTCAACACATGTCTTGGCTCATGTCAAGACAGAAGTGAAGATACAGAGCAGTGGTGAGATTCAATTTTTTTTACTACCAGTTCTGTGAGCATAGCTTGGTGGGTGTGGTGTGGCTTGGTGGGTGTGGCAGGGGAAGAGTACTGCAAAATCTCTATTCCCTCCCCACCCCACTAACCTGCTTTCCAACTCTGTTCTCCTGTGCTGGGCAACACAAGAAGACCCAGCTGATCAGCTGGGACTCGGGAGGCAGAAAAGAGATGGGGGCGGGGCCAGTCAGAAGTGATATTTGCTGGTTCTCCGAACTACTCAAAAATTCTGCTACCAGTTCTCCAGAACTGGTCAGAACCTGCTGAATACCCACCTCTGGTACAGAGTTGAGGACTGGAACCGAGTTGCATGAAATGGAGTACTTAAGTTTAGACAAAATGTTGTTTTAGTTCCTGACTAATCGTGAGGTTGTTTGCTTTGAAAAGGAGGCTCTCAAGGGCTCCTTTCCCCCTACAAATTAGCAGGATTCAGTAAAGAATTCACAGTGAGTCCTGCTAATTTTGTAGGGGGAAAGGAGATACCAGTTCCTGGCTCATATTTTTGGAAGTGCTACCTTTCTACCCACAGCATTTCTCAAGATTCTGCTGACCTCTGCTGACCTCCAGAGATGATGGGCTCATCTGTCAGTTGCGTACAGTAGTTGTCAGCTGGTGCTCCATTCAAAATCCAAGAAAGAAATACTTAGACTCTTGTAATTAGAGAAAAGATATCTTTTCTGGAAGTCAGGTGGTAGCAGCAAGAGAATTCTGAATCTGAGGAAATAGGCACGTACTTCACATATATCAAGGGATTGAAATGTTCCCACCCCCAATAGTTCAAATGGTTCTTCCAATTAAAAGTTGTGAACCTCATCAAGTGAACATCTTCAGGTGGTGATGATTAGGTGACCTTGGCTTACTCAGATAAAGGTTTGCAGCTGCGCAGAGAAGAGAAAGCAAAGCAAGAAATAGAAACACTCCTCAGTTTATACAATATTAGTTAGTAACACTTTTCCCCCTTCCACCCCGTTACTCATGACAGCCAGAAGGAAACAAAGCAAAGGAAGAAGATCTTGAAGGCTGACAGTAGTCCTTGACTTACGACCACAATGGAGCCCCAAATTTCAGTTGCTAAGCAAAGTAGTTGTTGATTGGATCATGCCCCATTTTATGACCTTTTTACCCTAGTGTTCAAGTCACTAAGCAAATCACTGCAGTTGTTAAGTAAATTATGTGATCGTTAAATGAATCTGGCTTCCCCCATTGACTTGGCTTGTCAGAAGCTTCCTGGGAAGTTGCAAATGACAATCCGAGGACCCTGGGATGCTGCAGCCATTGGAAATGCAGGCCAGTTGCCAAGCACCCGAAGTTGGGCCACATGACTGTGGGGAGGCTGCAATGGTTAGGCGTGTGAGAATTGGTTGCAAGTCCCTTTTTTCAATGCTGTCTGTAGCCTTTGCAAGCTTTTTTCGTGGGTAGGTAAATGAAGCCAAATCTAATCTGGCTTACCTCTGTAGTGAGAAGGATAGATACCCAGTTATTACATATTTCAATGAGCACTGTCTTATTTGTGTGTGTGTGTGTGTGTGTGTGTGTGTGTGTGTGTGTGTGTTGGGGGAGAAGAGTATCCTACCTGGCCAAACCCTTATGGCCAATTGTATCAAGAGTATCAATTGTATCAAAAAAGGTTTGTGTTCAGGACACTTTTACAGATATACTGTATTAACCTAGGACAGTGGTGGCTAACCTTTTTCCGCTCCCGTGCCAGAACCCAGAAGGCAATGCGTGCTGTGGCCCCCCATGCCCCCTGTGCATCTCTGTGCATGCGCGCACAATTCCCCCTCACAGGCTGCATGTCTGTGCATGTGTGCACGATCCCCTCACGTGCACTGTATACCTGCGCATGCACATGGATCTCCCCCCCCCACACCCTCCTCCCCCTGTGCATGCACACCAGATACCCGACAATTCACTGTTGGGCAGTGGCACGCGCGCACATGCACAGTGGAGCTCTTCCGGGTGACCTTTGTCATCACATACCTAGGGTCTTAATCAGGGGTGGGATTCAAATATTTTAACAACCGGTTCTGTGTGCATGGCTTAGTTGATGGGCGTGGCTTGGTGGTCATGTGACTGGGTGGAAGTGGCTTGGTGGTCATGTTATTGGCTGGGTGTGGCCAACTCAATATCACTCACATCGAGGCACGCATCTCCTCGCCTGGCCTCTCAGGACTGTGGGGATGCTGCAACAGTTTAAGTGTGAAAGACGGTCATAAGTCACTTTTTTCAGTGCCATTGTAACTTTGAATGGTTACTCCACACAAGCAAAGTACCAGCAAAGGTGGGTGAAAAAACTCTAGAAATGTTCCTGAGACAGGAAGTCTAGTCCTGCAAAGAATGTAATAAGGGTTAACGGAGAGGCAATTTCTGTAAGCAACACCAGAATGTTTCCTTCCTGCTTTCCTTACAGGATTAGGCCAGTAATTTCTTCTAACAACCGGTTCTCCAAACTGCTTAGAATGTTAACAACCGGTTCTAGCAAATAGGTGCAAACTGGTAGAATCCCATCCCGATCTTAATGAAATCTTCAGCTACATATGGTAATGTGTGTTTGTGCTTTGCTTCTGGTTTAATATTTGCTTTTTGACGTTGACTACCATTTAAGCTAATAAATAGGATCCAGGGCCTCTGCTTGCTGGTGAGGTGCCTTTCTGCAAGTGGTTCATTGCCACCACATTGCCAAGCCATGTCACAAGGCCCCTGCAAGCACTTTGTTCTCCCCTTTCTTCTCCAGTAGACATACGGACACATACACAGAGGTAACCCACAATCCGGTGCCTTGCAATGTAGCACTGGGCTACAACCATCCCCATTCTTTGGCGCGTGCATGCAGACACACTCACACACATCAGTCATGGCTGCCATGGTGCTTTTGTGCAGTGCACGACTTGCACACCTGCTTGACATGGCCCTGGGTGACTCTTTTTCCAACCATATTGCAAAGGCAAAGAAAAGAACAGTTATAAGAAAAGATAGGAAAACCTGGAATGGTGATTGATTTTAGAAAACATGGTTTTAGAAATGGTGAACATTACTGCAGAATTGAAATCAAAACCTTTTCTACATATAAAGAGGCGTATTCTTAACAGGGGGTTATGAATAGGTGTGTACTTTTCCCGCTCTTGTTGATCAGATGCATCTTTGGCAATTCTGTGTGCTTAAAGTTAATCTGAAAATTCCTGAACAAAAAGGAGTAAACTATTCAAATACATTATTCACTGCAACTATAATTGCTTTGCAAATGGGAACATGCTATTTTTACAACTTCCCCCAGTTGTATGAAGGAGTATATGGAAAGCTATCAAATATTTTCAGTGGCTTAAAAGGTTATATAAACATGTAAAGCCTGCATTCTGGAAGGTTATTGTGTCTGACTCAGGTGGGTCTGCAGCTATAGATTTGACATTCTTGGCAGAAGTAGCTATTTGTTTGATATCCTTTTTTTTGTGTAATCCACATACTGGTGCAGCCACTTTTGTAATAAGATGATTCTTAAATACTTAAAACATCTATTTTCCCCCAATGGAACATTGAATGCAGTACATAAGATGTAAACTTCGGATTCAGCTTGTGAATGTGAAATTCTCCCTTTCAAGACCTCATTGTGTAATTGCTTGAGATTTACTAAATGTCAAATAGGCATTTTGAAAAACAGCAAGGGCTGATATTGTTACATGCTGAATAGGCTCTGGAAGTGATTGCATAAAGCAGGTAGGCTACACTTGCCTGCTTTTGGACATCTAATCCCACCTCTCTGTGTATGCCAGGTCTTCCCAGCCTCAGGGGGAGGGGGAAACATTGGCATCCATGCCAGGGCCTCTGAAAGGGGCCTTACAGCAAATCAAATCAAATCAAGTCTATTATGGCCACAACCAGCATAAAGGGACATATTTAAAACTTGCATACCTTTATGTAACATTTGTGACAGAAAAGAAGGGATGTGGAAAGGTTAAAGGAAAGGTTCCCCAAACCTTCCATCGAGGTAATTCCCAAAGTTCTTTCATCAGTGAAAGAGGAAACATGGAGAGGTTGGGGATGGTTAATAGCTGTTCTTCCCCACTAGGCGATTAGAATAAATATAAATAAAAGGAGAAGGCATTCTCCTGCAGGACACTGAGAGAACACATTTGATGAAAAGACAGAAACCCTCCATTTTAGAGGTGAATTAAAAAACCCCAGTCTTGCTTTGAAAAGTTGGCTGAATAACAAGCTATGTTTGTTCTGGAAAACCCCACCCAGGAGAGACTAAAGTCCCAAAGAAGCGGTGAAATTCTTGATGAACAAGGAATGGATCTGTAGCCATGGACCAAAAGTCATTGAGCTTTGGTTGAGTGTCTTCAGTCTTGTGCCATGTCTAGGAAAGGCGCCAATCCATCACATCAGTTCGTCTGTTTATGGGGGGCGGGGCGGGGGCAAGCCACCACAAACTTCTATAGAATTATAAAATACTAAATACCATTGTCCTTTTATATAAAAGGCATCCTGTGTTAAAACACATACAATTAATAGTGAAACTTTTTTTTTCTTGCATATACATTTATACAATTCAAATAAGAGCTGGGTCATGAGGGGTTGCCTGAAACCCCTCAACTATATAAATACTGCATGCAGTATATTCCTTAGGTAAGTAGATAGAAAGGCAGATGTACAATATATGAACAAAACTGGTTTGTGTATCTTATGGCCCAGCCCTCATTATTTTGTTTTTCACAATATCTTTGAAGAATTTGGGAGGGGAGGACCGTCATACCATAAAACATTATTATTTATTATTATTTAAATATTATTTTGATATCTCAAACTTGCTAACAGATTTATTGTTTTATTTATAATTAGTTATATTGGCCGGTATGTCATAATTTAAAAAGAACATTAAAACAATAGAACAATTAAAATAGAAATTAAAATGCACATGTAAAATAGGTAAAGTAATTGCAAGTCACAGTTAAAACCTGCACAAAATGATGTATTTTACCTTTTGAAAAGCTTTTAAAAATGTTAGGCCTCTCAATTTTGCAAATGCTCCAAGAGACCCACCCACATCTATGTATATCTGCGAAATATATGCTTCTAGACCAGTATTTCTTGACTTCAGCCGCTTTCAAAACTGTGGACGCCAACTCCCAGAATTCCCCAGCCAGTATTCTAGCTGGGGAATTCTGGGAATAGAAATCTACACCTCTTTAAGTGGCTCAGATGGAAAAACACTGTTCTAGACAGTTAAAACCTACAGTATCTCTTAGCTTCATCACAATGCCACAATTGATCTCAGCGCTTCATTGAACGGGCTGAGGAATAAATGTGGTTACAAGAACATAAGACCGTCACCTGTCCTCAAGATGAGTATACTGAAGATCAAAGCAAAGCAAGCAAAAAAAAAGAAAAGAAAAGAAAGAAAGAAAGAAAGAAAGAAAGAAAGAAAGAAAGAAAGAAAGAAAGAAAGAAAGAAAGAAAGAAAGAAAGAAAGAAACCAAACCAAGCAGTACAAGTAGTTAGTGTGATTGTAATGTTAATACATCGTAACTGCAGCAATATTATAAATACTAATTGGTCACTCGTTTTATTTTCACTGAAAATATATGAATATTGGAAAAACAATTTAGGCTGCAGTCATTTACAAACGTTCCAGCAAACAAATCCTAGTGAACTTTCTCAAAATGTACTTCTGAAGATTTGCATTGGTTAACTGCTGATAAATGAAGTCTGGAACAAATGAACAGCACAGATGTTTAAGTGCCCTTGAAGAATAATTACACGTGATCGGAAACATGTTCCATGAAGAACTAGCATTCCAGAAATAACCTCCTTAAAGACTGCGCCTGTGTATATACTTGTATTTGTGATGGCCTGACCTTTTCAAATGCAGAGACACGCAACCTTTGCCCTGCCTTTCCTTTTAAAAGCTTGCATCTAGAATTCAATTTTGTTTCCATCCTTGCCTGATTGTTCTGGTATATATATCTGCTGAGGTAATTTTGCAGGAAAGACCTAATGTGCAACCAGCTCCTATATCCAATATTTTTGGCTGGGGTCATATTACAGGGTTTCTATCACAAGCACCTACGGGTGAAAACAGCTACAAAACGTGTGTCATTAATGGCACAACACACAAATGCAACTTACTTTAAACATCAGGACATAAATATGAAAAGATCGGATTTTCATCTTGGCATCACCATTTGACATAATTTTGGCATTTTGACATAATTGTGTTTTTCTCTGGATAAAGGTATCCATAGTTCATCTTTCAGTGGGAAGAGCTGTCTTTTCTGTCCTCTACTCAAAGGATGGTGGAGGGAGGCAGCCAGGCAGGCAGGATATGACTCAAGACAACCCAAAAACATTCACTGCAAGATGTCCATATAAATCAATTAACTCTTAAATAACAAAATAGAGATTGTTTTAATAAAAGCATTTCTTCTCACTTGTAAGAAGTAATTAAAATTTGTTTTGCATTTGTCGGGCTGCATCTCAATATGGACACGCCATATTGATAAGATATTTAAAGGAATATGATCAAGATAAACAAAGTTTAATAAGGGTCTGTTGAAATACTGGACATGTTTAGTCTAAGGGGGAAACGATTAAAGGGAGGCATGGCAACAATATTCAATTATCTTGAAGTTTATCATCCCCCTTGAAGGAGTTGTTCTGTTCCTCTGCAAAGCAGAACTGAAATTAATGGGTGTGTATGCAGAGAACACAAGATTGGCTCAATATTAGGAGAGCTTTCTGATATACAAGATGCCAAAAGGTAACTGTCACTAGATAACTGTAACCAGCACCTAGAAGGCTATGGGAGTTAGTGAGTGGGAAACATGGTAGTTTCACTCTGCATTATATATCCTATAGCAGTGGAGGCTAACCTTTTTGGGCTCCTGTGCCAAAAATTGCATGCGCGTTAGTGTGCACGCATTCGCATGCCAGCACCCAGAATGCAATGCATCACCCCATGCCCCCTGTGCATGCGCACACAATCCCCCCTGCCACCCCCTACCACCCCCTTATCTGCACTGTGCTTCACAGCTGATTTTTTGGTTGGTTTGAGGCCTTTTTCGGCCTCCTAGAGGGTTGTTCCAAGCCTCTACAAGGCTTTTCAGGACAAATAATATGCCTGTTTCTTCACTTCCAGTATTACAGGAAGTGATGAAATGGGCCTATTCGGCATGACAAGACTTGCAGAGGCTTTTTCCAAACCTCTGGGAGGCCGAAAAAGGCATGAAACCAGCTGAAACATCAGCTGTGAGGAGCATGCATGCACAGTGAGGAAAGTTTGCCTGCGGCTCACGCGCTGACACAAATGTCACTTGCGGCACATGTGCCATAGGTTCGCCATCATGGTCCTATAGGGTGTAAAGAGTAGACTCAGTTATATGTAAGGTTTCTTTCAATTTTATAAACTGCCTTTGGGAAATCACAGGTCCCCTCTAAGGTGTTTGAATTTCAGGATCTGATGTTCTGGCAGGTAATAAAAAAATCTGGGCAAATAATTGTGCTGTAATACTACAAAATTAATTGTGCTAATCAAAGAAGTTCTGTAACCATATTAGTCTCCAAGCATATGTTTGATGTAGTGGATGGGTGCCCTACTTCCATCATCCCATTCCGATTCGTGTTTTTGAGATACACTCTGAAAATTGGGAAGAGTGGCAAAAACGTAAATGCAGGAGAGAGAAACCGTTTTGGGAAACAGTTGGATTTCCAGAGCAAATTTTATCAAGAGACAGAACTGCATTTTATTGTTGTCTTAAATTTGAGAGTGCTTTTTAGCCTCTCTTCTTATCCAGTACTGCCCCCTCATGGTTGGCTGAAGCACTACTCCTCCCCCAGCCCCGTTCAAATAACCGCTGTGACAGAAATGAAACCCCAAATCTAAGCATTGTATTCAGACCAAGAAAGAAAAGGCATAGAACAAGATCCATAAACAGGGCCCCTCTATTTCACAAAGTTAACGTGATGGAGAACTGAGTATTTTTCTATTCCAGGTATTATACCTGTATGTTCTCCACCTTCTATCATATTGATTATCATAGTAATCGTTACAGTGACCTTGTCTACAGTAGGTAAATTAGTACTTCTGCTATCCCCAGAGAGCCCAATCCATGGGCAGACAGAGATAACAGCCAACTTGGGAGGAACCAAAGGTTCGTCTGAATACAACAAAAGGTTAGAAAAAGAACCTTTTCCAAAAAGCATCCAGAAAAGGCAGCATCAGTGAAACATCATTCATGTTATTCAAGAATGGAATGAAAAAAAAAAATGGGTTAGGAATGGAGTGAAACACATTGAAAGAGTGGAATGCTTCAGCCTACAATATTCTGTTAGCAGATCACACTTGTTGGAACCAGAACTACAATCCCAAAACCACCTGGAACAAATGAGATGAGATTTGTTCCAGGAATGAATCTCATGCCAAGCAATCTCATTTCAACATTGGTTTTGTCTGCCATCACAGACACCGAAAGAAGGACAAACATCTTTCGTCAACGCCAGCATTTTGTCCAACTGGGCTTGTAGCTAAAGGCTGGTTCTCATCAACCTTCCAGAAGGTTCTGACTTTACCTGCTCCATCCAATGACTCAACACCTTCGGAGTATTTTAACACAGGCAGACACTGTGCTTTTCAGCCATGTGTGGTTCTAAACAATGGAAGAGGCAACCAAAACAAACCTCCGACTGGCAGCTGCCTCATTACCCAACCGAATATTCTTAGCTTTGTAAATCTCCAAAACGATGTTCACTGTTTCTTCATCCTTGGCCCTCTTCCTTAAAAGCAGATTGGTTCCTGATGGCTTTGCCAGGGGTCAGGTGGCTGGTGCATTCAACAGCAGAGCGCCTCTGATTTGCTCCGTCTTGCGTGTGATGGGGAGTGGGAAAGAGAAGATGGGGGGGCTGATTAACAGAAGGTGGTTCTGGATCTGCACAGCACCTAGAGAACCTGAGCTGAGCGCCAAAGCCAAGTAGGAAAGCCCGGCGTTGTTGGCTAGACCGGACAATCGAAATCCTTCCACTTGAGCAGGGCTTTCCTGAAAAAAAAGGAGCGCTGGTGCCTCAAGGAAAGCCTCGAGTGCCCCCTTGTGGCGACAGGGGGTCTCTGGCGGGAGGCGGAACGGCGGCTTCTCTTTCCCGCCGCCCCTCCCCTACCGATTGCAGGCGATTAAGGCTCGCCTAGCTCGCTTTATTAAGAACAGCGCTTATAATCGAAGAAGCTTCCAAGAGGGAGGGAGGGAGGGAGGGAGAAATGAAGCAATAAAACTAAATTGTTTTCTTTTGATAGGGGAGATCAGAGAGAGTTTATTTGCAGATGTTAGGATAAAGCGGGTTGATTTATCGACAGAGCAAGAGTGTCGCTCTTAGGACGCCACAAGTACATATTTCCTGAAATATTGCTCAGTACAATATCTAATACACACCAGCACTTCACGAGTATCTGCTCCTACATCGCTCCGCTTGGGCGCTGCTGGTGCTGGGCAAGGCGCAGGAAACCAACAGGCCGGCGCGGGGCCTGCAGCGGTTCCCGGGGGCCAGGGGAGCCCGCCAAGTGACGGGCCGGTGCCCAGGCTGGAGCCCGCCCGCCTCCTGCCCTCCTCCGCTCCCCTCGAGCCTCCCTCCCGCCGGCAATCGCGCGGGGACGGTCCTTTCCCCTGGTCAATATTGGATTAGCTTTTCATTGACCACCAAAGCTCTTGAAGGGAACCCCCTTTAAAATAAAAGAAAGAAATGACTCTCACACCAGGTCCAAACTAAGCCCAACAGTCAATAGGTCGTTTATTTCCCAAGATTCTTCAAGATTTTGTTTTTCAACACCAACAGCCGCGGCCTCCTGATCAGTTAGCTCTGCTCGAGAAATGCCGCCACGCCGGCGAGGGGTGAGGGGAGGGGTCAGCAGCGGACCCCAAGAGGGGAAAAGGAGAGGGGCGCGGCGCACCCCCAAATCGGATGCAGCGCCAGGCCCGCAGCTTAGGAAAGCGCCCGGCCGCTTTTCCATTGTTACCCTGAATAAGCAGCGCCTTTTGCCTGATTATTCCCCTCTCCCCAGCCCGGTCCCCATTAGTTAAGCACCGGCCAAGAAGGCACAAACAGGCAAATGAAGCCGCGCAATCGCTCGTGCTTCTGGGGACCAGCTCCGACGACCAAAGAGGCCTTTCCACCTGGCCTCGCCTGCCCCTGGCCCACTGCCCCGTTAAGCAGGGCTCGGATTCCGCTGGTGCTTCGGTCCGCGAAGAGGCTCGCCCCAACCGCCATTTGCAACGACGTTACTACCGTCATTCCCCGCGTGCATATACTCCTAATTCCCCTTTCGAAAGTTAAGCAGGTGTTTGCTACCTTTACACTCCACTTTTCCCAAGGAATTCCAAGCGGGCTACGGAGTTCGGCTTCCGCTTGAGCCTTATAACAATCTTGTGAGGGAGGCTAACCGGATAGAATTTGTCTGACGCAAAGTTACTCGGTTGGGATATGAACTGGGATCTCCCTACCTCTACGCAATATTTGAATTCACCGGAAATTTTCACCTCAAGGCCGGTACACCGGACAACAAGGCCTATGCCATGAGGCTGTCTTCCTGGCCTCGTGTTTAGGACGGATACACTGAGTGTTGTCCGCTCCTGGCATTTAAGTCTGCTCCTCCTCCTCCTCGTTTTGCCTGGGTTCTGCAAATCTTTGGAAAGACGACTCCCACCTTCCTCAAACGATGGTCAAGCTAGCCTAGAATGGCGGGAGTTGCCGTCGCCCAAACCGGGGGAGATTAGTTGGGGTTGGACAGTTTTGCTATCTATGGGAATTTTGCCCCATGAATGGACACGCACGACTTTCTGCTTTCAGGATCATATATATGAATGAGAGAGTCTTAAGAAAGAAACACCAGGCCTATCCTAGAGGATGAGGTAGAGAGACCAGTAGTTGGATGAATATTAATAGCTCCGTCTTCTTTTTTTTAAAAAAAGAGTTTTTGCAAAGATACGCCAGGAAAATCGAAGGATCGTGGTTGAACGAGGGAGGGGGGTGTCAAAGGCAGCCACTGCGAGGCTGGGCTCTGTGAATAAGGCAGACTGAAAGGCAGGCTCATCTGTCCAATTTTGATCCGATCGTGCCCATAAATCCAGGAACTTTGACGCACCGTCCTGGAATGTTTTGGAGGCTTCTGACTTTTTTGGAGGGGGGTTGGGGGGGGTAGTGTATCGATCTCCAATTTACCTCCACGGTCCGGCAGCCTTATCCAGCCGCAATGACTTTTCTCTCTTGCCCCGGGCAACTAAACCTTTAGAGTACTCACACCGGCTTTCAAACGAAGGGTAATGATGAACTGTGAAAGACGGGGGTGGGGCTGGGGGGGACAGCACAGGCTTTTAAAAAAATTCAATACTATGGCTGAGGCCTTATTTTAGTTTCTGCAGAGATGCAGGCGCCAACTTTCCTGTGAAACTACACGCGCACTTTCAGGGACTTTGGAGAAAAAGGGGCCTTGTTTGCTTTCTTAAAGGAGAAAAGAGATTCTCCCTGCCTTTTCTTCTCCCCCCTCCCCAAACCTCCCCGAGAATAGATATAGCACGAATTTTTAATTCGTCTTCCTTTCACAGACAACAATGCTCGTTTTGAAAAGCGGATACAATTTGGGTTTTGTGAATGTCTCTTTCTACCCTCTCCCGGCCCAGCTGTCCATATGGAAGACCGCCTGTACAACGTGGCTCACAATGGCACCAACTGACAGGCGGAACAAAAACCCGAGGTACTTCCCTCGGACTCGGGGAATGCTCTGCTTCTTCCAAATGCCCCAATCGACGATTGTCATTTTAAAAGGACCAAGAAAAAGAAAGAAAAGGAGGAGGAGAAGGGCTTGGGAGTCTCTCTGTCTCTCTTTGCATCCTGCCCCTCTCGCTGCGGCTGTTTCTCTTCTCCTCTCAACTTAATATGCACGCCTCTAACATCCCCAAGGCCCAGCCTTCCCCATTGTGCTGTTTTGTGACGGGCACTGTATATAGTGCAAAGATAGACTCCCCCCGACTCTCGCGCCGTCCCCAGCGTGTGAAGTGCAAGGCCACGGGGGTGGGGGGGTTAGGGCCACACATCAGCCCTCCAGCTTGATAGACTAAGCAGGAACTCAAGCGGGAGGCTCTCCCCGCCCATCGCCACTGAGGGAAGATGCCGGGGCGCGCCAAAATCGAGCCCCGCGGCAGCGCTCCCGAGGTGGGGTGGGCCGCCGCCAGTAGGGCTTGGTACTTGTGGAGCGCGGCGTCGGAGCGCAAGCAACTCCAAACTAAATACATCAATAACAATAATAAAAAGCAAGGGCCTGCAATGAACTCCGGCCGCAGCTAAGGAGCGCTTTCTCTCTCTCGCCTCACGCCAAGCTCCAGAGAAGTTGCGGGCTCTCCTTTGGGGAGAGGAAAGCCGAGGGCTCGAAAGCGTCTTCCCTGGGACGGGGAGAGCCGCCAAGTCTTTTCGGGGAAGAGAGTCCAGCAGAAGAAAGGCAACCTTCCTCTTCTCCCAACTGGCTGCCGACGCTGGAGTAGGCAACGCAGCGCTCAGGCCTTCTGCGCCCAGGAGGTCGGGCTGCAGCCTAGATCTGTACGCCAGATCCAGCATTTGCTTTGAATTCTGGCCAGCAAGCTCCGCCGAGACCGCGCTTCCAGCTCCGAGGGTCCCCTGGGCCGTTTGCTGAGCCGCGGGAAAAGCTACTGTCTCCAGTGGGGCAAAGTTCAGAGACGGGTTTGTCCTGGCCGCCTCTTCCAAGCAAGAGGTGCGGCGGCTCCTTTCTCTGATCTGTTGGCGAAGAGACTCAAACTGCGCTAAGGGGCCTTTCCGGACGTTCCTTCCCGCCTCCCGGCAGCTGACTATCTAAGAAGGCCTTGTCTTTGGGTCCTTAAAACTCCGGGACTCGTGCTAGGGGATCGTCTTTCCCCTGGTCAGAAAGAATCCAGGAGGAAAACGCAGTCCTTGGCCGTTTTGGTCAAGCGTAGGTGTCGCGTCGCTCCGTCTTGCTGCTGGCGGAATCAACGTGCAGAAAATTGTTGCCTAAAATGTCTTGTCCCGAAGACGCGTGGATGGGATTCCAACGCCAAAAGAGAGGTCGCTCTTACCCAAGTCTCTTGTATCATTTTGGCTCCCCTCACCGAAATCCATGAACAGGGCACAAGCTCCAGAATGACGATTCTGAATTTCGAACCACACACATCACCCACCGAGAAAATAAAAGCACGGAATTGTTTTGAGAATCAGAACCTTCCCTTCAGGCCGAGGCGGAGGGGGATGGGATCTGCCTCCCCACACCCCACTTTTCCTGATCTGTTTATTGACTTTAGTAAATAAACGTAAATAACTGTGTGTATGTGGAGGGGGGGTAGGGAGGAGGAGGAGGCCAAGAATAGATCCTGTCTCCTGCGGGGTAGGGTGGATAAGGGGCGTCTGCGTTTGGGGTCGGGGCAAAGCTCAGCTGGATGGTGGAAGGAAATGCGCTCGGTCTCCAGTATTTTGTGACTCCGAGCTTCGGGATTTCGGCCTACCGGGACAGGCTCAGAGCGAACTTCGTCTGAAGAGGCGCATCTGGTATTCCTACAATGAGTTACCAGATTGAGCCAAACTTTAGAGATCGAATTTAATTGCGCCTAATTCCTAGGAAGTTCCCCAATGTGGCCAAACCTGCCCAAACTCGAACTAATGAAGTGTTTCAAAGAAAGCAAAAAGACACCGTTTTGTTTCCGACAGAAGAAACTCGTTAACGTGCATTTAAAAAGCCTGAACAAAACCCAGAGAAAAGTATACCAGTAATAAAATACCTACAAATATATATATATATATATATATATATATATATATATATATATATATATATATATATATATATATATATATATATATATATATATATATATATGCAAAATTATATGAAGACGATCCTTATATGCGTGTGTACGAGCGCGCATTTATGTATCCTGAAAACACGTGTGTTTTAAAGCACACATGCGTGTACAATAGACCTGTATGTTTTGTTCTTTTGGCTTTGTACAGTTGTAAATTGTGGGGGGGAACTCTTAATAAGAGACAATCCAAAAATAAAGCCCTCCCTTAGACATAACAACCTATCATATATTTAAAACTCGCTAGTTAAAATCTTTAATTATTGTCAGAAGTTTATTTCCATCCTGAGAAATAAAGTTCTTTTTTTCATTTTGAATTCTTTGATTTTTTTTGTTTGACCACAGCTTCAGTCTCACAAAGCATGCTTTACAAAAATCACGAGAACATTCCGTTTTTATTCTTTTTATTCTTATTATAATTATTTAAAATTTGTCGTTGTAGGTAGACAAGACCACTAGCAACGTCGCATTTTTTCTTGTAAACATGGAGCACAAAACACCCCCGAAGAATGGAAACCGACCCCCGCCCCAAGGAAGGAAGAAGCAAGCCCCTCCCCAGCTCAACCCCGGCCCCCCACCCGCCCCGAAGTCTTAGCGGCCCTCGATCCACCCGCGAGTCCTGGGCCTCCCGAGCGTTCACCAAGTCCACTGCTGGGCTTGTACCAAGTGGTGCGCTGTGGGGTACTGGGGGGTGCCGGCCGAGCTGTACTGGGCATTGTACTGCATGTGCTGGAGAGACTGGGCGCTGTAGGCTGAGAAGGGGATGCCCGCCTGGAAGGTGGCGGCAGCCAAGTCCTGGGCTTTGAGCGTGTGGCACGGCTTGCCGTCCCTGACTAAAACCGGCACGGCCACCCGGCGCGGGGAGGGGAGAGGAGTCACTTCCATACCTTTCTCGGCCCGGGCCCGCTTCATCTTGTAGCGATGGTTCTGGAACCAGATTTTCACCTGCGTCGGGGTGAGGCGGATCAGGCTGGCCAGGTGCTCCCTCTCGGGCGCCGAGAGGTACCGCTGCTGCCTGAAGCGCCTCTCCAGCTCGTAAGTCTGCGCTTTGGAGAAAAGCACACGCCTTTTCCGCTTCTTCCCCGAGTCGCCGTTGCTCGAAGGTTCCTTGTCGTTGTCCGGGGACTCGTCCGCGGAAGGCTCCGGAGATTTGGACGCCGAGTCCTGCTGGGAGTTGCTGGACGTCAAGCCGTGCACTGTGGGGAAAGCCACAAAGGAAACGGCTCAGAAGGGAGGGGGGCGGCCGGGTGGGACAGCAGACGCCCCCTTCCCCACCACAGGGTCCCGCCAGGCGCTGCTGCTTGTCGGCTCGCTGCTTGGCTGGCCTGGGGGGAGAAAATGGGGTCCCGGGGCCTTTGCCAGCGGGCGGGCGCTCTTGGTCCCTGCCCGGTCGGAAAGGCGCGTCTTCGCCACGGAACGGTTTTGTAAGGGGAAAGCTCGCCTCCCTTGGAATATTTGGATGGCACGCTGCGCCTAACATCGACCTCCGGTGTTTGTTTATCATGTTTACCCACTCCTTCTCCCTCCCTTCTCTGGGATTATGGGGCGCTTTATTTTTCTTTCTATTAAATGCGTGTCGTACACATAGAGCGTACATGAAAAGATACACACAGAAATATACAAGATAAAGACAAAACGCATGGATTTTAGCAATTTTGCAGGACACTAAATATAGAACAGTTTGGTCTGGAACAACCCACTTTTTAAAACTAACCATAGCGAGCGCAGTCCGCAGTTCTCTTCTGCGTGAGAGTTGTGCGGAGGAGACCTTCCCTAGATTGAAATGTCTTCTCTTAAAACAGCATTTGGACTTTGGACAATTCCCTTAAAAACAAACAGAACGGATTTCTTCTTTCTGGGCTACGTGGATTGATTTTTAAAGGACAATTCAACAAGTCATTCTTTGATCCAGCAGAGCCTGGGGCGATTTACAAACGTCTAAAGCAAGGCCATCCAAAATTTTCCCACAAAGCATGCTCTGTTCGTTAGAAAAGTAGAGAGGACGACTCGGGAAAGAGAAGAGAAAGCAGCTGAGCTGAAGGGGAGTTTTAAAATCTATTTAGGATGGGCTTAGCTCGTATTCTTCGCCCCTCCCCTCAAAACCCCTAAATAAATAAGGATTCAACCCTATTATTTATCCTATTAGCATCTTTAGAAAAGAAAACCCTTTACGTTTAGTTACTTGTTCCAAAAGGAACTTTAAAAGGCAACCAATTTGGCGGTTCATCCAAGTCTTGTGGGGGAGGGAGCAAGCTCACAATAAGAGGGAACCCCAATGTGTAAGTTTGCTTACTTACAAGAATACTGGATGCTCTCGGTGGTGGCAAGCCAACGCGTGTAGGGATTATCAGTATTGTCATAAAAGGGGTTCTTCAGAGGCAGTGTCTGAACAGCGTCCAATGCGGTTGTCCCCAAAACACCCGGCTTTTGGGGGGACTCCGAGCCCTCCGTCTCTTCCTCCCCCCCTTCCGCGATGGATCCGTCTTCGTCATTGGTGTCAGGCAAGTCCAAGATGTCCTTTACAGAAAAGCCAGTCTTTGTGTTGGTTAGAGACATATTCTGGTCAATTTTTATGCAGGAAACTTTGAAGGACCAGTTTGTCAATCCTCTTGGTTCGCCAAACATTCACCGGGAAAGCGGGTGGGTGGGTGGGAGAGAGAAGAGGGAAGGGGGAGGGTTGGGGGATGGGGACGAAAGACGAACGGAAAGGCTGGGGGGGTGGCGGATGGGGGGGGACACACAAAAAATCAGCTGCCGTCTTTGGACATATACTATCTGCTGTTTCAGGCTGGGGCGACGGAGAACCCGGGGGAACCGGGGCGGGGGTGGGTGGGGGTGGGGGCGACGCGGGCTTCCTCAAGACTTTGTAACTCCAGGAAAAATGCCAAGGTGCATTTACTTGAAGGTCTGCTTTAAGCCCAGTGCGCTGGTGGTGCCTCCTTGAAAAAAACAAGCCATTGCTAAGACGGGCTGTCCATATAAGGTTGGTCTTCGTACATGAACCTGCTGAGAGGAGGGAGAAAGGAGGGAGGGTTTGAAAATGCATTAAACGCAAAAGGTTGGCCACGTGTGGGCGGGTCTTGGGAGTCAAGTGGATGAAGACAGTGTTTGCAGATGTGAAATTGTGGGGTTTTTTGGGGAGGGAGATGAGCCTCCACCA
Source organism: Pseudonaja textilis (assembly GCF_049901715.1). NCBI lineage: Eukaryota > Metazoa > Chordata > Lepidosauria > Squamata > Elapidae > Pseudonaja > Pseudonaja textilis. Next base: position 112,183,014 of record NC_141992.1, read on the forward strand.
TTGGTGCTGTAGCACATGATGAGTGGTATAACGTGTCAATTAATTACAAAGATGGGGAGGGTCTTTTCCACACAGTATTTACATACAAAGGCGATCCAAGTAGCTAGATATTCCACATACTTGAAAATACGTTTTAACAAATTGCTTCTGAAATATCCCCTCCCCCCCTCTCTCAACGCACACTTCGAGCGCAATTTTGCATTCATTTTCCATTTTATTACTGACATATAACTGCTCTTCCTCCCCTCCCCCGCTCCTTTATTTGCAAGCAAACTGGAAAATTGACAATTGTGCAATGGCTCGAACTAAACTACCACCTAAAGGACAGCAGAGAAGAGCTCAAAGGAGAAGTCTATTCAAACTCTTGATTGTTACCAAAAGATGTTGTTGGGATGGCAAAAGCCCAATTTATGTAAACCTCGTAGGTCAATATTGTGGTTGAGGCTTAAGGATGAGTGTTAGAAATTAAACAGCAAGTAATTGATTCCAGTTTGCTCCGAAATAAGCTAAACTAGCAGTAAAGAGGATCGTTCTGGTTTTGAAGAGTCGAACGATTTTTGGTGGGTTCTTAAAAAATATTTGCACAAGGGTAATTTGTTTCAGCCCTTCGCTTTCTAAGAGATTAATCTGGGAATGACTCTATAGTAGCCAATGCCTGAATTCAAGAGGAGATTCTAGATTAAAAGACGTTATTTTAAGCAAAGTTGCAAATAGATCGCATTTTTCACATTTATATAACACATACACCCTAAGCCTATGATGTTGCTGTTTATTCAGATAGCATCTTAAGGATACTGGAAAGAAAATAAACCTTGTGGAGGAGACATTGTCGGTCTTCACTGGAGCTAAACTCTCCTTCTGTTTGTTTTCTTTCTTTCTTTCTTTCTTTCTTTCTTTCTTTCTTTCTTTCTTTCTTTCTTTCTCTCCCTCTCCCCCCTCCCTCTTTCTTGCCTGCCTGCCTGCCTGCCTTCAGTCCTTGCGTCCAGTCCTCAAAGATTCGTGGTCCTTTCGTTGTTCTTGCTCTTGGGGCCGGAGACGGAGTCCGGCAGGCTGGCTGTTAATCTCCGAGGGAATCTGGGTGGGGTTGCACTGTGGCAGCGCTGGCCGCCAGGCGGAGGGCAATTTAGGACTTAGCCTCCTTTGAGGAACAGGGGTTACAAAGGAAGTCAGATGGGGTTGCCCCTCATTCCCAAAGCCCTCTAGCTCTTTGGGAGGCGACCAAGAGGCAGGGGCTGCTTGACTTCCTTAAGCGATGGCCAGTGCACCGCTCTGATAGACGGGGTGTGGGGGGTGGGGGGTTCAGAGAAATCCCCCCAAAGCAATTAAAGATCGTTGATCAGTATATTTCCCCGAGTCCCCCCACCCCCTGCCGCCCAACCTCCCATCTCGTATGCGAGGCGGATGACAATGCTTCGGGTGTTTTCTTCTTCTTTTAAAGCAAGTCCCTGAGCGCATCCTGGGTGGTCGGACCCGGGCAAACACAAATACAAACCGATTGCTAAGCTGCGGACAATGGGCGAAATGTAGACAAATGTCCGGCTTCTGTTGGAAGCCTTTGTCCTAGACCAGGTTTTGCATTTATTTCACTGGTGAAATAATACATGATTGACGCCCTCTTTCAATGTGTTCCAACTGTTTGGAATAAATCTGAGGTTGTTCCTAGTTGTCATGGCATTCAACGCCTTTCAATGGACTATCTCTTCATTCATTTCGGAATCTTGCCACAATATTAAGGAAAACCCCTTCATGTGGATGCTTCCTAGTTGGTCTCCTCTTTTCACTCCAGTAAAAAATAATAAATAAATAAATCACAAGGGGGGGGGAGGGGGAGCGGCAGCAACAATCCGTTCAGGGCAAGACCAGGTTTTCAACTGATACACAGCCTTTTCTTCGGGTGTGTAGCGAGAAACAAGAAGGGTGGATGAAGGGAATCTAAACAACCAGGCAAAAATGCTTCAAGCCCATAGTGTATATATGTCTTTAAAATTAAGATGAGGACACCCCAAAGTTTAAAACAAAGGAGATATTTGCTATAGTGTTCTTGCTGTAATGCTGGGTGGCAGCACCAAGACAATGGTTGTGAGGGGCTCTCTAAACAACAGGAGGATTAACAGGAGCAAATGTAATAAATAAATAATTGTAACTGTTGAGTAGCCAAATAAAGAAAGAACCCATTGTTCTTTCACATTGCAATATAATTTTAGGATGGGAAAGAGTGGAATACCCCTTTCTTTACTTTGGAGCCAGGCCAAAAAGAAACAATTAAAGAATAACAGTAAGGAAATGCCAGTTGCAGAAAAAAACTACAAATAGCAGGGGGAAAAAGACACAGCATATAAGTAAACCATGCTGCCAAGCCATTCTGATTCCTTCTTTAAACAACCTAGCTTGTTGCAAGAAAGGGAGAGGTGAGGAGGAGCAGAGATTGAGGAAAGAAAGAATTGTGAGGGAAGCATCCTTTTTGCACAGTTTGGGTAGGAGTTTGGTTTTTGATCAATAATCTTTCTGTTTTCTCCTCCTCCTCCTCCTTTTGATGGGATAGATCTCTTGATGCTTGGGCTCCTGAACCCTTGATTACATTTACAACTGGGTGGAGGGGGGGGGTGGAGGGAGAGAAACCTCACTTGTTGAGTTATATCAATAAAGACCTCCTGGGAGCTACACTTGGGAGCACATGCTCCCCATGTGATATACTCGGACAGATTTGCTCCCACCGGCCACCTGATAAGCAAATATTTTCCTAAGGGAAAATCAGGGCTCCTAGAGAACATTAATCAGCTGCCCTTGGAATGGGGATGACAATGGGCCATTGAGAAGCACATACACCGACTAAGCAACACAGCTGGACTGTGACCAGCCATTCTCTTTTGTACACAAAAGACCTGCAATAAGTCATAATTCCATCCCCGGTGCCTTCACTCTCCCCACTCCCAATCAATCCATGAGGTTTGCATGCAAGTTTACCTTACACAGAAAGTTCCCACAAGTGCAGAAAAATGGTGTCAACGTACAACCAAGGCACATTTTATTTTCTGTAACCTTCTCTCTTTCTAGCTTGATTTGTTGCATGTTTCCAATAAGCATCTACTGCAAAGCTTTAGTGGACTAGTATGGAGTAGCACCTTGAGCCCTTCCAGTAGTAATAGAGGGGGAGAAGCCACGGGGTCTTAGTTATGGACTAGTGAAACCACAGAGGCAAGTTCCACCCTATGGAAATGTGGTGCATGGGGGAAGGATGGATACAAATGCCTCCCCCAGACCAAACACCCAGGCAAGAACATCCCAGTTTGGTTGGCAACAGGGCTGACTGGTCTGAAAAACTGAGGCAGGTTGCTGAAAAATCTAAGCAAGTGGCAAGCCTTGGGAAAGAAAATCTAACTTTAGATGGATTTATACCATGTATTTCTAATCAGTATGATAGAGCCTTCTGAATAAGGACTGCTCTTCTAGAAATGTTTCTTCTTCTTCTATTCCTAAATGGGATACTGGCTTTCTCTTGTGCTTCCTTTTCTTTGAGACAATTTTCTCTTACTCAGGCTATCCACTATGCAACTTAAAAGCCATTCTCCCTTAGCTTCCCTTTCATAGGGTGATTTACTCCAAAATGTGATGTCTCATCTGAGCTTTGAACTGTGGATTAGTGTGGAATAATTAATGCTGTCTACTAAATCTCCAGAGATTTTTGAGCTGAAACTTGTGGGTCTACCTTTTCTTTCAAATCACATTCCCATTTTTTTTTCATAAGTGAACTCCAATGGACTGGGAATTTTAGGTGGTGATGTTCACAGAAATGGCCAGTTTGAACCCATGAAAAGTAACCAGTTTCAGATTGTAGGGACATATTTTTTGTAGTCTACATTTTAGAGAAGGCTCAATATTTGATTAGAATATTGTACCCTTATTGGGTAATTAAGGAGCATCTTAACAAGCAACATAAAGAAAACACCCCTTTGCCTCCCCTCCTCTCTCCATACTCATATAAGTAAATAAACCTGAGAATGAATGGACAAAAGTCAAATGGCTGGTGCTTCTAGAGTGTTGACATGAGCCTAGTAAGGATGTCTGCCCAACAGATTAAGAATCCAGGAATGCTGGCCATCCTAAGCCCTGGAATTAAAATAACCGGGTGGTGCTGGTGGTATTTGAACAATTGAACAAAGAGGCTGAAAAGGAGAGGTACGTGTACACAGCACAAGTGCTTGTACTTCAAGACAAGTGCCCTCTAGGAGTGGGGAAGTGTTTACCTGTTTACTTTTACAGGTAGCTCAAACACTGGGCAGTTGCCTCTTCACAGATTTTGCAGCTGTCTTCCCCACATCTCAAGCTTTAAGGAAGGGTGTAGTTTCCAAAACGTGGGCTTAACCCTCACCCGGGACTCTATTTAAAATAATGCAGGGAGATAAGGGCAGAGAAATAGACTTCTTAGCTGCTGCACTCATATAAATTGCTGGGACACTTCTACCACAAAAAGGATTGCTTGGAGGTAACACTACTGTCCCCAACACCAGACAATCTTAGCAGTCCTTGACTTATGGTTAATTCGGAAACCAGATTCAAAAACCAGCAGCGCTGATTACATTTAGAATTACAGAAATTGTAAAGGTGAGAGGACGTTCTTAAAAGAAATGATTTTGTGGGTTAGTTCTGGAAAATGTGGTCGTTTTTTTCACATACCCATGAATGATTTACAGTGACAGCAATGTGGTGATATTTAAGTGTACGTTTGTGCAATTACTACAATAGAATTTCAGGCAATGTTACTTTACAGTCTGATAAGCATACACACGCACACACACACTGCAAGGTGTGAAAGAAAGATGCAGCAGCTAGTCTGAGGTCCCATTTGGCCCTGATGCTAGACGGCCAATTTCATTGTCTTTCTCCTCTTCTCCTTTCTTTATCTGCTACTGGACAGATGCATACCAAGTCGTTAAAAAAATACAAGGTATTTCTTTTCCCTTTCAACAGTACATTGCTGATTATCATTTTTTTTTTGTATTTGGAAACTGAGGAAAAAAGAGTTTATCAGGAGTTTCTCCTTTTGAAAGATGCAGGGAGGGAGACAAGATACTGTACAGTGAGTCTATAGGGTTGATCTTTCACCCACCACAACATCCCACCTTGGATAATAGCCTTCAAGTGGATTAGTTTATTGTTTGATTAGAGCAAAGGTGCAAGTAAATTGTTTTCATTCATCCGTCTACAAAAACACATTGCACCTTTAGCGCTCCTAGTGAGGATTAGTTGAAAGAAGATACAAAGCCTTACTGTGTGGACGGCCTGTTTTATCTCAGGTTTTATAATCTTAGGATAGTACACTTGAAATCAATAAGAACAGATAACACTCACCTATAAAAATCTGCTTTGAATAATTATAAGAAAGGCATTCACTTCAGCAGAAAACATACCTCGAATATTGAGGGCAAATCCAGTCTGTCTTTGTTCTAATGTTGGTTGGGTGGTAACAATGCTTCCTCACCATAGGATGCTATTCTAGCTTCGAATAAAGGTTATTTGAAAAAGGCTAGATTTACAGTAGAACTCTATATGTATCTGCAACATGTAAGGCCCAATGACTTCAGGGGGACTTGCAGCCACAGAACTAACTGTGTTCAGAATTTTAATATTAAAATTGATATGAGCTATTTGTGACTACCATTGCTTATTTAAACCTACATAGCCTTCACATTCACAACATTTTAACAGCGATCTTGATCTCTTGATACAAACCCAATCCTTCTACTTTTATTTGACAGAAATCTAAAGTAATAGCAATAAAGTGGGACACCCCCTCCCCTCCTCACAAAATGCACTGCTGGAAAAAAAATATTGGAGAAATTGTCTGAAAACAAATGTCCATGAAACTATCTCTAATACTGATTTAACTCTCTCTAGCTGTGGTGCAGTAGTAGGGAACTGTGGGAACAGAGATCAATACTTCCATAATGACAAAAGGCAGAGGAAGCTTGAGAAATGAGCCGCTGCCAGGCTGCGATCTCTCTTCCAGCTCCGACTTCCAGCTTTCTCAAGAAGCAATCGGTTCCTTGTTTGTTTGCAGTGTAGAAAAATTAAACTCTGTTCAACATGTCAATTTCTAAATGAGTTTTTTATTATAATGATTATTATGATTCCCCCCCAGCACTGGCTTTGATAACAAGCTTTTTCCTAATTCTTTCGGAAAACCTCCCAAGGTTACAAATTGTAATAGATATCGCGGTTTTCTTTCTGCAGGCTAATCGGTTATTTACGGGCTCTGCCAAAGCCAGAGGGCATGTGTTAAGTCTTTGATAAAACCACATTTATGAGATTTTCTCAAATATACTAATGCAACAATACGAAGTACAATAAGCTGTTCTTTCAACTAACTTAAAAACAAAAACAAGGAACAGAAACACTTGACATTATCATATATGCAAGTAGACTTTAGAGCTGCCTTTCAGCTGTAATATTTTCTGCAAAAAGTAGGATCTAACCTCTGGTTATCCTTTTGGTTCCAATTTATTATGGCCATTTAATATGTAAGACTAAAAGCTTCCTTCCCCCAAGCCAATTCTTCAGCTTTATTCATTCGCTTCCCTTCAATGATTAAACGTGTAGATGGGATTAAACATTGTCAGCTTGCCTTCAGAACTGTTCTCCTGTCCAAAGAAAGGACCTATTGCCTCTGGGTTTTTTTTAAAAAATACAGACAATTATACAGACAAGATATTTATCTTTCTTTATACAGCTCTTGGCTATCCAAATTAACTTCATGGACAGAAGCGCATGGCTGGTACCATTGACTCAGAATTTAAGTAGTTGCAAGATCAAAATCTATTTTAGGCCCTTACAGAAAATTTCTTGAAATACTTTTTTTTTTTAAATGAAAATAATGATCCTCCCAAAGAAACTGGACCACAACTTTCTGATGCTTAAGGCATTCTTCAAGAGCGGAAGTGAACTAAATAAAAGGCGACTTTCTCTCTTTATGTATTATAATTACTCTGGAGTAATTTCATGAAAACGTCAAAGTGCAAGAGAAATTTGCCCAATTGATTCGGAACAGATTCTGAATTATTTCTGATCCTGTGGCGAACTCTGCCGACTCAGTCAAGAAGTGCTTCCCTCTCAGTACTAACCGGTTCTCGGCCCTACTCAAGGTTCAACTATGCTTCGGGAAGGTAGCAACCTACCTGTCCCAGAATCAACCTTTTCCTCTCCCTGGAGGAAAAGCCACCTTAAAAAAGATTCATAATCGTTCTCTCTGCTAATCGAGCCGAACCCGCCCTGGAGCGTTTCGGAGTTTAGGAAGAGCCGAGCCGAGCTCCGACGCGAAGCGAACTGCAGAGCCGGCGCAGGAGGGCGCGCGCTGAATCAGCGGGGCCGCCCGAGCAGGTAAAGGCGGGCGCTGTTCGCCTGCCGAGGGGGGGGGGCGGGGTTAGGAGTGACCTCTCCAGCAGGTGCCGCTGCACTCGAGGCTCCCAAGCAGCGGGCGCACTTTCCCCCTTCTCGGCCAGCTTTCTACCTGGCGGCGGGGCGCGGGATGCGGGGCTCAGACCCCCGCGCGGAGGCAGCTGGCTGGTCGCCTCTTCGCCCTTCCAGCCTGCGCGCCTCCTTTCCACACCCCCCCTCCCTCCCGCGGTCCCCTCAGCAACCTCGCTGCCGGGTCGCTCCCTCTCCACCTGGCCAGGTGAGCGGCCGCCGTCACCTCCTCCGGCAAAATCTTCGACCTGGACCCTGCTGAGCAATGGGGGGGTGGGGGGGGTCGGGGCGCCCACTTAGTCAGCCCCAGGCCCGCAAGGCAACTTGCAACTCCCCCTCTCGCTCCAAGTCCCCGGCGCTTCCTCTCTTTGCGCGCCAAACCCAGCAGCCCTCCGAAGAACTTGGCGCGCCTCACTCTGGCCCAGCGGCTCCAGGGCTCCCTCACCGCCCCCTCCCCCTCAGGCTCCGCGGACACGAGGTCCTTTGGGGGAGCGCGCACCCTCGTCTTTTCGCCGTCGAACCCCGAAGTTGTCTTTCTTGCCGGGGAACCCATCCCGATTCGCCCCGGACCTCCCCCACCCCGGCCGCCTTCCTGCGTGACGAGACGAGACCCCAGGCGAACCCCAGCCCCCACCCCGCTCTAGGCGAGAAAGAAGAGCCCGCCTCACCTGGAGGCGAAAGCCGGGCCTCGTGGCGCGCGCCTCTGCTTCGGTCCGGCTCTCCTGGTGCGTGGCTGAGCGTCTGCGTCTAATAAGAGAGTTCCGGGCCCGGCTCGGCTAGAGTGCCGGCCTGGGGTTTCGCTGGCGGGCGGAACGAGAGTGTCTAATTTGTGGTCGCGTGGAAGGGGAGGCTGCCTCCGCCGCGCTTTATATAGCAAGCCCAGAAGCCCGGACTCCTTCCTCCCACTGCGCTCCCTCACATTGTCTCAAATCAGTCAGCGGGCTCTCCACGAGCCGGGCTGGCTGAGGAGAAGGGGCTGCTGCGCTGCATCTCTCCCCCTCCCCTCCCCTCCCTTCTGTCTCTTCTCGACGACGCGGTCTTGTTTGTTTTGCTTCCTGCTCTGACGTGGGACAAAATATTGACCATATGTTCATCGGTAATAAATTGGTAGGAAGCGCAAACACGCCTGTTCCTGCATGGCTCTCTCTATCAACCGCTACCAACACGGCTACGCTCCTCCTAAGCAGATGGGCCTCCAACACCCAGCCCGCTGCCAGCCCAGCCCAGCGTCCTCAGTCTGATCCGCCGCTTTCCAACAGCAAATGGACCTTTCTTTCCCTGCCTGGTTGCCTCCTGTAGCCGCCACCTAAACTTACCCAGCTTTGCTAACCCACCAGCCACATCTCCCCCTCCCATTTTTAACATGCGCACCTTCCCATAAATCGCTCCGTAGCTAAGACACTGTAAAACCCCCAGGGGCCAGATGTGGCACGTTATTTGTGTGCGAAAGCTCGTTTACATTAGATATGCTGATCCAAGCTTTGATAGTGGGCTTGCAAGAGATTAAGGTTGGTTTTTCATCGGCGGTTCCAGCTGCAGCTTTTTTCCCCCTCCCTTCTTCTTGACGGGGTGTGTGTGTGTTTGTGTGGTGGTGGTGGTTGTGTGTGAATGCGGAGAGGGAAGGAGAGACAGCCTCGGTTCTTCAGTGCCAGCCTCAGACGGGGTGAGTTGACACTTTCTCCTTGGTCCCTCACTGCTGGGGCCAGATGCTAGGAAACGAGGCCCTTGCTCCCAGCGCAGAATATGGCTCCCCCCACTTTCCTGTATCTGACCAACAAATTCTGAGACACAGCCCCTGCTCGCAGAACACTGGTGTGGCATTTTATTCCACCACTTCCTTATATAAGATACAAAATGCAGCATACGAAGAAACTCCATTAATCTAAAGCTACGGGCATCTTCATCACATCACATTGCAAACCCCAAATTTACCTCTCCCTGCTTTACACAGTCTGGCAGTGGGATCTTAGGAGCCACCACTCTGCAGCTCTGTAATTAGTCTCATTGCAAGTCCAGCTTACGTAATGAGGCTTCCCATCTCCTGTCTTGTCACCAAGAGGTTAATGGGGATTGTGACTTTAAAGTGCACCCTCCTTCTTTCCCATTAAAAACTCGTCAGCCGCCTGACTTCATCTAGCATAGCATCATATGGGACCTTGGAAGTCTTCTAACCCAGTCTCCTACCCAAAGCAGGAGACCTTATTGCATCCTGGACAAAGGGCTGACTACACAATCCAAGCAAGGCCCAAATGCCTTGTCGGAAGTACAGGTTATCACCCGAGGCTTGCGTTTCGTTTTTCAGTTGGGTGGCTTCATATCATGTTTTAAAAGAAAATTATCTTGAAAAATAAATTAGTAGTTCCATCAATACATCTTCATTTCTATCTCCATCACTATGGATATACCAATCAGGTCTCATTGAACAAAAGCTACACATTACAGATTATTAATAAAGGGTTAGAAATAAAATGGTAAGTATGTATGTTTTGTTTATAGACCGCGTTGCATAATTCTGCTGATCCATTGCAAAAATAAATATACCCCCCAAAAAGAAGAAAGAGAATAAAAATGAGTGAAAGGATGGCTCAGTTGCCTCTCAAAGGAAAGGCCCTTCGCCCTGTTCGAAATAGAATGGAGTATTTGGGTCTGGAAGGAGCCATGAAGTGAGGGTAATAAAAGGAAATGTTTCCTTGATTTTCATAAAGGACCCTGGGTAAACCTAAGGAGTTTTCTGAGCTTCTGTGGGGCAGAATACTGATCTAGGAGAACCTTGAATTAACTCAGCAGCAAAGCAGTTCTCATCTAGTCACGACCTCCCAGTGAGAAGAATTAAGCACCTGCTCCTTTCAGTTGGAGCACTGCTGGATCGAGAGAGAATTTAGTGCTCACTTTTAGATTTAGCATAAATCCCACAATTTTATTCCAATCAAAGTTGGTATGCGGTGTCAGGCAAAAGTGTAAGTTGCTATCATGTACCTATTTACTTCAAAGGAAGTCACGTATGGAATGCATTGGAATCACATAGTTCAAGGAACAAGTCCTATAAATGGGCCTCTTTCTTCTGTCTCTGCTATCCCATCAGTTGTTACCTTCTGTAACCAGAAGAGTTAATACTATACAAATATAAACAGTAATCAATTCAGAAAGGGAAACTCAGCCCTGCCTCTTCCTAGCCTGGAAGGCAGAAGAGACCTGGTCTCCCCTCATTCATATCAATCACAAAAGGAAGCTCTTGCTCCCAGCCATTGCAGGAAGAAATACAATTTATTTCCCCCTTTTATTGGGTAACTACAGTTAGGGAGCATCATGTAACAGTGCGAAAAAGTGAGCTTGGATATGAGAAAGGAGACATTTCAGCAGATGCAAAGAGAGCTATGCAATGAACCTTTTACCCTGAAGTGCTGAACACCAACAATAGCTCTCTAACTGTGTGAGTTACCTCTCAGCTCTTCATAAGGCACTGAGAAACCTTTAATTACTGCTGTAAAATCTCAAGTCTCGCTATGCCTAGCAGTAGCTGTTGATCTTGACAGGGTTACTATACTGTACTTCACTTTTCCTCAAGGAAATTAAATCTTTATCTATGGTTAAAAACAGGTTATACGGCTTTACTAAAAGCCTTATTTCACAGGTAAGAAGAAAAGCTCTCTTGAGCACTCTTTATGGAAACATCTTTCCTAGGTGAGTAAGGTTAAATTTGAATTCTCTTCTTTGGACAGATAAGACCTGATTCCATAGACTGTTCCACAGAACTGTGTTTTTTGCTGCTCATCTGTGTAATAAACTGTGCCTAATGTGTGTTGGGGTAGGGATAAATCAAGTAATATTTATGGCTAGTGCAAGTATAACGGTACCCCACATAGTGTAAGATTTCCACTTCTGATAATTGAAATGAATGGTTTTGAGTGGTGGGTCTACGAACTATAACTTCTTTAAAAACAAACTTAATTTCCATTTCTAAGTATAGAAATCAACATCCCCAAGGACATGCTTCAGCAGAAGATGACCACAGTAAAGTATTTCAATGGGAATCTCAGGCAAGGGCTTAATTATTTTCTACTGAATCTGGGATGTAAACCTTTGCAGAGAGGTAGTCATTTTCACCTTTTACAATAAAAGCAGCAAAATGTATTCTGGCACCTTAGATTAAAACATTGCTGTCATGTGGCTTGGCTGATACACAATACACTTAAAAGATCTACATTTGATTGAAATGTGTCTCATATGATTCTCATATACTTAACCTTATTTCTCTAAGTTAAATCACATTGGCTTCCCAGAAAATAAGCTTGTCAAAGTTTTACTTTTACATTATTGAGTTTAATGGTATGAGTAGAAATTGATAGGAATTTAAATAAAATTAGAAAAAGGAATTTTGCTGGAAATTTGAGACTAGTTTGTGCATTCTGAAATTTAGAACCCAAAATGGAAAAGTTGATTTTTAAAAGAAATAATAGAACTTTGAGATACTATTTGAACAGATATTGGATGTATGGATCTGTAGTAACTTTAAACAAATGATGTTCATTAATTCTGTGAATAACAGGAGATTTGTACAAGCACTTTGAGAATCCAAACTTAAATGGCTATAAACACTAGAAAGACATCATCATCACCATCTTCATCTCAACTACACTGGATTAACTGCTATACTAGCAGTATGTACTAAATCCACCTGATAATATGTTTTTCATAACAATACTAATACACGCAGTACTCACTGATGCTGTAATTAGAGCCCTATATAAGCAGAATGTCTACTGACTCTCAACCCATGTCCCACTACTATTTTTCAAATAATTCCATCTCCTTCCTCCCTCTTCACTCCCTCATGTGCTGGTCTTTCTGCATCATTAAAGGAGTTTGGGATATGATACGGTAATATTGCAGCTGTATCAGTTACCTCCATCTCTTCAAATGGTCACTGAGGGAGAAGTAGGCCCTTTATCTTTAAAAAAAAACAACAGGTCTGGAAATATATTTGGGGCCTCTAGGAGCCTGGACATGAACATAGCCGTCTAGCTTTAAGAGCATATAATTGAAACTGATAATATCCAAACTTCAGATAGTCCAAACTTGCAATCATTTTTAGTGTCTGTCTGAAATTACAATGTCCCTAAAAAAAATAGATTTACGACCAGTCCTCACACTTATGATAGTCATAGCATCTTGACCATCACATGATCAAAACTTGGGCACCTGGCATGTATTGATGATTTATTTTTAAAGTTCTACATTGGATCTAGAGATTCAGCAATCCTGAGCCTGGCACAGGATATAAAGAATGTGAATTTGTGTCCCAATACATTTAAACATGACACAATAATTCTGTGACTACAGTCTGATCACCTCAGTCTGACTCTTCAGATGTTTCCTTTATCTTGTTCTCTACCCAGGAATGAGACAGACAAGTCACCGGGTCTACATATTCTAATATTAGTCTCTTCCTCCTCTTCCTTATTGCCTTATAAGGACTATTCCATAGAGATAGAAGGAATCTCTAAGGCAGGGAAGCGGGGTTGGCACTGATACCATTTTCTGCCTTTCCAAGGATGGTTGAATAGAAGGGCCCAGGCATAGAGAATCAAAGATGTCTGAACACAGGAATTTGTTCTTGGAAGAGGTACTAGTGCTCCTACACAAAAACTCATTCTTGATCATCCCAAGCTTTTTTATTTTCTGTAATACAATTCAGGAGAAGGGTGGAAATACAATTACATTGCAGGTATTTGGGAGTTAGAAATCCTTACTGATGTACTGCAAATGAACTATTGGTAGAACTAGAACTTCTAATCCAAATCATGTAATAAAACAGAGCAGTATTATGATGAATTATCATTAGCATTTTTTTTTCTTGCTAGATCACAAACAGCTTATTTATTGCTCCTTGACAGTAGCATTGAGGAATAAATTGTATTGTCCATTAAGGCAGAATTTCATATATTACAATATCACATTAAACAAAACAACTTTGGATGGTGATGATTAGTATGTGTTCTCAAGGGTAGGATAATTTAATGTTTCTGGATTAAATACTGTGCATTCACGTGAGAGTCAGCAAGTATACTCTAATTACAAGTATTGCTCAATAAGTTTGTATATGTATAATGAAGATTGCCATTTAGAAATACTTAATGTGTGAACCACTTAGCTAAATATACCCTATCAATTATATACAGCAGGTCAGAATTTTTGTTTTCTCTCCTCTGATTATAGAAATTAGATTCAAATATTTGAAATGCCATTATGGACAAATAAGCTGTGTTTGGCTTTGGAGAATATAAATTGCACACCTGCGGATTAATGAAATCCACTTTGACTCCCATTGAGTTGTATGTGACAATATCTGTGCAACGAAGGCAAGGTATCACCCAATATTTGTAAGTATCATTAAAGATTCTGGTTAAAACCGTTGCTCCCACATATTGGAGTGACAATATCCTTATGAAATTGCTTTATGTAATACTTGAAACAGAGCAATCTTTTCATCTTCACATGCACATTGGTGAAGACTATCTTTATATTTAGGTAACCAACCCTAACCATACACCCTGTGTAGCAGATAAGCATCTGTGATTAACAGATGGCCATTGCTTATGGTGTGTTTTAAAAACACACATAGCAATCTGTCAGTAGCAAACAGAAATTAATTTCACATTTATCACTGTACAGTTTATTTTGATTCTGATACGATAGCTTTTGCTTAGGTTTTATTTCAGTTGATTTTCAATTTTGTTATAAAATACACCTCCAGCTATATTTTTTAAGTCACAGGTTTTCTGTTTACGTAGAGTTGCAATTGTATGCTTGAGTTGACTAGGCACATACAAGACCAGTCAAACATAATGCTGTTAAAGTGGAAAATGATTAAGAACCTTTGTCATCATAATAACTGAGATTAGAAAAAAATTTCAGAAATAGTGATAACAAAAAGGGAAGAAGAAAAAAGAAGAAAGAAGGAGAGGAGGGAGAGGAGGAGGAGGAGGAAAAAGAGGAAGAAGACTTTATGACAAGCCATGAAAGTAATTCCAGCGATTAGGAAATTGAAGTGAGGTTTTCTGTATCCTGTACAGAGGAGGATTTGTAAACTGTACAGATGCAGATAGATAACAAGATGTCCATAACAAAGTACATTTATTGGTTCATCAGGTATCCTCATAACTCACATTTGTGATGAAGTTCTTCTTTAATGACCAATCCTTTGTATATCTGCCTTGTAGTAAAAGATGGTTATCTCCTGACCCATCTCATAGCGATAGAAAGCAGCTCCCATGAGTTGGGGAGTTCAGGCAAAAGTGAGGAAAACTCCCCCCAACCCCTCAAGGGTCAATTTAATGACCAATCGGGATTACAGATGTGGCCATATGACATGGACTACACTTCCCAGGGTACCTTTAACTACATTTACCACAAGGGACAGCTCATAATTCCTAAGTAACTATCCAATTCCCATAGACTGGCTGGGACAGCACATGAGGAATTGGGGAGGGATTGTTTGATGTCACTGCTTCATCCACAACTGAAGATGTTTTGACAAGCAAAAAAATCTGGTGTGCTTCAACTATTTGATGGATTTTTCTTTTGCTTCCACATTTAGGGCACCATGGAACTTGAAGTGCATTTTGTAGATCTGATTAGAACTAAAAATTTTGGCATGCCAAGCCAACTTTCTCTTGTTTCAGAAAAAGAAACATAAACTATCTATTTACCTCTAACAGCAAAATTGCCTGAGTTGGCTTGGCACACCAAAATCTTTAGTAACTAACATTTACAACTAAATAGAGACCTTAGTAATGATAATATAAAATGTTCTTATGACAGAGTCACACCTGCATGCATGTGTGCAGACACACTTCCTGTGTGTACTGTGCCATGGATGTGGGGCACATTGCTAAGTTAAGAACCAAATGCAAACAGCATATGGTTCCTGGAGGGAAAGCGTGTGCTTAAGTTAAATAGGTCAGAGAAACAACCAATAATAGAGGCAAATAAGAGCTTTGTGTGGCCCAGACAAATCCACCTCTGTACAGGATACAGAAAACCTCACTTCAAGTCCTAATCACTGGAATTACTTTCATGGCTTGTCATAAAGTCTTCTTCCACTTCCTCTTTTTCCTCCTCCTCCTCCTCCTCCTCCTCCTCCTCCTCCTCCTCCTCCTCCTCCTCTCCCTCTTCTCCTTTTGCTTTTTATATTAGCCCACTCACATGTGCAGCTGGATCATGTTAATACTGTTTGCTCTGTTGTTAAATGATACAAGAGGCTTACAAAATGATTTTGTCATGAAGTTTCCATGTAAATGACAATTGATTGGAAGAAATACATATGCCCCACAAAGGTAGCTTGGAAATTGTGATTAGAATCAGAAATAAAGAGATGGAGAGACATATAGGAATTAAAACCCGGGACACAGGTTTATTGTTATCTTGCATAACAGAGCTGAATAGAAGTAACCTGTGAGTTGGTGTCCTATTATTTGCCCAATGAGATTCAGCCAACAATGAGACAATTTCACAAGCATTTCCATTCTTGTTTATTCTTTTAGCACCTGGCTATTTCCTGTGTTTCTCCTCAAGTCTCATTACCAAAATTGGCCAAGCCATTCAAAACCCTTTGCCTATTCTAAGTCTGTAACTCAAATCTTGAAATCTTCTTTCATCCAGAAATGTTACCCAATGCTGTTTCATTCCTGTAAGACCTTTCCACATAATTCAGCACAGATATTTTTAATGTCTTTTACAGTTTTCTGTCCTTTCCACACATTTGTAGAGAATAAGCAGGCAAAATCTTGTTAGGAGTTCTCTACTGGGGTCAAGAGGTCTGCCATTTCTTGCATTTATTTCATCAAATAAAATTTGATTTCTGCCAAAAGCAATAGTTTTAATTCATCCTCCCTCAACTTCCCACAATGACAGAAAATCCCAGCAGTACCTTTTTGGTAATGACATCGTATCACTGCCACATCTCTCTTCAGCCCTTGGCTACTAAACAAATAAATAACAACAAAAGATTATCTACTGGTGCTGTAGAGATTAGCTTGGCAAACATGGCCAAATGAGCCCAAATGCCTAAAGATGCCTTCTTTTTTCTCCACACCCTGTTTAATAGAATAGGAAAACGATATATAGTCTCTCTGAGTAATGGTAGCATTATTGTATGTATGTGTATATAGTTTTTTTATATGTAGATTTTTACCTAACATTTATGAATAATCTTTGCTCCCATACCTTACATCCATTAGTCTGTGACCTGTACTTCAGATTAATAGTAAACAGATGTTGGACTTATTTATCCATCAAATGTCTTCCAATATTTGATTCTATTATATCTTTCTTTAGTCTTTCTTCTTAAGGTTGAACATACATAATGGTACTATATTCTTAATTTCCTATGGAACTATTTAACTTTTTTCTTTATTATTCTTATTGCCCTTATCTGAGCATGTTTTAGTTTGCCTGAATCTTTAAAGTGTAGGTGCCCAGAATTTGACAGAATATTCAAGTTGAGATTTGGCTAATACTTATTATTAATGTGTAAAGTGTAATTATTAATGGAGACCAAGCATGATGCATGAATTTAAAACTTTGTGAAAATTATACAATGTTAATGCTAGGAATATTTGCACAGATTACTCAGTGATATTTTTTTGCTACAATTCTCCTCCAGCTCATCCAGCCAGAATCCTCTTCTTCCCATATTAATATTGAAAAATTGTTTCCTGTATGGCCTTCTTTCAAGTCATATGATGATAAGTGGTTGATGATAAGCCATTTAGACCCGGAAGAAGTTTCTTTGGCCCCAGTCTTGTGATCCCAGATCCAGTGAATCTTCTATTATTTTAAAGATGCCTCTGAGCATTCACCCATCTCTCCATTAACCCACATAAAGGCATTTATCTCACCTGCATTGGAAGAGTTCAGTTAAGTAGATATCTTAGTTGCTTTCATAATTGCTGTTCAAGCTTTATCTGGCTAGCTGAATTTTCTGATAACACATGGCCTTCTAAAATTTTGTAGCCCTATATAAACACTTGTTGTTCTTTGTAGCTTCTCTGATGATAGTTTTTGAGTCCAAGTTATTGGACCAGAATCCTTTCCATATCTTCCCTGGTCAGTAAAATGATAATCTTACCTTTCAGTAAGCTAATTTCCCTGTCTTCAAATTGCAATATCAAAACTTTATGGAAGCTATTTCATTCTATTCCCCCCCACCCCCCGGTGTGTAGATTTTATTCTAGTTGCAGAAAAGATCTGTGCCTATACACACCTAGCAAATTCCACTAGAATCGGATTGGTTGTTTAGTGTCTCTCCCTTAGAGTAAAAACACTATATAAGACAGACTGAGTAAAAATAGAGAAATCTCCAGGTGAGACTGGAAATCATGCAAAACTTCATAAAACAAGGATTCTGGCATAATATACAGTAATATCTGCACCTCTGTGGCCTGGGAGTTTATGAAAAGGGACATATACATACATAGATAGATATAGATTATATAGATATATAGATGTCATGTTTCCCTGAAAATATGACCTACCCTGAAAATAAATCCTAACCTGATTTTTGAGGTGGACCTAATATAAGACCTACCCCAAAAGTAAGCCTGGGGATGGCTGTAGCCTGCTGGCCCTTAATGCAGCACAAATACCTGTATGTCTGAGCATGGAGGCAGAGGCATGGAGGCAGAGACAGGTGATCCGGACATGCTGTGAGGCTGCCTGGCTCATGGGAGGCTTGCAGGAGGCTTGTGTGGTGCCACTGGCAGCAGTGGGAGGCAGAGGCATGGGGAGAGGGAGAGAAGTGATCCCAGCTGCATGGCTCATGTGAGGCTTGCTGGAGCAGCCGCGCTTTAGCAGCAGGAATGGCACCCACTGATCAGCTGTTCTGTGAAGATGTGAGGTGTGTGGGTCCTCCTGCAGCTTTTGCAGCCCCAATCAGCTACAAAAGCGGCCACGCTTCTTGGAGGTGGCAGCTGGAACAGCACCCGCAGATCAGCTGTTCTGTAGACCAATCTGCTGGTAAGACCGTTAGTCAAGGAGGCGTGCGGGGCAACTCACCCCTGTACATTGGAGTACACTGGAGGAAAAATAAGCCCCCCATGAAAATAAGACCTGGTGCCTTTTTTGGTGGCCCCAAAAATATAAGACCTGGTTTTATTTTTGGGGAAACATGGTATATAGATATGTGTGTGTCTTCCTGAAACTTTGCTGCTCACCAAACCAGTATACATCTAAAATTCAATAGTCCATGACTTCTATTTCCAATAGCTCATAGAATAGATCTGTGGCTAGTTTATAGACAAAGTCAACCTAGAATGAAATCAGCCATGTACTGCTTCCTGATGATAATACATTGTGATTGGATCCCACTTGCTTACTAGATAAGGCTTATCTGTGGGTATTCAAATGTGCAATAATTGTACAAACTCTTATTTTTTCAGAGGAGGAATATACTTCTCTAAGCTTATTTTGGGAATAAATATACCGCTGCCATCATTCTAAAACCATAAACTAATGGTTCTATATTGAACTTATCCCCTGTATTAATTCTTTCTTGGTAATCTTACAGCTACAAGATCTGCACTGTATTTTTCCTATCAATCACAAGGTGAAAGCAAAATGATTCAGAAACCTGGTTCAGATCTTTGCAACCCAGATCTGGTGGCCTTACTCATAGTGTGTCTTAGATCTGGGGAAGATGGAGGAGGTATCCCGACTCTCATTTAATCAGAGGACCAGGTGATTATGAAATCTTTAATACTTTATTTAACAAAAACTTAAAGAACAGGATGTACAGCATATTCTTTCTTTTTACAGAGTTACATAAACAAAACTCTTCTTTATGCTTTATTATAAAGGTATTGTTTAATTTGCAGCAAATGTCCTTCCCTTTTCCTCTTTTTATTTTGTCCCAGTGGCAAAAGGCACATTTAAAATTGCTCTTAGATTTCTCTTCTTTCCTTAGGCTACTTAACTTTTTATTTGCATTCCATTAATGCAAAAAAGTACAAATTGCAATCTCTCTCAATTCTTTATACAACAAAAGCAAGAGGCTGAATTCTCAAGTCTGTCAAGAGCCTTCTGGATGTTGAGCTTATCTTTTAAGCATTGACTATTTCTCAAACTTGCTGTCGTCTGTAAATTTGATGAGTTATCCCCTTCATTCATGAAGATGCTGAAAAGGTTGAGGCTGAGGACTAAACCTTGAGGTATCTCACTACATACTTCCCTCCATGTAGATTTAATTCCATTGAGTTACCTGCTGAGTGTGGTTGGTCAGCCAATTGCAAATCCATTGGAGGTGATGCTGCTTATTCCGTATTGTTCTAACTTATCAAGAAGCAGGTTGGGTCTACTTTGTCAATGCCTTGATGAAGTCCAAGTATGCTGTGACCACAACATTTTGCTGTTCCACTCATTTAATTACTTTATATAAAAAAGGGCAATAAGATTTGTCTAGCATGGTCTTATTTTTTTAACAAGCCCATGTTGGTTTCTAGTAATCACCTTGTTTGTTTCTAGGTGTTCATGAATCCTGCACTTGATTATTTTTTCCAAGATTTTCCCAGGTATTGATGTCAACTTGATAGACCTATAATTTCCTGAATCCATTTCTCCCCTCCTTTATGTAGATTGGAACCAAGCAGCGTGGTGGCCTAATGGTGAAGGCGCTCAAGCAGCGTGGTGGCTTAGTGATGAAGATGGTCACCTCCCACTTGGAAGGTTGAGAGTTCTCCTGGTGGTGTTAGGAAAGGCATCTGGTCAATAAATGCTCAGCTCTGTCAGTCGCCCTGACTCTACCCTGAGTTAAGGGATTACAAGGTCAAAAAGGGAGGGTGTTTGGTAGATTGGAACCACAGTCCTCTGTGGTTTCCAGTCCTCTGTTATTTCCTTGTGCTACATGAACTTTGAAAGATTGCATTCAATGGGTCCAAAATTACATTTGCCTCTTACTAATTCCTTGCCTATTTTGACATGTAAACCTGTTCTATTTTGCTTGGTGCTGCTCTTGATAGGTTGTGGTGTTTCTCCCTTATGCCTAAAAACAGATGCTAAGAATTAAGGAATTAAGCAGTTCTGTTTTCTCCCTGCTTCCTGTCAACTTCTTGCCATCTGCTCCCATTGCCAACAAAAAGAAACTCTTATACCTCATACTTGCTATAGGCATGCAGGAAGGAAGACTTTTATATCAATATTGGCTGGAGTCTTATAATAATATGTACAATTTATATATTTTGTTTTTGAAACATATACTTTATACAGATCTGAAGGGCCTGTATAAATATTTCAACAAACTTTACAATCTTTCAAGAAAAGTAAGTAGGAAAGTAGGAAAAAGTAGGAAAATGAGTCGCTACAGTTTTGGCTTTAGCTGCCCATTGAGTTTATAGCTAGATTGAGTTTTGAACCAAAATTAGGAGTCAAACTGACTGCTTTGTGACAAATGATATTAACCTCCTAAGTTTTCAAAGTGAACAGCAATTGCAGGTGGACTGGATTACAACCATGACATGTGAATTTGAAAATGCTAAGACTAAATTTGAGGTGGAGTTGTGTACAAATGATGATATTATTGCTAACAATATACAAGTATTTATTAAAAATGGAAGCATAGGATAAACAAAGATTGTGTTATAAAATGGGCAAAAATAGGATATATGTCACAGATGGATCAGTGAGAGAGTATATGAAAGAAAGAATGGATGGAAATATACATTGAAAGGTAACTAAGAGAATTTTTAATAAAATGATGCATTGCTGGTATATGAAACTGGATAAGTGGTCAAAAATGAATAAGAGAGTTCCAAATATTTCCTGGAAATGTAATCAACCTGAGGATACACTCTTCATCTTTGATGGATATGTAAGACAGCTAGAAAATATTGGGATCATATGTGCATTCCGATTCAGAAGATTTTAAAAGTGAATGTACAATTGAAACCAGAGGATTTTCTTTAGGGTTTAATCAATAAGCAAATGAAAACATCCTATGGATAACAGCAGCAAGACTTTGAGCAAGGCTCAAAGGTGAAGGATTTACAAATACCTATAAGTGGAAGAATGGATGGTGAAGCTGATGGAATTAATGGAGATGGTAAAATTGACAGTTTTGATTGAAGAAAACATACTTTAACTAATTGTATTTCTTCTTGGAAAGCACTTTGGGATTATTTTTTTCATGAAAACTGAAAGAAATGAAATGTTGACTTTGGGATTTGATGATAAGTATTACGGTATATGAGATTATAGAAATAATGCAGACAAGTATTAAGCTTAAAGAGTTTGATTTGCATCTGTACCAAAGAAAGTTAGAAATCATTCTTTTCCTGTTTCTTACTCTTTTCTTTTTGTACCTCTAACTTATCTATTTATTTGTTTATTATCTTTTCAAATCTTTTCTCTTGTCTATCTTTTAATCTTGGGTTTTTAATCAATATAGTTGTAATAAGCAATTTTTTTTGTCAAGCAGCCATGGCATTATGAAAAAAAATCTAATCCTTTGTCTATATTTTTTGCTCATGGAAGCAGCTATTATTAGATTTTATTGGGAGAAAAGTTACATGTTTCTTAAGGAATAAACTAACATTGTAAATAGCAAGTATGGGGAAGATCTTTTAATTAAGAGTTTCCAATTCCTATGTGAGAACTTCACTTCGTCCATTCTTTCTTAGATTTTTTTTTAATGAACACAATTATAAATACAGAAAATATAAAAAAAATCAACTGTGATATGGAGATATTACTGCTTATTTTTAATTCATTAAAGGAGCTTTAGGTTTTTCTAAAAAAAATTAATAAATCCCCAAATTGCTGCAATACTGGCTCCACAAAAGTTGCTGTAACTAACTTTTATTATCTAGCTTGCATGTAGAGGCAAATAGAATACGGAATCCATTCCTTTAAAAAGGGTCAAACAGATAAGTGAACATATTGAGCAAACTAAGCATATTGAATAAGCAAACAGAGGTGCCACTGTTAACAGAAGGAAAAGACAAGAAAGGAAAGAGGAAAGTGATTTTTTTAAAAAAACTATATGCTTTGAGAAACTGTGCTCAGCTGTGAAAAGGTGAAAAGACCAAATTTTAAATAGCTGCTGTTTTCAAGAGGTATTTCTGAGAGTTGCTGATAGCTCATTGTGGGTGACTGACTGCTTCCTGCAGAGCAGTCAAAGGTTTCTACAGTGATGGTAGGTAGTAAGAATTTAAGGTAGTCAGTTTACAGGGAGGAATGTGCCCTAACACATAGCGCTTATAATAAGAGCTTGCTAGTAAAGTTCAGATTGAGAAGGTAACATGGAGAAACAGAAAGCTTTCTACAGACCTTCCAAATAGTCATCGCTAAATCTACCTTATACAGCTCTAACACATTCTGATAAAAGTGACTAGTTAAGGAAGGGATGAAAAAGTGGGACAGGTTTTAGCTGAGCAATCTACATAAGACCTTCTGTAAGGTTACTTGAATAAGAAAGTGTATTTGTATGAATATACTTAATCAATATGTAAAATAGTCTGGGAGAAAAACCCCTGAAAGCAGAACTAAATTAGGAAACACAAACACTCTGGTTTTTCTTGAAGCAAACAAAAATTATAATGATGGTGATGATGACAGCCAGAGTCATTTACCTAGAAATGAAAACAGATAATGGCTATCACATTTGCAAAGGAAATAATTTGATCCAATAAATAGTCAGATTACCACACAGCAGGAGACCTTATACAGGATCATATATCTGAATATGAGTGATAAAAGTTTATTGTTATTGTTTTATTCTTTCTTACTATTAGGAGGATAGAAAAAAGATCAGCCAATAATATTATTCAAGGCTTTATTCTTATGTTATGCCATACAGTACTATAATGTAATTTTTTGTCTTTTCTTTGCATTATGTCATTCTAACCAATGAAACTATTCTTTTAAGCATATGAATCTCAGGTTTTTCTGACAACTACTAGCACCTTGAAATGAATTCAGAAATTGGTTGACAACCATTGGAACCAATGCTGAGGAAAATGTTTCTGAAGAGAAGACACAGATAGAATTTCAGTGGCTGCACTTTACTGTATAGTAAATGCAATCGTTTTGCAAACACAGTGTAAACAGAAAGTTGTTAGAATGTGATTAATTGTGATCTAAAACATAACTAGAACCGAGAGGCCATCATTTCTCAAAGAAATATCCAAAGAATGCTTTCTACACTGGAAGAGGTATAAAACTTTCCTAAAAATCTAAAGGGGAAAATATGCAAATCTGGTAAAAATGTACACCATTAATGGGTTTTTCAATGTAATAATATAATAAGGGCAAATCGATAGAACCTAAATAAATGCATACTATTAATGAACCTTTTAATGAAAAAATTATGAGAAGGGCAAATTAATGGGAAATAAATGTAAAAAACATGTTAACATATTAAACATTATGGAATTTAGCTTGTATGTATTATTAAAAGTGCTGGAAAACGTAGAAAATCATTGCGTGAATGTTGATAGAAGCCCACAGGAATGGTAACAAAAGCTATGGAGCAAGTGGGAGGACGACAACTATAGTGAAATGTAAGCCACTAATGCAAGTGAATTTCATTACCGGAAGGTTAACAAATGTCAGGGAGAGTAGGAGGAAATAGCACAGCATAACTACCTTCCAGACAAAGCAAAGAGATTGCATTTAAGAGAAGCAGGTAGCCAAGAGAGTCACATCTCTAGGTAACAGATATTTGAAAGTATAAAAGGTGATCATTGTTCTGACAGCTGTAAACAAAAGAGTTCCCCCTCCCTTGAATTGCTCCATATGATGAAGCAAACAATTCTACATGCTTTTTTATACATCCCTGCCATAGTAACAACCATTAATTTTTCTTTGGAACTGCACCTTCCTCTACAGAGGTGAAATGTATCCTTTGAGTTATAACTTGTTCGGGCTATTGTTTCGTGAATTTTAATTGTGTTTTGGTTTCTCCAGCTATGTTCTTTCATGCTTTTTCTGACCATTCCACACTCTTGAAAGACTTAGTATGGGCAGAAGTCATGTTTGACAGTCCATCAATGGAAGCGTTGATTTTGAAATCTAAATACTGGTCACTGTTCAAATTAAATTGTTT
Source organism: Pseudonaja textilis (assembly GCF_049901715.1). Taxonomy (NCBI): domain Eukaryota; kingdom Metazoa; phylum Chordata; class Lepidosauria; order Squamata; family Elapidae; genus Pseudonaja; species Pseudonaja textilis. Next base: position 112,207,570 of record NC_141992.1, read on the forward strand.
TAATGCTGCAGGAACAAATGTACTATGAAAAGGAATTGTGTTGTAATGCATGTCATTTAGAAAGCCCTTAGCTTTCTCTTAAATTTGGCATCAAAAGTTTTTGTTAAGGAAGTCAACTTAAACAGATGTTGGGTTGTTCCACTAAGCCTAGCCAAACTAGACGTTACAGCTGCCTACAAAATCAGTGGAACAATCTAAGGTAAGAACTCTGACTGAGATATTCATAGAACATAGAACAATAGGTTAAGAAAGGATCTTGAAGATCTTCTAGTTATCAATCAATCAGACAGATGTTCTGATCAGCCAACCTGATCCTGGCTGAACCAGTTGTTAAATTATTTGAATCCCACCAGTGCCTATATGGCATTGATTTCATAGTCTGGCACAGGGCCTAGAAGTCTTCCTGGATTCACAGGTACTTCTAAAAAAGCCTAATAAGACTATAGCTATGGAGGTCTTTATCCATATTCTGAGGACTTCCATCAGTAATACAAATATACAAGGTCTGTGTTTTTTAAAAAGCTGTATATCTCCCTTTCTACTGTGCTGTTTCCCAGTTTGGTAGGGAAAATTATGTAAACCTAAAAAAATACTATTAAAATACTATTAATAATATAAACCATTTAGCATTTTATATAATTGTATAATATTAACAAAATAGTGTTATTTATTGTCAATAATAATATTTTCTTGTTGACCCCTCCCAAAATAACAACCACCCAGAATAGTCAGGTTTGATTTGCTAAATTTGTATACAGCCTTCATTTCCCCAAAATATTACACAGAGTGCTAGTTACCAAAAGGTTTAACCTCTACAATCTTGCACTATAGAAAGAAGGCTAAATGTGGTCAGCAGAAACTTACTTAGGCCCCTTATTCTGTTGTTAGGTAGAAGCTCTGAAAGAACAATTCACTGTTTGCATTATATTACTTCTCCTTTTTCGGATTATGCTCTCCCCCCGCCCCCCGTTCTCCTTCGATATCCAGGTAGGCTTAAATAACTCACCCAGACATTGTAATTGGGCACCCCAGAGTTTCCTTTTCTATTTATCACGGAACAGGAAATTGGAGAGAAATGCTAGACCAATCATGTATTTCAACTCACCATAATAATCCACCACCAAAGCAACAGCCTTAATGAATGAAGAGCTGATGTTAGGAGGACTTGTCAGTGTTGAGGTGCCCACCGTTTCTTTTACTCTGGGGGGCTACACTTAGCTTTGGAATGATAAGCTTAAAAGCCCAGTCCCAAATGGGCACAGCCTGGATGGAAATATTTGCTTTAGTTAAGGTTAGTTTCAATTAATTACTCATTTACCCAATATTATTTCCTCTTGTCCCTTTAAAAATTAACATTTGATAGCTTTTGGAGAGCTGTGGAGGCATGTGATCATGAATTTTTGTTTTAAAGAGCCCTGGAGTAAGGATTGGCTTTCTTTCAACGTGCTTGATACCAAGAGTAAGAAATAAATTTTGCCTTTACCACTATGAAACGTCTGAGTTCTGCTGCTTTCCACACAAATAGACAGCAGAAAGGGGGAAAAAAGAGGTAAAGATGCATGTGGAAAAATATCTAATCAGACCTCTGATATTTAGATTTTGTTTTTCTTGCATTTCTTCCAGTTAGATGAAGCCAATTGAGTCCTTGAAAATTATCTGTATTTTTGCCTTTGTAATCTCTATGTTTATTTGAATGCTTTTGTTGGAGTTATTTTCTCAAACTCATCTTATTTGCAGCATCTCCTGGCAGATAACTTTCCTTACACTGTAATTTCAGGATCAACAGTAATGTTGACAATGGAGGAAAGAGCAAATCATATCAATAAGAAAACAAGAAGGACATATTTATATTTTAACATTCAGCTAAAAAAAAGCATAGCTCACATAAATATAGTTATTAAAAATTAAATCGATAATAAATTTCTTATTTTTTCTTACTTTTGATCCACTGTATAGCAAAGGAATAAAGTATAGGAAGCCTTGTAGATATAATGCAAATTAATATAAAATACCTACATTGTTACATAAGTGGAATACTTTGGAGATAAGAGGCTTGAGTCTAAACCTCTGAAAATACATCATAATAAAACATCGTTGCTCTGAAAAAGTTGTGTGTTAATGTATATTTTGATTTCTGGTCAGTCAATAACTTCCATGGGTGACCTTGAGGCGTTGTTGCTTCTTGACCTTAATCCTTCGTTAGCTTGTTGAGAGAAGAAAACAATGAGACAATGCTTCATGGAAGAATACAGTGTGCCCCTTGGTTACAATCTCATCAGCTTAAACACTTAGAAATCTATTTCATTTCAAAGGAAGAATTACAGTACGGGGCTGAAATAATTGTTATCTGAAAGTATTTAAATTTGGACAGATAATTCTTGTTATATTTGGTGAAAAAGAAAGTACAGGTAGTCCTTGACTTAGGACCACAATTGAGCCCCAATTTTTTGTTGCTAAGTGAAATATTTGTTAAGTGACTTTTGCTGCATTTTACCATCTTTCGTGCTACAGTTGTTAAGTGAATCACGGCAGCTATTAAGTTAGTAACACAGTTGTTAAGTGAATCTGGCTTCCCTATTGACTTTGCTTGTCAGAAGGTCACAAAAGATGATCACCTGAGCCTAGGATACTGCAACCGTCATAAAGACGAGCCAATTGTCAAGCATCAAAATATTGCTCACATAACTATGGAGATACTGCAACAGTCTTAACTGTGAAAAACAGTCATAAGTCACTAAATGAACTCTTGTAAGTTGAGGGCTATCTGTATTCTACAAAATGTGAATCTTTTATATATATATATAACATTTTCCTACTACATTATTTTGCCCTTGTCATTAGTGATGCTGTAGGGAAATTCAGCTTTTAGAATAGAATAGAAACTTTATTGTCACTTTAAATGTACACTAATCAGCATACGTTAAAATGAAATTTAATTGCATTCAGCTCTCAAAAGATAACCATTATGCATATAATCACATACACACATATATGACACAGCGAAACATCACAATCTAATTTGGATATATACATATACATGGTGGGGAAAAAAGCATTCTGTGAGTTGCCAAGACGGATGATATAAGGAGCAAATCTGTTTTAGAATCTGGTAGTCCTGCTATAAATACTTCGAAGCCTCCTCCCAGAGGGGAGCAACAGAAACAGACCATGGAGTGGATGTTTTTTGGGTCTCTAACAATGCTTCAAGCTCTAAGCACATAATGCTTATAAGCAGTATCCTGAATAATGGGAAGCGAGCTTCTTATTAAGACAATGTTGAAAAAGCACTACGCAATCTAAAACCATCTCAATCTATTGGACCGGACGGAATATGTGCCTACTTCTTAAAAAAGCTATCCACTGCCATAGCAGAACCTCTAAGCATAATCTTTGAAAAATCTTTCAGGACCAGCTCCTTGCCTAACCTATGGTCACAAGCCACGGTCATCCCCATCTTCAAAAAGGGAGACCCCAGCCTAGTTGAAAATTACAGACCAATCTCCTTATGCTGAGTCACCTGTAAAGTCATGGAATCAATTATTAAACAATCCATTATCCTCCACTTAGAGACAAACAACCTACTCTCCAATAAACAATTTGGTTTCAGAAAAAAAACTATCCTGTAATCTGCAACTCTTACACTGCAAAAACGTGGACTACACAACTCGATCAGGGCAAAGCAATAGACGCAATCTACATAGACTTCTGTAAAGCCTTTGATTCAGTGTACACGACAAATTACTCCTAAAACTAAAATCTTACGGTATCTCTGGACAACTGCATAACTGGATAGAAGCATTCCTGTCAAACAGACAACAAATGGTCAAAATTGGGAGCATCCTATCAAATTCTGTACCTGTCAACAGTGGTGTCCCCCAAGGTAGTGTTCTAGGACCAACTCTCTTCATACTCTACATAAATGACCTCTGTGATCATATCAAGAGCAACTGTGTTCTCTTTGCTGATGATGTAAAGCTATTCAACACCACAAACAATTCTGCTACCCTTCAAACAGACCTTGACTATGTATCAGAATGGTCAAACAAATGGCAACTTCAAATCTCAACAAATAAATGCTCTGTCCTACATCTTGGCAAAAAAAAATAATCAGAAAATAAAATACAGGCTGAATAGTCAAGACCTTGTTGATGATCCAAACTCTGTCAAGGATCTTGGAGTACTCATCTCTAATGACCTAAGTGCTAGAGCCCACTGTAACTACATAGCCAAAAAGGCGTTAAGAGTTGTTAACCTAATCTTACGTAGCTTTTTCTCTGGTAATATTACACTAATAACTAGAGCATACAAAATATTTGTTAGACCAATACTCGAATACAGCTCATCAGTCTGGAACCCACATTATGTATCTGATATTAACATAGTTGAGAAAGTCCAGAAATATTTCACAAGAAGAATTCTCCACTCCTCTACTCGATGCAGAATACCTTATGCCACCAGACTTGAAATTCTAGACCTAGAAAACCTAGAACTACGCTGCCTTTGGTCCGATTTAAGTATAATATATAAAATCATACATTGCAATGTCCTACCTGTCAATGAATACTTCAGCTTCAACCATAACAATACAAGAGCAAACAATAGACACAAACTCAAGGTTAATCGCACCAAACTTGATTGCAGGAAATACGACTTCAGCAACAGAGTGGTTAATGTCTGGAATACTCTACCTGATTCTGTGGTTTCTTCTCCAAACCCCAAAAACTTTAACCTTAGACTGTCTACTATTGACCTCACCCCTTTCCTAAGAGGTCTGTAGGGGACGTGCATAAGCACACCAATGTGCCTACCATCCCTGTCCTATTGTTTCTTTTCTTTTCAATTTTTCTTATATGTATCCATGTATTCATAACTATGTTTTTACTTATGCCTATTATCTTGTAAGCAATTGACAAAAATAAATAAATAAAATAAAAAATATAATAATCTCAGCTGTCCTTACCACTCTCTGTAAGGACCTACCACCAAACCAAACAGTGGTGCAGTTTGTTAAAATGCTCTCAATCATGCCTCAATCATAAAAAAGTGGCCAGGATGGAAGAAGAAAGATGTACTCTCCTCATCAGATGCAGGAAATGCAAATGCTGGTTTGCACGCTTCACTAAAGATAACATATGAAGAGACAGATTGTTGGTTATCTGTACCCTAAAATACTTAATACTACTGATAACTTCCACAACTGCAGCCTTGATACAAAGTGGAGTATGACTATGCCGGATCTTTCTAAAATCAACAATGATCTCCTTTGTTTTGTTAACATTCAAAACCAAATTATTTTCATTGCACCAGTCCACCAAAGCCTTCACCACCACCTCCCTGTAAGAATCTTCATTGTCATCCTGGACAAGACCCACCACTGCCGTGTCATCTGCATAGTTCATAATATGATTCATCACAGACTTGGCACAGCAGTCATGGGCCATCAAGGTGAATAGTAACTGACTCAAGACACAGGCCTGTAGGGAACTTATACTCAAGGAGGTGGAATTGGAAATTTTTCTTCCAACTTGAACAAACTGGGACCTATCAATAAGGAAATCAAGTATCCACTTACACAAAGAGGTATTAAAACTTAATAGGCCCAGTTTGTTCACCAAATGCTGAGGAATGATTGTGTTAAATGCTGAACTAAAATCAACAAACAGTATTTGCACATGAATATTCTTCTCCTTCAGGTGCTCTGAACTAAGATGAAGCACACAAGAAAGTGCATCATCTATAGAACGGTTCTTCCGATAACCAAACTGTAATGAGTCAAATGTAGGGGGAAGGCATTGTATCCCAGGGTGGGATACAAAATAAACACAATCACAAAAACAGGTGAAGCCCCTTTTATTTCTTCACTTTGCTTCAAAGCTCCAAATATCCTTGACTGGAGACAAAAAACTCCCTCACAAGCAGTTACAAAAACGAGGAAATGCCATTTAAACTAAAAATTATAAATTATAAAGAGTAAAAACAACACATACCACACTGAAGCAATTAAGGGAACCAGGCAAGATAAGGGCTTGAAGATGTCCACAGATATCGGAACATACATTGGGAAGGGCACCAAACTCAGAGAGGAACAACAGACTAGAGATATTTCCACACTTTGTTTCCAGCACTGGCCCATATACATGTCCTTTTAACCAGTTCTCACAGTTGCAGCCCATGAAGAGGATCAAGGCCCTTTCCACCCGGGTAGACCATGCCATTCATATCTCTCCCTTATCCTCTCCTACCTGCGTGCCCTAGGATGGAGAGGGGATGGGCCTGGGTCTTCCTCTGACTGCCCAGCCGGCCTCTGCCCTTCCCCAGCCTTCTCCGCAACCTCTGGAGCCACACTTCCACTCCCTGTTGGCTGTTCCTTCTCTCCCTCAGAGTCAGTCTCCAGCATGACAACCAGTCTCTCAAAACATTTCATCATAATAGAAGTGAGAGTAATTGGATGGTAATCATTAAGGCATGTAATTATAGATTTTGGGGGCGGGGGACTGGTACAATGATTGCAGTCTTAAAACGTGACGGAACCATGGCCTGATGCAGCAAAAGACTGAAGTTGTAAGAACAGAGGCCAGTTGGTCAGTACACTCCTTAAGTACTCTCCCAAGGATATCATCAGGACCTGCAGCCTTTTGTGTGTTGCTTTTCTGCTGGATCTTCCAAATGACAGCTGTGTCAGATCTGAGCATTTATTCATTAGCCTTTCTTATTGGAAGATTATTTGAAGCCTCAGACCATCCCAAAAAGCTTATTTAGCTTATTTAGAAAAATCCATGTCACTCTTACATTCAGGAAAGCTGCCTTATAGTCAGTAATAACCTGGATATCCTGCCACATGTGTCCATAGGTCCATAGGATCCTGGAAAAAATATTCTGTACTCTCTGACTAGAGGCCCGCTTTGCTGTTTTTATAGCATGTTGCAAATCAGCTCTTGCCATAGTAAGTGCTGCCACATCGCCTGATTTAAAAGCGGCATTTCTCACCATCATCGCACATACCTCCTGAGACATCCAAGGTTTCTCATTTGCCTGCATAGCAATAGCTTTAAGAACACTGACATCCTCCATACACAGCATAATAATAATAATATAATATAATATAATATAATATAATATAATATAATATAATATAATATAATATAATATAATATAATAATATAATATAATATAATATAATATAATATAATAATAATATAATATAATATAATATAATATAATATAATTAATATATAAGCAGTTGGATGGAAACTAATCAAGAACTACCTAACAGTGAGAACAATTAACCAATGGAACAGCTTGCTTTCAGAAATCCTAGGCGCTTCATCACTGGAGGTTTTAAGAAGACATTGGACAGTCACTTGTCTCAAATTGTACAGGGTCCTAGAGTTGGACTAGAAGATCTCCAACTCTATTCCGATTGATACCTGACGATTATATATTTCATTAACATGTACTGTCCGGTTGATTTTTCTTAAACATAAAAGACAGAACTAAGAAGCTTTAAATATATTTGTAAACTCTTTTGAAAAGTACATAAGTGAGGTGATGAATGTCAAGTGAATAAACATTTTAACGTTTTTATGTTAAATGCTAGTACACAATGAGCTAGTCAAGGTTTCTAGTACAATATACATGTTTCCTGTACATTGTGCAATGTCTAAAAGAAGAATTCTCAACCAGAAGATAGTTCAGTTTCTATTCAATACACCTACCAAAACATACAAGTTAATGGATAGCATAACATCATGAATTGGAATCTATTCTGACTGTAAGCATCCTTCTTACTTGCCACTGTGACATTCTGATAACAAAGTGTTATGCAACAATGTATTTAATGGCATTATTTCATATTGGAAGCTTGGCAATATTTGATAATTGACATGGAATGGTTTCAGTAATTCACAACACAATAATAATATGCAAAAGTATATGTCAGTTGATTTTGGACCAGTTTGCTAAAAACCAATGTTAGAGACAAGACCTTCATGTTTCAAGCAATCCTACAGTACCCACTCAACTCTTGCTCTATGCTACAGATTTTTTTTTTATGGAAGAAGACCAGAGAATAAAGAAAATTCTCATTGGTTGTACTTCCATTGAAGAATAGTAAGAGATGCTCATTTTTTATTAGCTTTCCCTTAAAATTATAATAATCCCTAATGATGATAATCATTAATTTTTTATCCCATTTTTTAAAATAAATAACTCAAGGCAGCAACACACATAATATTCCTTCCTTTCCCTATTTTCCCCACAGCAAGCCCTCTGTGATGTAAGCTGGACTGAGAAACGGTGACTGGCTAAAAGTCACCCAAGGTGAGACTAGAACTCAGGGTCTCTGGGATTCTATTCTGGAGCCTTAGGGGTCAGAGCAAACTGGCTCTCATGGGGGGGCATAGCTCAACTTCCTGATTTTCCTGAAGTCCACAAAAATGTCTGTACCCTTCCAGAATGCGTTGATGTTCTGTCATTGGAAGGTTGGGATCAAATAATTTTAGATATTTGGGAAGGGATTACAGGACAAGAATGGAAGCAGAGTATTTTGGCTATTTCAACGGTAGAATTTGAGAGATCCTGAAAGGCTGCAAATGAGATTCTTGGGAGTGGAGGTGCTATCTGTAAGCACCTTAGGTTGCCATAAAAGCTCCTTTCTATTGATTAACTTTTCATTAATTTCAAAGTAATATTATCAGGAACTGACCGGGAACTGAAAAACAGCCTGCTGTATTATAAATGTGGTTTGTCTTAAAGATTATGCTGAATTGTTGCCCGATTACATTAAAAAAAAAAGAAATTTATAAATATTTTAAGAACAGGATAATTTGCTGAAAAATGGAATGATTTGGGCACATGTTAGATACTGGGATTTTCCATTCTGATTCTGGATGTACAGACAGAATCTACAGTAGCAATAACAGTAAGCAGATTCAGGGCACAAAATGCCAGTGCTGACAAATGCAATGGCAAGGACGACTTTTTTCTTTTTGGGGAGGGCAGTCAAATAAATAATGATGGCTTCTTCAAGTGACACATATGCGGGGCCAGTGAAAATGGTACACTAGAATACACAATAGATGTGATGGCAGGGACACATCCTTTCTGAAGATCTTATGAAATGAATAGGAAATGCAACTTATCAGACATTAGAATTCCCTGTCATTTCTCTAGAAATGTTTCTCAACTAAAGCAATACGTGATTAAGGGGCTGGATCCATCCCAGAGAGATCCAAGTTCAAGTCTCAATTACCACCCCACTGACTGGGTGATGGAGACCTATCATACTTAGCCTGACACACCCCATGGGGCTATTCTGAGGGGAAATGATAGCATGGAAAACTGTGTTTGTCACCTTCTGCTCCTGGATGAAAGATAAGATTTAAACCTAGTGAATGATTATTATTATTTTTTGCTTCTTTACAATTGAATTTCCCCATATTTTTAATCATCTGGGTGCGTGGAAAATGTTCCACTCTTGCAATTTTTTGTATTTGTTTAAACACAAACTCTCAGATATTCAGTCCAGCTTGGGGTATTTATCCCAAAGGAATTATGAAATAAACAAAACCACTGCAATGCTGTATGAAAATGTGAAAGACTGGTTGGATTATGTCGGCCAACTTAACAATGGCTTGATTTACAGCAATCAGCAGGTGACATTTTTCATTGCCTAGAAATAAAAATTATTGCCTGCTAAGTGTTGCAGGTCAAGCCATCATTAAAGACACAGCTGCAGATTTTTTCTTTTATTAAGTCCAAGGCCAAACAAAAATGAACCCATGAGTGCATATACTGTATAAGGTAAAGGGGGACAAAAGCTTTCTGACTAGTCTATTTATTCAACATACTGATTCAGTTAATATGTATCCTGCATATTCCAAATACAGTACTTACTTACAGAGAAGATCACAATTAATCATAAGCAAATTGATGTACAGCAATATTAAAAATTGCAGGCACCTATGCAATCTAGAAGGATGCCTGAGATATTCTTGGAAGCAAAGATGATGTTAGAGGTAGATGCTTTGCTTCACAGCATGTTTACTTTCCATTTATTTTTTAATTGAAAGACTCTTAGAAAGTTGGGTGGATAAGCTAGTCTGGAAGGTATTTATAAGCTTAGACTTGTTCGATACCATACTGCCTCCTTCAATTGTAGGCTTTGAGAACTACAGCTATAATCTGTGAGGAGCAGTATTAGTTTTCATAGAATACTCCACAAAAATATTTCCCAAAAATACCTCTCTCCCTACCCCCTGTATTGGAGGCTATGGTAACATTCATAAAACATGTAAATCATAGCAAAATTGTAACAACCACTTTTTGGATTAATAGCAATAGTTTGCGTTGTCCTTTGCTATAATTAAGCATAAAATGGGCAAGATAGAAAGGAAACTTTAGGATCATAGACCTGGATGCGTGTATAATAGAAAATGAACCATGGAGGGTGGAGCCAGTGTCGCGACGATACGGCATGCAATCTTGGAGGTCTGAGATCGCTGCCGATATCGTTGCTCCTGGATGGTCCAAACGGATCTAAACCATCCTGAAGAGAAGGTGAATGTAAAGAGCACATCCTGTCGATCCCAGGGACACCGCAAAGTCCCTGGTAGATCCAGGAGAAGCTCTTTTTGCCAGCGGCAAAGAGGCAGCCATTAAAGCTGCTGAAGTTGGGACAGCTCTGAAACAAAAGAGAATGGAAAGAGAAAGTGTGCCAGTTTGGTGAGAATTTTTTCTTTATTTTAAGATTTGAAAGGACACTCTAAGGAAAAGAAAGAATGTGTAAAAGTTTTGACAGAAGTGATTAAGCGGCAATTTTAAACAGGAAGTTAAAGTAATATTTTTTTTAATTTTTTTTTCTCATTGTTGGATTTTTTACACATGATTTTAGATTTTGAAACTGGACTGTTTTTTTCCCCCTCTTTTCTTCCACCTATTCTTTCTTTCCTTTTTGACTTTATAATATTTTAGGCTAGAGACTCCCTTCTAGTCATCTTTTTAAATATCTTTCCCCTTTTTAAATTAATTTTTATTATATCTTGTTTGGGAAAGGAGGAGGAAAGTGAAAGCAGAAGAAACTTTGTAACACTGCCAACTAGAGGCTTGGAAATATTCTATCTCTTTTTTTTCTTGACCAGACAAAGCTGAGAAAGAACTGAGACTTCTCTTCAAGGACGTTGCCTGTTTGATAAGATAGAAGGAAGAGCGTGGGAGAGTATTATTTCAGGTGCTCTTCTGGGTTCCTATCAATAGCTGGAGTCTGGTATTGAAGTTTATAGAAAAAAAGGGGTGATAAGACTCTGGAGAAGAGAGTTATAAATTTTAACAAAAGCCTTGGATAACCAGACCAGGTGCAGTGTGCTCTTTTTACTTTTTTTAAGCTGGACTATTTCTATCTTTAACAAACCACCTCCTTACTAGCTTACTTTTTGTCATAGCTATTTGGATCTTTGGCCTTTTGGAACTTGTTTTTGTCTTTCTTTTTGTTTTTGAAGTCTAATTTTTACGTTTGCATTTTATTTTAAAGGAAAAGCTTTAGTATTAATGATTTCCTTCCTTCTTCTTTTTCTTTTTAAAGGAGTAGTCTCTTTTCTTTTTTCTCTCTCCCTCCCTTGTATTTTTTTTTTCTATTTACCTTCCATATTGGTTTTTTTTTTTGTGGCTTTCTTTTTTTTGTTATGCATCCTTTTATACCTGAGACTTTTTAATTGGATTAAGGTGTTGAAGAACCTGAAGAACTTTTCTTTTCTCTTCTTTAGTTTTTTATTTTTTATTTTTCCACCTGTTCCAGGATTTAACAATTTTTTCTTTTTTGTATGTGTTTATGGTCTTTTCTTCCATTTTTGAGTTTTTACTGCTATCTAACCAATTAATTGGATTAAGGTATACAAGAACCTGAAGAATTATTATTTTTATTATTTTTATTATTTGGCTTCTTTTTTCTCACTGTTTTTACCTGGAATTACAATTGGTTATTTCACAAGTGGATTAAGGTCTAGAAGAACCTGAAGATTTTGAATTGTCTGAAATGAGTAGGAAACTAACAGCCCCGGGTTCCTCAACTTCTACTTCTTCCTCTTCACCATCTGGAGGACAACGCTTAATACAGATGATGTTACAGCAAGAAAAAGAACAGGAAAAAGTGATGCTGCAGATGATTATGCAAGGAATTCAAAATATACAAATAAGAACAGAGAATATTGAACAAAGAACAGGAAAAACTGATGAAAAGGTGGAGAACATTCAACAAATGATGATGAAGTATGATGAGAGATTCCAAAAAATTGAAGAAGATAAACAAAGAGATAAGAAGATTGGAGATACTGATAGCAGATTAACTGTGGTTGAACAAAATAAAAGTAGGATGCTGAGATGGGAGATGGACAGATCAGAATTTTATCTCAGATTCCAAAACATAGAGGAAGAAAAGGGACAAAACCTAGCTGAGATAACGATAGAAATTTTGGCTGAAGCTCTGGAAATAACTAAAGAGAAGATGATGGATGGAATAGACAAGGTTTATCAAGTATTCACAAGATATGCAATGAGAAATAGCTTACCAAGAGAAGTTCACATCAGATTTACAAAGAAAGCCATTAAAACGCAAATATTGCAAGTGGCAAGAGGGAAAATATTGAAATATAAAGACAAGGAGATTGTGGTCTTGAAACAAGTACCCAGAAGAATGAGAGAGATGAGAAGAGAATACTGATTTCTAACTAAAATTCTACTTAAAAAAGAGGTGAATTATAGTTGGCTAATTCCAGAAGGTTTAATGTTCACATGGCAAGAACAGAGACATAGAATTGACTCAATTGAGAAAGCAGAACTATTTTATACAGAATATTTTGGAGGGAAAGAGGAAGAGGCAGAAAAAGAAATGTCACTAATTGAATTCCAAGAGGACTGCCAAATAGTGACTGAAAAGGAAGAAGGTGCAGTAGGCAGAAAGGTGGAAGTCAAAGAACAACGTGAACCAAGATCTACGAGAGCTGCTAAACCTAACTACAAAATATAACCATGGAAGAGAAAAAACTGATTATAATTAACATAAATGGACTTAACTCAGCTGTTAAAAGAATGAAAACTTTCCATAAATTAGAGAAATTAAAATTTGATATAATCTGCCTACAAGAAGTACATATTAAAAAGCAACTTGAACAATTGCTGATACAGCAAAAATTAGGGAAAATATTTACTTCTTTGACACAATGCAAGAAAAGAGGAGTGGTTTTATACATTAAAGATATTATCCCAGTGAAATTGATCTATACTGATGACGATGGAAGATTACTAATGGTGGAAATAATGGACAAAAATATGAAAACACTCCTGATTGCAATCTATGTCCCAAATGACAATCAAGAAGAATTTTATAGAAAATTACATATGAAAATAATTGAACTGGACTATGCTAATATAGTTATGATGGGAGACTTTAATGGAATTGTAGATAATAAATTGGACTATACAGCACAGAAAACAACAAAGCAAAAGGGAAAGACTCTCCCTAAATCCTTTTTTAAAATGATAGTTGAAATAAATTTAAAAGATACCTGGAGAGAAAGAAATGCTATGACTAAACAATACACCTTCTATTCAAACAGACATTTATCATGCTCCAGAATAGATATGATATGGATGTCAACAGAATTGTTAGCTAATATTCAAGAAATAAACATTGAAACAAGTACTTGGGCAGATCACAATCCAATGACAATTAAATGGAAAGGACAAAGAAGAAGATCTAGATGGATGTTAAATAATACTATATTAAAGGAAAAAGACTTCATACATTGGATGGAGAAAGAACTGGCTTTCTTCTTTAGAGAAAACAAAAAAGAAGATACATCAATGCAGAACGTATGGGATACAATGAAAGCATATGCCAGAGGCTTCATAATAGATAAAACAAGGAAAAGAAATACCATGAAAAGACTAGCCTCTAAGGCATTAGAGGATGAGTATAAAGGACTTGAAAAAGACTTACAGAAATTGCCACAGAAAAAGGACATTAAGTTAAAAATGGATATAATTAAGCATAAAATGGGACTAATGGAAAAAGAAGAACTAGCACAGAAAAGCAGAGGTACGAAACAGAACTATTTTGAAGATGCAGATAAACCAGGTAGATGGTTAGCATACAAACTGAGAAAGGAGAAAGAATCAAGGAAAATATTGCAATTAATAGATGACCAAGGCCAAGTTTGCTATGGTAGTAAATAGAAGAAGGAAATTATATGAGACTATTATGGGAAACGATACACACAAGAGAATATTGATGAGGAAAGAGTTAAACAGTACTTACAGAATGCTAATCTACCCCAGATACATACAGAGATTGAAACAATGTTAGAAAGCAATATAACGATGATGGAGTTAACTAAAGCACTTAAGAAGCAAAACACTGGCAAGGCACCAGGCCGAGATGGACTTCCGGCAGAATTTTATAAAACACTACAAGAATCGTTGAACCTTCCATTTCTAGAAGTTATGAATGAAGTTATGTTAAAAAAGAAGATACCCAAATCATGGTCAGAAGCTTATATTACCCTTGTCCCAAAAGAGGAGGCCAATCCATTACAAATCAAGAACTATAGACCTATTTCCTTACTAAATGCAGATTATAAAATTTTTGCTTCAATATTGGCAGAAAGACTTAAAAAATACTTAAATAATTTTATCCATCCTGATCAAAATGGATTTCTGCCAAAGAGACAAATTAAAGACAATATGAGAGTAATCTTAGACACTTCGGAATACTACGAGGCACACCCTGAAAAGCAAATGGCTTTGATATTTTTAGATGCACAGAAGGCATTTGATAATGTGAATTGGTGATTCATGTTATTACAGCTGGAACAGATGCGCTTTGGTAAAAAAATGTATTCAAGCAATAGAAGCTATATATCATAACCAAATGGCAAAGGTAATGATAGAGGGAGAACTGACAGACTCTATTGATATAAGAAAAGAAACAAGACAAGGGTGCCCACTATCACCTTTGTTGTTTGTGTTAACCTTGGAAGTGTTAAATAGAAATATTAGAGAAGAAAAGGATATAAAAGGGATGAAAATTAAAAAGGAAGAATTCAAGTTGCAAGCATTTGCAAATGATCTGGTTTTCATTTTAGAAGACCCACTAGAAACAGCATCAAAATTGATAGAAAAGATAGAGGTATATGGAAAGGTGGCTGGTTTGAAAATAAATAAAGATAAAACAAAGATCTTGACAAAGAATATGCTATCAAGACAAAAGGAAGAACTGGTGGATGTACTGAAAATTCAGGTCACGAATAAGATCAAGTACTTGGGGATACATTTGACAGCAAGATGTAGTACATGAAAAGAGAATAATTATATCAAACCTAAGCAGCAGATAGCGCTAGATTTGGCGAAATGGGGAAATTTACAACTTTCATTAATAGGGAGAAGATCAACAATCAATACTACCCAGAATTTTATATTTGTTCCAAACAATTCCATTTAGGCTTGGAAAAGATTATTTTGAAGATTCAAATAAAATTGTGTTGAAATATATATGGCAAGGTAAGAAAGCGAGAATAAAGTTAAAACTTTTGCAAGATGCCAGAATAAGAAGAGGATTTGGTTTGCCTAATTGGGAGTTGTATTACCAAGCTACAAATCTGATGTGGGTTAAGGAATGGATAACATTAAGAAATACTAGATTGTTGACATTAGAAGGACATGATCTGTTGTTGGGGTGGCATGCTTTTCTATGGTATAAAGGAACTAAAACACAGGGGTATTTTAGAAGACATTATATAGGGGAGTCTTTGTGATTAAATTGGGAGAAGACTAAAAGGCAGTTATTTGAAAATTCCAGTCTGGCTATCAACTATTGAAGCATTTTCTTATCCTATAATATGCAAAAAGAAACAAACAGATATGGTGAAATATAATGAAAAGGGTGAACTTAAATCTATGCAAAAATTAGAGGAACAAGGTATAAAGATGAATTGGTTTTCATATGCTCAGATACATTCAAGGTATGACAAAGATTCTAAAACAGAAGATTTCTATGATAAACTGACTGATTTAGATAAGGTTTTGACAGGTACTGATGAAAAGGTGATTAAAAAATTATATGGACATTTATTAGAAATTAAACTAGAAGAACAAGTTAAAGAAACTATGATTGCTTGGGGGAAGAATTGTGGATATGGAATTGATCTAGAGAAATGGCAAAAATTGTGGTCTCAAAATTATAAGATGACAATGTCAACAGCATATAAAGAAAATTTGTATAAGATGTTTTACAGGTGGCATTTTCCCTTGATGGGAATAGCAAGAATGTTCAAGAACAAATCTGAAAAATGTTGTAAATGTCATCAGATACCAGGCTCATATTACCATATGTGGTGGACTTGTGCGGATGCCAAAAAATATTGGACTAAAATCTACACATGGTTGGAAAAAATGACAAAAAAGCATATAGACTTGAAACCAGAGATATTTGTATTGGGAGTTTTGCCTGAAATATATAGTAAAGAATTGAAATACCTGATTGTAAATGTATTAACAGCGGCTAGAATTTGATTTGCCAAAAACTGGAAAAATGAGAAAATACCATTACAGGAGGAAATCATTAAGAAAATATTGGAATGTGCTGAAATGACATTTGAAATCAGAGAACAAGATGATAAACAATTTTATAAAATTTGGGATCTATTCTATCAATGGTTAGACAATAAAACATGGTAATGAAATGTGTAGATTCTTAGAAAATAATACATATATAAAGATGTATTCTTTTCTTATTATATCTACAAAATGATTGTAGGATAGATTTGAGATGATAATATGAACTGTCATAAAACAAATCAAGTAAAATTTGGATTATTTCATAAAACATGAACGAATAAAAGTATAGTCAAATGATTGATTAACAATGATATTAATGTACTTAATATTTGATTGAAAATATGAGAATATATACAATGTAATTGTAATTGAAGACTATGAAATGGAAGCACAAAACAATTTGTAAACCAACCAACACACTGTATGGCTTGATGTTTTTATGTTTTGTCTGTCTATGTTTGTCTTAAAAACCAATAAAAATATATTAAAAAAAGAAAGAAAATGAACTATGTAGCATCTTCTTCAAATGTCTCCACTAAAGAAGAGTACACAATCTCCCACCCGTTATCTGTTGCCCTTCACAACAACTATCCCCAATATTCAATTCTCATCTGCTGTTTTTGTCTTATTCCCTGAAATGAGGGAGATGAAACTGGAGAGAACAAGATAATGCCAAGCTGTTGTGTAAATAATTCTATAACTTGATGAGCTGCAAACAAAGTTTTGAGCAAAACCTGAAGATTTGGTGCACCTTAGAATGTTGAATGAATAAATCAAGAAACTATAAATAGGTCCTGCCACTATGTATGTATATTGTGACTGCAAATGTGAGTTAGCAATAGCAATAGCACTTAGACTTATATACCACTTTGTAGTGCTTTACAGCACTATGAAGTGGTAAACGGTTTACACTGTCAGCATATTGCCCCAAACAATCTGGGTCCTCATTTTACTGACCTCAAAAGGATGGAAGACTGAGTCAACCTTGAGCACAGTGAGATTCGAACTGCCAGATTGCAGACAGCTGGCAGTCAGCAGAATTAGCCTGCAGTACTGCATTTTAGCCACTGTGCCACCATGGTTCTTAAGGAGTTAATTGTTTAATAGGCAGCTTCAGAAGCATTAACTCTTTTGCACATTTTATCTTATTGTCTGTCCACTAGAGAAATCCTCAAAGGGAGAACAATTCAGGAAGCTTGGAAAAGTCTGAAAAATTAAATTATAAAAGGCCAGTCTAACACAGTATCACTGAAAAAGTAAAATAAGTGATCCCAGAAGAAATCAGCATGGCTTAGCATAAAGAACTCTATGACAAACTGAAAGACAAAAAGGACAAATATAAAAACTATATATATAGTCCGAATCTGCAAACATGAAGTCTAGAAGGCTAAGGCACAGAATGAACGAAGTTTTCAATAAATGTAAAAAATAATAAAAAGAGCTTCTTTCAAGGAGTAAAAAACAAGTAAAAAGCCAAGAAAATGATTGGTTCACCAATGGAAGAAGATGCCAAAAAGGTGATGTGCAATAGGGAGAAAGCTGAACTGTTTAATTTATTCTTTGCATCTTTCTTTATGCAAAAAAACCCCAGTCCAACCTACCAAAAACAGAACTGTAAAAGACAGAGTACAAGTCAAAATAGGCAAGAAAATGGTTAGGTATCCACTCTAGATTGAGTTCAAATTACTAGGTTCAGATGAACTACATTCCAGAGTTCTGAAGGAGCTGCAGACATGATCTCAGAATCATCGAATCATGTCTTTCAAAGTTCCTGGAGCATCAGGGAACCACCAGAGCCCTGGAAAAGAACTGGTGTGGTTCTCATATTAAAAAAAAAAAAGGGGGGGGGAGGTGCATCCAGAAAAATTAACCTGACATCAATACTCAGGAAGATACAGAAAAAATTATTAAGCCATGAATCTGTGAACATCTAGAAGCAAGCAAAGTTATAACTAGAAGCCAACATGTGTTTGCCAAAAAACAGATCATGCCAAACAATCTTATTGCATTATTTGACAAAGTGACTAAATTAGTGGATCAGCAAAACGATGTGGACCAAATATATTTGGACTCCATAAGGCATTTGACAAATTAAGACTACAGGCGACCACTTGATAAGATAGAAAAATATGGGTTAGATAGTGTCACCATCAGATGGATTAATAACTGGTTGACCAACCTACATGTAGTCCTTACTAGAACTAAATCTACATGGAGGGAAGTATGCAGTGTGGTACCTCAAGGCTCTGTCTTAGGCCCAGTACTCTTCAACTTCTTCATAAATGATTTAGAAGAGGGGCTAGAAAGGGAACTCATTAAATTTGCAGCTGAAATCTACAGCTACACACAAAAAATAAAGTTTTACACTTAGACAAGGAAAACTAAATGCATAGGTATAGAAGAGGTGGTACCTGGCTCAATAGCGAAACATGTGAGAGGGGATCTTGGAGTCCTAGTGGACAATTACTTCAATATAAGCCAGCAGTGTGCTGTACTCACAAAAAAGACAATGCACTGCAGTCTTAGGCTGGGCTGCATTAATAGAGAGCTAGAACCAAGATCATGTGTTAATACTACTTTATAATGCCTTTATTAAAACCATAGTTGGAATATTGTATCTAGTTTGGTTCACCATGATGCAAAAATGTTGTTAAGACTCTGAAAAGAAAGTAGAGAAGAGCAACAAATATATTAGGGGCCTGGAGGGTAAAACATATGAAAAAACGGTTGCAGGAATTGGTTTAACAAAGAGAAGGACTAAAGTTGACATGGTAGTATTCCATTATTTAAGGGGCGCCACAAAGAAGAGGGGATCAGCCTATTCTTCAGAACAACTGAACGCAGGACAAGAAGTAACAGATGGAAATTTATCAAAAGAGATTCAATTTAGACATAAAGAGATATTTCCTGTACTCAAATCAATGCCAGTGAATGAAGCCGAGGATACTTAATAGAGTTACTTGAAAAAATTGCCTGAAATAATCCTGCAACTGTCAGCCTTCATATTCTCAGAAGGGTTTCTGGACTGATCATTCTATTGACTTGAGCTTCACTATGTAGCAATTTGGTAACCAATGCAGCTTTTTCCAAGGAGAACTTCGTGCTTCTCATTATAGACATTGTAAGGAGCAGAGTTGTGTTAATCTACACTGGTAAAACAAAACCCAGTCTGGCAGCACCTTTTCTGACTAGCAAATTAACTTTCAACCCACAATATCAATACAAAATGGTGCTAGAGTCAACGGTATCAAGCAGTATCTGACAGCTTACAGAAGTAATGAAAACAACAGATCATATTTGTCTTTCTCTTTGTAAATTAATCAAAAGGATGCTTATTCAGTCCCATAATCAAACACTCGAGGCTGTTTCAGTCTCATAACAAAACTTAAATGTAGTTTGGAAGAGATCCAGGAAAATCCATATCTTCCAAGAACAGTTAAGCTGAGACTCACCATCTTCTTGAGCACCTTTATTTTATTTATCTCTTTATTAAATTCTATGCCCCCATATGACTGATACAGTGACTCTGAGCTTGCGTGATCTTCCCTAGAGTCATAGAGTGAGATCCCAGCATTTCTCCTTCTCAAGAGAAACTTCCTGAGAAATTTGAAATGGCTTCTTTCTTGCTGCTGACTTTTCTGTCCTGCAAGAGTCTCAAAAAGAAAGAGAGAGACATATCACAAGACAGAGCTAAAGGTACTCCTGTCTCAAAGTACCATTAAGAACCAGCTTCATGAGAAGCAGTAGTCCATTCCCTTGCATTTTCTTTTAATGACAAAGGAGACTTACTCTTGGACTACATGGCTGGACTGATAGGGCAGACATAGCTTGCATAACTAATTAAATTAGGTCCTTAATTTAATTTAACTGGACTGCATTTAAGAGTAACATTTGTAGTGTCCATTGTTATTCAGTTTGCCAGCTATCTTTTTCTGGCTTTTCAAAACCTGTCTAGTCAAATTTATCTAAAACTCAGAATTAAAAACTGGATGATGTCTTCAGGGCAAGCTCTGAAGTTTCTTGTTAATATAGCATCCAAATTAGACCAGCCATTCAGAGCAGAAAAGGTCTGAGACTGTTAGAAGAACATATGGATCAGCACCATGGTTTTCATGTTCTTTAACCTAAAGAGGGAAGAGAGTTAGTTTTCATTCAAATGGAAAAGAAAAGGAAAGGCTTCTGCAAAAGCAGCTTAAGAAAGAGTGAGCATAACTGGGCTCTGAAGTCATAGAAAGTGGACACTAAGCAACTGAACTTCTAATAGACTATTATGATAAAATTGGCATTTTATCATCCATGCCATCTTGAAATGGGAGGAAACCATTGTAGGAGCGTATGTGTCACCAGTATTACCTCACATTGAACTCAACTCTTGGTTGAAACCTTAAGGGATCCTGACAAGTAACGGGTAAAGTCTCTTTTAGCTTGAGGTCAACTCCTGATGATTTTATGAATACCATGTAACTCCTTGACAGCAACAAGACATTAATGCTTTGCTACTGCCTTCCTCCAGCTTGATTTTCCAGCTTCTCAGTCTATCCTGTAGGCACAGCATTCCCTGCAGTCCAAGTTCCACTCAGTCCAGGTGACGGTATTATCTGCCCCAAAAGTAGTGAGCAGACATTGTACTTTCCAGCATGGTAAATCACATTAAGTATTTTTTTTTATCCAAGAATTCCAGGTGCACCTTGCAGTCTTCTTGGGTATTTCATTTATTTCTGTGCATCTCAATTTGCAGCTCATTTTAAAATTTAACAATCTCAAGCATATCACAAGTATGACACAGGATATTTTCTCTACCCACACCTTGCTTTGTTTAACCTGTAGTTTAATGAAGAGGTACCAGCAGCTCAAAACAAGTTTCCAATTCCATGATGTTTCAGCAGGCACAAACGAAGGTATTACCTTACTGTGGCCTTGGGATACATATATCTATGTTTTAGCACATCTAGCTGACAGCAATATTACATTCTGAACAAGCCCTAACATAAGACTTTCATTCTTATTCTTGAGCTGCTATGTTTATTTAACTGAATCAGTCTGCTGCTGCTGCTTAGAGTGATGGCACTCAACCTTTAGCAGTCCAAGAGCCACTTCATTGCTAAGCAGATGCAGAGAGGTATAGAGCAGTGTGCAAACTCCCCAAAGTATTTGGCACGCTGAATGCCCAGGCGCACGGAACAACTTTACAGCATATTAATAATTCATGGCCTTGTCAACACATCTTAAGAAAGGGGCAATTGGAGAGGAAGTAGGTGGAGCTCGAAGAGGAAAAACACCAGAAAGTATCTTAATTGCTGGACAAAGAAGCTCTGGATTCAGATCCTATGCAATCTTGGGCATATATAACTTCATCTTGTGCCAAACACTTTCTTCTAGCCCAAGCTACAGTACCAATAATCCTTTGCCCTCTTGCCTGAACTAAGACGATGGTTTAAAAGAAGCGAAAGCACTATACCTAAGTGTTTGCTAAATGCTTGATTGCCCTAAAAATGGTAATGTTAGTGCCATAGTTCCTCAAGCGTAGAAATTGGAAATACAGTTTGGCACAAAACAAAAATATTTACTACATATTATTTACAGTGTTCTAAAAAATCTGCAGTGGGGCACATGCTGTTCAATATATTCAGTTACATCTGAGAGAAAGCAATAAAAATAGCAATAGCACTTAGACTTATATACTGCTTTACAGTGTTTTACAGACCTCTCTAAGCGGTTTACAGAGTCAGCCTATTGGCCCCAACAATCTGGGTCCTCATTTTACCAACCTTGGAAGGATGGAAGGTTGAGTCAACCCTGAGCCTGTGAGAATTGAACTGAAGTCATCCGGCAGTCAGAAAAAATAGCCTGCAGTACTGCATTCTAACCATTGCACCATCACAGCTCTGTAATGAGTGGGTTAAATCTGCTGGTGATATATAGTAATCCAATATAATATAATAGTGAAAAATGGAAAAAAGCTACATGTTAAATCTAAAACATGGGAGCATGGGCAACAGAAAGGCCATTGATTTAGAAAAGATGTTTTATGTTCTTATGTTTTATGTTTTGTTTGTTTGTGTATTGTCTTTGAAAATTAATAAAATTTGTTTAAAAAAGAAAAGAAAAAAGGCCATTGAAAGGAATAGAAATTTGACATTGTACATAACATAGTGAACTCAGTTATGTTTTTCCAATCAGAAAGAAGAATTTACTTTATGTATATAATGCACATAAGACATTATTGTATCTATCTATCTATCTATCTATCTATCTATCTATCTATCTATATATATATATATATTTAATCTTCACTGAAAATGAAAGAAGGAGGAACACCACCCTACAAAACCCAATACAAAATGGAAGCTGTTCTTCTCCAGCAATTCCTCGCCTGCTTTCCCTTGTCAGTAAGGGGCTTGGTACTTAATTCAGCAATTTGAACTGATTGCCTGGAAACTGCATCTCACGGCTTCTCTGGGTGACCCTTTCTGGCAAGGGTGGTTGATGTGGCTTGGAGCTCCACTTCAGGTGCAAAGTGTCTGGTGAAATCTGTGTGTAGCAGACTCACTACAATAGCACAGAATAAAAGCTAGCAGGGCTGTTACTACTGCTGATCCAGGCCCTTTCTTAGTGTGATCTGTTATGTTATTTGTATTAACTGGAGCAATGCTCTTTTTCAGTGGTGTCAAACTCACGTCGTCATGGCAGCGTCACTTGACGTAACAGGACCTTTCCCCCACATTCGCTAAACCAGGCATGGGCCTGGCCAGCATGTGACACATCTGACCCACGGGCCAGGAGGTTGACAACCCTGCTCTTTTTGGTCTTCTTCTCCACTCTTTTGAAGGGCCACAGAATTTAAAACTATAAGGGATTAGAGGAACATGGCCTGTCTTTAATGCTATGAGAAGGCATTTTGTTTGTGTGTCAGAGGTGTTGAATCTGAGGAACTAACGCCTTGTGAGTTCCAAAAATTTTGATTGTGACTCTCAGATTTTCTCCAAAAACTGGAATGAATGATAACTTTTAGGTGACATAAGACAAATATTATTAAATACATGGCACTAAAGTAACATTAACAACGTATAACATTAATGTGATTGAAACATAAATTAATCACATTTTTTTCCTGATCTTACCCTCTCTATTGGACAGGGGGTATCTTTCCTAACACTCCAAGCAAAGGCCAAGTGCAGCAATTCTTAGCCCTGAAAATGTGCGCATCTCTTTTTGTTCCAGAAACGTGTAATGATGAAAGCATAAGAAGGGAGAATGCAAGCTTGAAAATGTCTATCAGCCGCTGACGAAGGTTACGTGGCCTTCTGTTTTCTGTGATGCAGAAGAACCTCCAGTTAAAATCTTCATTAGCTCCTTGTCTAGAATGTTCAGGCCAGGTGGGCAAACTGTAGACATAGCAGTCTTCCAATATTTGAGGGATAGGAGGGAAATCGACTTGTTCTCCAAAGCATCCAAGGGCAGGACAAGAATGGAAGTTTATTATAGAGAGATCCAACCTAGAATTAAGGAGAAATTGTCTGATGGAGAGAACAATTCATCAACGGGATAGCTTGCCTCCCGGGGTTGTACTGTAGGTACTTCATCACTGGAGTTATTTAAGAAGAGACTTGATAGCAATTTGTCTGGAATGTTATAGGATCTCCTGCTCGAGCAAGGTATTGGACTAGAAGATTTCTAGGGTCCTTTCCAACCCTGTTAATCTGTATTCTGTAGTCCTCTCTTGGGGAAGTAAGGAGATGTGGGACTAGAAACAGGCCTTCTTGGTCATAACTCTTCACTTTGGAGTAGTCTCTCCACTCCCAAAAATCCAGTGGACTTCCTCCTTACTGCAGTATCTGAAGCCTATTAAAACAGCAAATTCTTTCTCACACATACACCCACAAGACTTTGGTACCGCTTCTTTGGAAGCAATAACTGAACAAGACCTTAGTATTTATAGAAACTACAGATTGTCTTTCTCCCAAAAACTGTTCCTGCTGAAATATATTGTTTTTTTCAGCAAATAAATCCAAACTACATGTTATATTAAGTGCAAATGTTTGTACTTTTTTTTTTTTTTTTACTACCAATTCAAGTGTTTCTGTATCTTTGTGCTTGTGAATAAAAAGCGGATGTTGGAGACAAGGCCGCTGGCTGTTTGCCAAGATCCATGGAAGCAAAGGGCAGTCAAGGCTTCATTCTAGGTTCTGAGGAAGAAGTTGTAGGTGAGAGGAAGGGCAATTTAGCTCAGAGGTGGAGCACATAATCTGACTGAAGGGCAAGATTGTGCCCCCCTACATATTTAGTGGGCCAGATGACGTCAGATGACGGGCGTGTGTCTTATGGCAAGGGAATCTTTTGCTCCACTAGAGCCCTTTTTTGGGATAACCCCACTATCGGATCAACTTTTTTTCAATCTCTCCCCTCAGTTTCCCGTTTTGAAGGAAGACCTTCTTGAAAGTCGGCATAGTCAGGTGTGGCCATGGCTTCTCCTGAGCAAGGAGACAGGGCCCCGAGGCCATCAGCTTCTATAATACAGATGACAGACCCTCTGCGCACTCCAACCCAGGTTAGCTGAAATTTCAGAACAGAACACTTGAACATAAGAGTCAGTGAAAGATACTGGGCAGATCCATTGTGTAAACTGGAAAAATAGCTGCAAATTTTTGTGCAGGTTGTGAAAAGTGACACCTGCTGCATTTTTTCTTCTTCCATGGTATAATTCAAGGTCCATGTTCTCCTTTCCAGGCAGGCATCTTATATTGACTGCTCAGTGAACAATGTGGTGTTGAGATGACTTATTTCCACATAGAAACAGTAACTTTATTTTGTTAATTCCCCCCCCCCCTTTTTTTTTTTTTACTATAACCACTTTTGTATTAGTGATCACTTCATCCACATACCTTGCTAGGAATCTACATGTTATATTTTACAAAGAAAATGATGAGTGAGTTGGCCTGATTGTGGAACCAGGACAATCTCTGGTGACACCTTGTGGCAGATGAAGAGACTCTCAAGGTAAGATTATTTTTTATATTTAAAACTATTTTCTCATGAAGAAACCAAATTACTTTTACAAGTATTTCTGGATTCTTGCACTGTTTAGATGTGTTAATGCAGAAAAATAGCCCAACACACAATATTCCTCAGTGTAATAAGGTAAAGAAAAACAGATCTGTGATTTAGGAAACAGGATATACAAATAGAGCTCTTTCAATATCTACTTCAATTCTGACAAATAGAATATAGAGGCAAATGACAAAGAAATGAACTGCATTTATCCAGGTTTAAACTTTCCTAATAACCACAGAAGATCAAAATTCCATAAAAATGCTTTTGGTTTTAAAATATAAACCCTACAATGGAACACAATAATGCACTTGTCTTTGATAGCAAATGTTACTGATACCAGTATAAAGCAGATTTGAAACTACTATTTATGTTGAAATATACTGTCATCACCAGAAACATCAGTATATATTTTTCTTTGCATTAATTGTGGACTAGGCCTACTGAGATACCTAGAGAAAATCAGGAGTGCATTTTTAAATTAGCTTTTAAGTCATAAAAGTAAATCAAGGAAGTTTTTAAAGCTGGTAGGTCATAGAGTTTACCACCAGCCTGGCTAGCCTCTCAAAACATATCACTGTGGGGAAAAAAACAGGGCCTTTTCTACCACGGTGCCTTTCCTGGACAATTTCTTTCCCAAGAACTGTAAGAGATAACATAGCAATTTTATTTCGTATTCTAGCTGTTAGCTGTATTTCGAGTATGAGATTTATTTTATGCAATGTTCTCTACTCAGCTCTGTTATTACTTTTATGATAATGGCTTGGTTGTGCAAATTACCTGGAGGTCCCTGGTAAACTGAAAACCAGGCTACAGATATGAAAACAAACAAACACCGGATCCATGTCACCACTCTTTCTTAGCATGTGCTCTGGGGATTTCTTGCCAATGTGTGGGAGGTTAATTAGTACAATTAATAATGAATACTGTAATTACAGTCATTTAAAAGCATGAGAGTTTGCTGTTGTTATTATCTTGTATGCAGTCATTACCAAACATGTGGGTGTCTTTTCATTAAAACAAATAAGACAACAATTAGGCACAAAGCAATCCAAATGCTAGCAGGAGAAGTATATAGACAATAATATTCAATGCAAGTGAGGAGGAAGGTCTCAAGTTGTTCATACAGTGATAATCATACAGAAGAATGATATGAAATCTATTCACACAATGCCTGCACATCACTGTAAGAATTGGTAGAGATATCCCAAAACTACTTAGGATTATGATATTGGATGTGAGCAGGCTCACTTTCACACATACATGATACACAGATAAATGCATAGGATCTTTTAGTTTTGCACAACAGAATAGAATATGTCTCAACAAAGTTTGGCATTTAGACCGCTGTCCTGTATTTATTTTATTCAGAGCAAGTCCCATTGAGTTGAATGGCTATGCAAGGTTTCCTTTCAGCTAAATGTGTGTATTCAGTCTTTAGATATGTCTGGATGATTTTCCTGGCAACAGTACGAAAGTAATTTGCTATTCCTTCTTCTAGAGTGTTTTTTTTTAAAAAAACTTTTCAAAATCTTATTTTAGGTCAACAAATCTCCAGCAACTCCTGAAAAAAGAATCAGGAAAGGTGAGATGATTTTGATAAGAAAGCAAGTGAAAGGGCTGAATGGATGAGGAAAAAAGAGAGTATAAAAGAATCAGTAAGGAAGTAGGATAGCATAACATATATGTAGAAAAAAAAATACCTGCAATTAATGTAGTCAAAGAGTTAAATTTAGTTAAAATTAAAGCAGGAAGAGAAAATTAACAGCAATTTTGATGGAAATAAAGTATCTAAGAAAATATGGAAAAATGTGAAATACGGATGTGGTTTGCCCAGGAACTGGCAGTGTGACTTGCCTCAGGTGTAGATAAAGACCACATCCATGCCTGATGATTGGAATGTTGGATGTTTTCTAACAGTACCTGACAACGAGCATCATTTGAAAAATGCAGCACAGCTTTGCCATCCAGATGTTTACTCTTTAGCAGGTCATTGGGAAACGTATGAATGTGAGAAGTAACATGAATTGTATGTTTGCTGATTTGGAGAATGAGTATGACAAAGCTTGAATTATGAAAAGATGTGTGCAAATATGGATTTTAAGGTTGATTGCTAAACATGATAGCAGTGATATATGATGGAACTAAATCACACATAAAAATGGTTCAATAGTGAGAAGAAAGTAAAACAAAGGCATGTCATGTATCCTTGGTAATAGTATCTTCTTATGTGTATGGGTAAATGGGTAAGGAAAGCTTGTGGTTTCATAAGAGATGTGTGTTTTGTCATGTTATTGACTGGAAACCTGAACCCATTTGCAGAAAAAGTAGACAGGTTGTATGATGCCCCAAAGCACATGGATCTGAAAGTTAACATACTGAAGTTCAAATAAGCTGTATTTTGGCAGGGAAAACAAACAATTTCAAATTATGCATAAATGGTGAAAAATTAGTGAGATGATAAATTTTTGGACTTTGATTTATTATTTATTCATTTTTATTAAAGACAGGAAATAGATGGAGAAATATTAAGGAACACAATTGTTGGTAGAAATGTAGTGAATAGCATTGGGCCTAGTATGATGAATGAATGTTTATTGAAAAGAAAAAAAGTGGCTGTGTCTAAGAGCATGCTTCTGCCTACTTGTTATATGAAAGTGAGAATTGGATATGTCAGAAGAAATGTAAAAGTTGAATGCATCGGGAATGATGTAGTTAAGAAATATGAGTGCTAAAACAAGAAGAAATAGTGTCAAGAATGAATGGCTGCTGAATGAATGTGGACTGAATACAAAAGTGAGTGATCAGTGCATTGGATAGTTTGTAGAGAGAGAGAAAAAAAATGAGGATCAAACTGCAAAACAAATGTATGAAGAAAAGTATATGGATTGAGAGGAAATGAAAGACTGTGAAAGTTGTGGTTGAGTAGAGTTGATGAGATCATCAAAAATAAAGAGAGATGAGAAATTTAAAGATCAGAAGGCAATGCATAAAACAACTTATGGATGCGGTAGAAGCAATGATTATGTACAAGGATAGAAAAGTAACTGTATAAAAGAATAACACAGTTGGAAGGGACCTTGCAGGTCTTCTAGTCCAGCCCCACTACTCAAGCAAGGGATCCTATTACATTCAAGAAAAATGGCTTTTCTTAAAAACTTCCAGTGATGGATCACCCACAATATGTGAAGGCAAGGTTTATTGTTCTCACTGTCAGGAATGGAGATAAAATTGTTCTCACTGTTAGATATGGAGAAGTATAATGAATGGTATTGCTCCAAACTAGATTTATTTCCTTTTCTTATAACTAAGTATTTTGGCTTCCTATTTCTTATTCCATTCTATGCTTTTCATAAAGTTATTTATCCCCAAAGGAAAGGTATGAAGGGTATGTATGTATACATGCATCAATTTTAATCCCAATCCTTGTTTCCAAGATGCTTCTGAGCTTCACTAACATCTGGTGGTGCAGTGATTAGAGTGCTGTACTGCGGGCTATTTCTGCTGCCTGCTGGCTGCCTGCAATTTGGCAGATCGAATCTCACCAGGCTCAAGGTTGATTCAGCCTTCCATCCTTCCAAGGTAAGTAAAAGGAGGACCCAAATTGTTGGGGGCAAGATGCTGACTCTGTAAACTGCTTAGAAAGGGCTGTAAAGCGCTGTGAAGCAGTATATAAGTCTAAGTGCTCTTGTTTTTGCTATTAAGGGACTCTTAGAAAATAAAACATGACTGCAGCTCATACTTTCTTAGGTAATGGCAAAGTGGTTGACAACAAGGTTTTGGGATGGGTGGGTATTGAGAAGCAACACCATACGCTTTCTGCTGAATTGACACTTGCTCATTGGTCATACCCAACAGAGCAGCTAATTATTGATACTGTCCATTGTGTGTCATTTTTAATAAAAAAGCACTCCATGGCCCAAACATATATGGGGATTCTTGTATTCTCAATAAACTGTCCTGGCCTGTAGATGGAGATTATATATAACTGAAGATTTTTGGTAAATAAGAATGGCTGGATATTTTGACTTCAGTTTATGCATAAAAGTTTTACTTGATGCTATATAGTGATATTGGATGACTGAACTATCCTGTTGATCTGGTCCACATATTCATTGGTATGGATTTCCAGTTCACCAAATATAGGAGGGAGTGCAGTCATTCTCTCACCCATGGAATGCATGGTGGAGGTCCCCAGAAAGAATAGAATGAGCCTTGACATGGTGAGCTGATGACAAATACAAGTTAAGGACACAGGGATGAGAGTTATCTCTATCCAGTCTTTCATTACACCAAAGAATCAATATGGGGTGAGATAAGTATCTACTGTACATCTGAATTTAGGTTTGATCTTTGTCAATAGCAGAATAAGAATAAATCTTGAAGTATAATTATTGTTATGATTTGAAGGCTATTTGGAGATATTTTGCTGCCTGAGGTGAAGGATAAGATAACTAGTCACACTCCACACAGGGTAGGTCGAGAATATGGCTCCTTTCTCAGAAGAGGAGGAAAATCACAGCTGCTGTGCAGTCCAGCATCTAGTACCCAGAGTTTGTATTCAGCAGGTTCTGACCAGTTCTGGAGAGCAGTAGTGGAAATTTTGAGTAGTTTGGAGAACCGGCAAATATCACCTCTGACTGGCCCCATCCCCATCTATTCTCCGCCTCCTGAGTCCCAGCTAATTGTCTGGGTCTTCTTCTGTTGCCTGCACAGGAAAACAGAGCTGAAAAGCAGGTTAGTGGGGTGGGGAGGGAATGGGATTTTGCAGTAACCTTTCTCCAGGAGTGGGGTGGAAATAGAGATTTTGCAGTATCCTTCCCCTGCCACGCCCACCAAGCCACACCCACAGAACCAGTAGTAAAAATTTTTGAATCCCACAACTGCTGGTACCCAAAGGGAAATTCTGTTCTTCCAATGCAAGTTCAAATTACTTCAAAGTATCAGGAAAGGCAGGAGTTTTCCCATGTTAAAATCTCTCTGCAAACAGAAAATTAACATGCTATGAACACAATGGCATGTTTTAAATATATGTGCATTCATTAAATAATGACATCCTACTATGTAATTTCAAGAGGTTTAGTCTACTAGCATATCATGGTTTCTGCCATCTGACTGTACTGTATGAAGAAAGCAAGGCAAATGTGCCTTACTGAAAAATTAATTTCTCCTTGCAGTTACTTATATTCAAGGAGATAATTATAAACACTAAAGGACTCTTCAGTTGCACAAGTATTTGGTTTATGCCTTAAGATACTGTGGCACATTCAGCCTATGTGATACGATAGTATTCTAAAGCAGCTCCTTTGCAATCAGAAATTAAAGTTTATAGTGTGTATTTTAAAACTATATAATCAAATGTGTTATGGCTGGCATATCTGTTGATTTAAAAGATTTTTTTTAAACTTCACCTTGGCATGCCTTTTATCAGAAATCATTTGAAACTTTTTAATTTATGAGCTTTTATTGCAATCCTCAATTCATCCTGAGTAGTCTATTATTAAGTGTTCTACTGGGCTCTTATTGTTCTTTATCAAAGTATTGTATCTCCCTGCAATTCATCTGTAGTCATTCTTCACAGAGAAAATCTTTCATATTAGGTTCCTTTCATCATTCGATGACAACTCTTGAATGCATCATTATTCAGCAATGGGTTTAGAAATTATAATCATTAGACAATTTTTCATATAATCTGATTTTATAAACTGCTTCTTTTTATTATCTTTTGATGGAAAACAGTAAATGTATCTGTCTGTTTTGATCCATCATGATAACTGTAATAGAAAAACTAAGTAAGAACATCTTATTGAGGAAACAGCCACACTGAAAT
Source organism: Pseudonaja textilis (assembly GCF_049901715.1). Taxonomy (NCBI): domain Eukaryota; kingdom Metazoa; phylum Chordata; class Lepidosauria; order Squamata; family Elapidae; genus Pseudonaja; species Pseudonaja textilis. Next base: position 112,239,053 of record NC_141992.1, read on the forward strand.
TCTTATATGCATGAACTGAAAGGTTATTTAATGTGAAGGAAGAAAATCCTTCTCTGACTTAATGAGGCATTCTCACAGCAAATATCTAAACCTGGTACTCTACTCCTGCAAGGCTGTCAAGGTTCAACGTACTTTGTACTCAAGAGAGGGTGGTGGGTTTTTTTTGAGTCACATAAAATGTACAATTAAAAACAAAACAAAGATAGAGAATGGGAGCATGGGTTCATACCGGTATTTAGGGCTCAGTTCTCAGTTACTTTATGAAACCATCAATAAGATGGATGGTTATATGCAATGACTGTTGTTGGCCTCAGCTGCCATTTTATGCATTTCATTCTTATTAATCCCATGTTAGCTGCCCAGAATCACTTCTAGATGGATGACCATCTACATTGATTGAAGCAAACAAACAATCACACATTTTTAAGGTTTTCTATAGAAGCTTTGAAGGAGAAAAACAATATTCTATAATGATTAATGAAACCCAGAACCAAATGTCCTGGCAGATACACTCACCAAGAAAGTGTCTACATTACAAATCTATATGGCTTTTAGTGAATGTGATCAGTTTGGCATCTTCTGGCCACTTGACTCTGGTCCAGACATGGCCCAGTAAGAATCTTTGGGAGTAAGAATGCTCCAGGGCTCTTCCAGGACTTTTCAACTTTGGGCAATCTGCGTCTTTTACATCAGGCTCTCTCACTGTTTCTGCCACTATCTGACCTGGACCAGTCTGAACTATAGAGACAGTAACGGGACTCTAGGCTAAAGAAACAGAAAAAAGAGATGGCTCTCTCTGGTGCTGCTTCCTAGCTCTAGGCCATCAGCTGTTATTTGGGCTTTTTAAAATATGAGCATTCCAATTGTTGTGGTTAGCAATGAGGAGGAGGTTCCTGAGGAGCCTGTGCTAAGGTGCGAGTGAGTGCAGGATGATTCATAGAAGAGCAGCACAGGCAACTCGGGAGTAAGAATGCTAATTAATGGCCCCTCCCTCCAGGGAATATAAGCCTGGTTTCAAACAGTTTTTGCCTTTGCAAAAGGCAAAAACTTTCGAAGGACTCAGCATTGTGATTAAAGACTCTGGTTTATTTGAAGACTTGAAGCCAAGGTTTTTCTAATTGGACTAATTGGCTGCAAGCCAGTTGTTATCTACAAAGAGGTTTATTTGTAGATTAAAGCCATGAAAGTTTGAGTTACTGAGTTTATCTATGTTTGCTCTTTGGGAACACGGCTGGGTCAGAACACCAATCTTCCAGAATGCTGATCCCCAAAGGGTCTGACCAGTAGATAAGAGATGGGCCTTTTCTGAATACAGCTGCAGAAAATACTATACAAAACCTAGTGAATTTTGACAGATATTTAATCACAAGACTCATTTACCATCACCAGAGTCCTGGTTCATGTTTAAGCAGACTGGTTTGCTGATATTTTCCCCCTGGTTGGTGATGTTCAGAATAAGAAGGTTGGAAGGTCTTCTAGTCTCCAATCCCCAGCTCAAGCAGGAAACCTTATAGCATTTCAGACAAATGGTTGTCCAAACTCTTCTTAAAAACCTCCACTGTTGAAGCACCCACAACTTCTGGAGGTAAGTTGTTTCACTGATTAATGGTTCTAACTGCCAGGAAAATTCTCCTTAGTTCTAGGCTGGTTCCTTCCATCCATTTCCATCCATTTCCACCCATTGCTCCCTGTTCTGCCTTCTAGTGCTTTGGAAAATAAGTTGACCCCCTCTTCTTTGTGGCAGCTTCTCAAATATTGGAATACTGTTATCGTGTAACTCCTAGTCCTTCTTTTCATTGATCTAGGTATACCCAATTCCTGCTGCCTTCTTTTAGTCCCCAGCCCCTTAATCATCTTTGTTGCACTTCTCTGCATTCTTTCTAGAGTCTCAAGATCTTTTTTATATTGTGGTGACCAAAACTGGAGGCAGTAGTCCAAGCGTGGTCTTACCAAGGCCTTATGGAGTGGTACTAACACTTCACACAATCTTGATTCTATCCCTCTGTTAATGAAGCCTAGGGTTGCATTGACTTTTTGGGCAGGAATAAGAGGGGAGCAATAAGAGGGGAGGGAAATAACGCTGTTGGGATCCAATAATACTAATAGCAATAGCACTTAGACTTATATACCATTTCATAGTGCTTTACAGCCCCCTTTAAGCGGTTTATAGAGTCGGCAATCACCCCCCAACAATCTGGATCCTCATTTTACTGATCTCGGACTGCTGAGTCAACCTTGAGCCAGTGAGAATCAAACTGTCAAAATGCTAGCAGTCGGCAGTCAGCAGAATTAGTCTGCAATATTGCATTCTAACCATTGCACCACCACAGCTCTCTATCCATAACATGCCCTGCCTACTGTAGACAAGGATGGCACTCTCTTCCAGTTTCCTGCTTGTTGCAGGATAGAAATCTCCAGTTGGAACAGCATATTTTATATTGACACAGTTGTGTGGCAGTACAAGGACTGAAAGATAAGATTGTAACTCAGATATAAGAGTGAGCTGTAAGTAGAATACCTTTAGAGTAGCCAAAACCCAGTTTATTTGTCTTTGGAAACTGGGAAGCTTATGTGCAAAGGGGATTTTGTTTGACAGGAATAAATTGATTTTTCACAATATTTTTGGTAGCATCAAGAACTACTCTTCTTTTTCTATTTAAAGCTCTTGTCTTTGCTGAAATATTTATATCACTCTATCTCTCAGTTACCTTTACTGCATTAGCTTTCCATAATTGGGATGAACTGTGCACCTGGAGAATCAGTGGACAAAAGTTTGACAAGATTAATGTCAGGGCCAAGCCCAAAGAGGACACATCGAGATCCAATTAACTCTAATCCTTTATTTGCTTACACCTAATGGATGGAATCTTGCCAAATTAAGACTATAACCTTTTAACCTACTAGGTATATGCTGAGAAAGTCTAGCAGGTGGCGACCCTGATCCTCTTCCACCTTCCCCCTCCACCTGGGGACTATGCAGTCTCTTAATCTGGAAAAGCTCTGTGTTCTTATATAATGTCCAATGATTCTCCAGGTGTGCATTCCATTACATCAATCTCTTGTATGACTGAACATGACCTTCGTTGCTGGGCTGCAACTTCCATTTCTGTTCCAGTGTACCATCTACCCATCATTATCTCCAGCAGGGGACAATTCTATGAACCAGCAGGTGATGGACTTCAGGCTTTGGATTTGAGTCACAGGGAGGTTATGGACTTATGTTTATTACTATCAGTGGCTCACTCAAGTGCTGTGACCTGTATATGTGTGGAATAAGGGCTGGCTGAAACTAACTGGATTGTAGGAACACATGTGATTTATGACTGGACAACCATATGTCTGAAATGATACAGGTCCTCCTGCTCAAATGGACTAGAAGACTGCCAAATCTATAATTCTATGTTCTATATGTTGCCTATGTCTCATGATGTCTACTATGTAATTGCTGACTGAATGTCATTTATACAGATTTGCGGGGAAGGGAAAAAAACGCACAAGGGGGAGCAGAAACCTAGGGAAAGCAATGGCCCCGAACAGGATCAAATTACTATTTCTATCAAAAGTCACAAAATTTTGCACTTCTTTGTTAGATCACCACTGAATATAAACTGAAAGCTCAGTTTGCAGAAGAGTGGACTTCCAACCTAGATCATTCATAAAGCTCTTGGCAACAAAGAAAGAAACAGGATCACAAAATGGAGTAGCAGTGGAAGCAAACTAGACAACTGCACAGGGCACAACATTCATCCATTGTGTAGAAGATTTGGCAGAAATCTTTGTATTTACTTTTCCAGTATGTGCACACAGACAAAAAAAATACACAATATAAGATAAATAGTTAATATGAACTTTTTAAATAGACAAGTGAACCCCGAGTCTGGGTGGGTTAACTTAACAGTAGCTTAGCTATTGTGGACCACTGGAATTACTGATATTAAAAATAATTCAGAGAGAACATAGTTAATATAACCAAGATAAATTACAGTCAAGTTAGTACACTCTTAATAATATAATGCAATGAATATATATGATAAGTTATAGAAGGAGCAATGCTAGTAAAAGTTTATTTGTGTGGGTGGGGGGGGGGGGTGGGGGCGGGAAGAACCTAAAATAATTTTTGGTGAATTTGATTCTGCAAATTCCTCATTTGCCCATGCCAAATTATTGGCCTTTGTTTTAATACATAGGAAATAGCAACAAAACGAATCTTTGGAATATAACTAGAGCTCAAAGATTTCATTTTTCAAAAATGGAAAATGTATGAGGTGACAGGTGACAAAGATACTCAGCCAAACCTCCTTGCTGTTCAAACAGAGTGGGGGGGGGGGGAAAGCCAAACAATCCATTTTATCCCTTCCTTTGCTGAAGATTTGACACTGCCTGGTATTCTCCGAATGTTGGGGGGGGGTTAGCGGGGGCGGCAGAATGGGCTTCTCCTCACTAGGCAGAACTGCAGCTTTTCCTTTTCTTTCTACATGATGGATCGTTTCTACATCTTGGAGACAGATGAGAAAGAGTCTGAGTAATAATCTGGAAGGATCTCACAGATCTCGAAAAGCCATTACATTCCTGGTCCTTCCTCATTCATGCACTGAAGAAGATCCAGGGCAGAAATTGTCTATGATACCACACTGATGGGTCCTGGCCTCAATGTTCGATGAGGCAGAATTTCTAAACAAATCATATTGTGCTAACCTCGCCAACCAATTACCAACCGATTCACTTTTGACTGGCACCTACTTGTTTCAGTATCAAAATGGAGATAATATCTAGATAGTTTTCCAATTACCAATCTCATTAGATTAGAAATCCATACATGAAATGGCAATAAAAAGATACAGATACTATTTCTCACCATAAATTTTATAACCTGGAGTTTTTCTGTTTACATGTAATGGCCTTAATCTAGCATAGCAACCCATCTCTCTTTAACCAAAACAATATTCAGATGGGAAGCCCATAAATCCAATATGAACCAAGTAACTTCTGCATTCTGGTTTGGTATGTTATGATACTGAATGCAACTTATTTCCATTATGACTTTTAACTTGTAGCTTAAGGAGCACAATGGTGTTTTTAATTAAGAATTTAGATTCAGGGAGAAAAAAAATCCGCCTTTTTTTGGAAAGTCCATTTTATCATATATAATTCCTTGGTTTATTTTGCACATTTGAGTTATCATTATCAAAGTCTTGCTCACCTATATGCATTTGAAAAAAGAGCTTTGCAAAACTACTTGTTTTCTTTAAAAACAATCATGCTAACCATTAAGCATATATTTCCTAAAGAAGCAAAAGCTGAGTGTTCCCCATTGAAACTGTGCAACAGGGCAGTCTCTCAAAGATTTTAACCAAGCAGATGACTGGATGTCTTACTCAGCTCATTTATGCTCATTTGTGACATGAACCAATAAAACATTGTTTATTCAAAGCTCAGAGGGGCTCATGATGACTCTAATCCCTCTGTAGATAGCAAACAGATAGCACAGACAATCACATTTTCCTTACATGAGAGAATCGACTGCAGAATAGAATTAGCACACGGCAAGGGAAGCCAGCTACTGTGCTAATAGGGAAGGAGCCATTTCAAATGGGGAACTCAAGTTTTGATTCATATACTGGATAAAAACTCTAAGACGATAAAAAGGACCATGAATACAATGCAATTGGGTTTTGACTGAGCAGAGGTGGTATTCAGCCAGTTTTGACCAGTTCTGGAGAACCAGTAGCAGAAATTTTGAGTAGTTTGGAGAACCGGAAAATACCACCTCTGACTGGCCCCACCCCCATCTATTTTCTGCCTACCGAGTCCCAGCTGATCGGCTGGCTCTTCTTTGGTTGCCCTGCACAGGAGAACAGAACTAGAAAGCAGGTTAGTGGGGTGGGGAGGGAATGGGGATTTTGCAGTATCCTTCCTCTGCCATGCCCACCAAGCCACACCTACCGAACCAGTAGTAAAAAGTTTTGAATTCCACCACTGGGACTAAGAAAAAGAAAAAAAAATAGTTGTATCAATACATACCATTTGACTCTTATGAGCAACTCAGTTTGTTGCAGCATAATTGGTGGATGAACAAACAATGCATTTACTGTTTTGTAATTTATGAAGAGCATTTCACAGCATTCTTTTAAAATGTGAAAATAATCCATGCTTCCCAGTAAAAAAAATCCTCAAGGTATGATATAATAGCATAATATTTGTATATTTGTTCTTCTGCCTGCCTTTTTTTCTACTTGTTTTTTTTTCCATTATCACTTCTTTTTTTCAGTCTTTATTTCTTTTTCCTTATGTACAGGTATCCTCATTTAATGACTACCTCCTTTACCAACTGTTCACAGTTATAGTAGTGATGAAAAACTGTCAATCCTCATATTTATTACTTTTGCAAGTCTATAAAGCAAAGGAAGACTGAAACAAGATCATAAGCACAGTCGTGGTTTTACTTGGTGACTGCCTCATTAATTGACTGTCCCAAATGTGGTTGTTAAATAAGGATTACCTGTAATGGAAAAAAATATATATTCTTAAAAAATGTCAAATGGATTTATGTTCTGAATTCCCCTCTATAAATAGAGACATTAATTATGAATACAGCCCCAATAGTCATTAGTTTTTATTAGATTGACCTTTAGTGAATTTTTCAGCTGGGATTTTAAATTTTACAGAATTTATCTATGTTTGCTGTTTTATCTGTTTTATCGGATGTTGCCCATGCCCTGGGGGCAATTATCAACCATTGGATACATAGCAACGTGCCTCAAATGCAGAACATTTATTCATCCATTCAACAACATGATTACCCAGAAGCCAAGTGCCTTTATTTCCTAAAATATTTCCAAATAGCAGCCTTTTGAAATGCAACTGCATATAAAAAAATCAACACGTAATCTTTAATTGAATTAAAGCTAATAGTAGTTATTTGGCTGAAATGTTGAAGTCAGAGGCTATTTTAACAAAAGACTAGAGTGCCATCTTCTGGCAGATTTCATAACTCTGTTCATCATGCAAAGATTTAGCACCTAATACTAGTTGGATTGCTATCTGTGGCTCTTTTCTGGGTATCCACATTTTCTATTCCTTGTTGAGTAGCTGCTTCAATAGAAGGATCCGCTACCAAAGTGTGTAGTAACTTACAATTGCTCATATAATTAATTTAGTCCTCAATTATATTCTAGTTATCAACGGAATAATATCTTCTGCTGTATGAATTGGCACACTGCACCATAGTTATCGGCACTACATTTTGTGCTAGGGCAAATAGCATTGCATTTCATAAATGAGAAAAAAGAGACAAAATACTCTGTCTTCTGATATTTTGGGACTCCTCAGAAAAATATTGCATCATTGTTTGTTTTGCCCAAGAGTGTTGAGCTACTCTGCATGTCACTGGGTCCTCTTAATTATCTGCCTCTGCATAGCATCAGTTTTGTCATTTGTGTTAATGGTTGGAATTATGTACTTCAAAGGTATCGAATCCTAAAAACCTTTGTGCTTAGCCAATGGGTGCAAACTGATCCAGAGCATCTCACAATCCTGGTACTCCCTCATTAGAAATTGTGATTGCCAGGTGACAGCTGCCTGTTAGCGCCCTTGGAAATCAGTTATTATTCCTTACCTTGATTAGAATTTCATCATTCCTCATTATTCTCAGCCACCAGCATCTGTTTTAAAGGGAAAATACCTTCATTTACATTTCTGCTCTACATGAATCAATCCCATTACCACAAAACTACCATGAAAGAATAGATTTATTTTGGCTGTAAGCCTGGAATGTTTTGAGTTCAGTTGCCTATTAAATAAGATTCAAGGCATAGAGAATGTGAGAACAGTCAGTGTTTATACCAGGATGCTGCATAAATCATCTTTGGAGAGAACTGATGCATTTTTACATAAAAACATTGAGAGTTTGTATCCTCAACTATGTTCAGATGATTTCTTGCAAATAAACAAGCATGGTATGGAAAAGTAAACTCACTACCCAGAAGGAGAAATATTCTGGGATCCAGAGAGCTGGTGCTGCCTGGGAAGGAGGGTGAAGGCGACCCCACCCTCTCCTTAGCTGAAGAGTTTGTCCCATAGAATAGAACAAAAAGCAAGCTGTGGGGTGGGAATGGCAAGAAAAATGGGTCACGTCTGGGAGACAGCAGAGAAGTGGGAAAGAGAAACCCCAGGCGAAGCACTTCAGCTGCAGTCTTTGGACAACAAAAGAAAACGGTGGTCTTGAAGCTGCAAAACCAGCTTTGCTGAGAGTTGGAGGAGGAAGAGAGCCCAACAAGAGCCTCCAAGCTCAAAGCACGCCTGAAAGCCAGACCAACCCCACTCCAGGCCGCATCCCGGCTGCACAGCTCTACAAGCCACCTCCAAGAACAGAGAACTAGGAGTGCTGGGAGGGGGAAGGAGGAGAAAAACCCATTCACAATTATGTTGAGGGTCAAACAGGATTTCACTGCAAATGGACAGAGACTATCTACAAAAGCTGAAGATGGGGATGTGGCGTTGTGGGGGAAGGAAATGAAATGAAAAGATTTAAAGAGCTAAGAAATAGCTGGGGGGGAGGAAAACATAGTGCTACAAATGTAGATATAGGAATACAGGCATAGAACATAGACATAGAAATTACTTTAAATAAGGCACCTTAAATAAGATGCAAGCATTTTTTAAACTTATGATAATAGGAAATCAGTAAAATAAGATATGTAGGAAAATCGAAGCACCTAGAATTAGCATTATGTTTAGAAGTAAAGGAGATCAGTTTTGTACATAAAAGCAGTGCTTGTGAAAGAAAAAAACAACAGCCTGTATGTCTGATCTGCAGCATATTAAGAAAAACTCTAACATATAGTATTGCAACATTGTCACCTCAAGAAATGATCCAGTGAATGTTTGTCCCAAAAACATCCTAAGAACACAAGTAGAAACTTGGTCATCACTGTTGATTCCTTCCCCTAGTGGCTGAGTTGGATACTGGCTTGGATCCAGTGGCTTTTGTGGAATCTATCACTCTTTAGTTGTCACATTGGATCCCTGATCCTATGGATTTTCAGCTGTCTTTACTATCTCTAATAATGCCTTCTATATTATCAACGTCCATGTTATGAAATGCACTTGGGTAGACAAGGACTAAATCTTATATTCAGTGATTTTGAAGGAATAGCACGTAGACTTATATGCTGCCTCATAGTGCTTTACAGCAGTTTATAATGTCTGCATATTTTCCCCAACAATCTGGGTTCTCATTTTACTGACTTTGGAAGGATGGAAGCCTGAATCAGTCTTGAGCGGCCGTGAGGATCAAATTCCAGGCTGTGGACACGGTTTGCCTGCAGTAATGCATTCTAACCACTGTGCCACCAGGATCATGAATGGGTTTCTCAGACTGGACATAGCTTTGTTTTCCCTCTGGATATGAGATAATGGAGACAATGATATCCCTGTCAGGTCACTCCAGATTGTTGTAACATTGGGAGTAGGCTATTTTTACCCCCTTGAATAGTACAGAGTGGATGCAGAAAGTGGGTACAGAATCAGGGGGTGACGGGATATGTGGTTGAGGAGACAATTAGCGTGGTTAGGCCTGAGGTGTATAGTACTGCATACCTAACAGAAGCAGACCAAGGCAGTAAGTCCAGGCAGAAGTGACTAATGACACTTAGTTATTTCTTGAGATTGTTTGGGTATGAGGGAGAGGGAGCCATTTCATGACGGTTTCGTTAGAGAGAGAAAAGAAGGGGAGTCAGTAGTTGTGGTGAAGGGAAAAGGGAGATATGGTGGGAAACATGGCAACCTTCTCTTGGGAAAGGCATACTTAGTACCTTATACTGATTCTGTCTTCAATCTCCCTGAATAATTTTCCAGCATCTTTGGATCAGGCAGCTGCTGCTTAAAGCCAGGTCCACCTTAATAAGGCTTTTCTTATCCAGACTTTATCATGGATAACTGGACTGACTTGACATCCATTACCAAGAACTTCTTGGACTCAGAGTGGAATTTCCCTTTCAGAAATGCACACATTTGCGTTTTGAATGTGGCATTAGAGACAGTCCCAGGGCACATGTGGTCCTTTCAGAGTATTGTTATTAATGAGTCTTTTGTGGCTTCCAGAGGTATCTGCAAATAACTGGATATGAGGTCCTGTTTGTGTAGCTGAGCTTTAGTGAACAGAACGGTTTAGTGTCTATCAACTATCCTCTGTGTTACACACTGACTTTTTTGCCTGAGCTGTTCAGTTAAATGGCTGGGCCTAGGGTGAAGTTAACTTATACTATACATGGAAACTTCAATTTGCTGTCCCTGTGTTTTCCTCCTTCTTTCAGAGATGATTGGTTCCATTTGTTTTGATGGTATCTGGGGTGTGATGACCCGGAGTGTAACACAAATGTAACAAAATCCAAAACATAAATAAATGTCCTTTAATGCCTCCAACTTGGTCCCACTGTTCAATAATTCTCAGTTGGAGATAAAATGTATTCAAAAATAGTCTTCAAAAGAAAGCAATACAGTCTGAACTTAATGAGCAGATAGAGGTGAACTAAAAAAAACAAACTACAATGATGAAATTTCCACAACGGACCAGGATAAGCAATTACCAAATTCAAGGAGATAACGAGGCACCGTCTGTTGGAAGGACGCCAACCAAGATAACTTCAGTCCAAAATAACACATGCTTTGCTTCTGGCAACACTGTGTTGTAATTGTCTCTCTTATATACTAGTCTCCCCAGCTGCAACCAATGAGGAGGATCATGGCCGCTTCTCTCTCGTAAGCCAAGTTGTTGCCTTCTCCATTCCGCCCTGCGTGTCCTAGGATGCAGAGGGGATGGGCCTGGTTCTTCCTCTGACTGTCCAGCTGGCCTTTGCCCTTCCCCAGCCTCCTCCACAACCTCCGGAGCCACACCTCCACTCCTTGTCGGCTGTTCCTCCTCTCCCTCAGAGTCCGACTCTACCAAGAGTATGACATGGGGATGAAGTGGTCCAATCTTTGACCCCTGCTTTCCCTATTCCTGTTTAACATCTAAACGAATCCAACAGGTGAGATCATCTGTTGACATGGGATGAGATATCTCCAGCTCATGCTCGATCTACCAAGACTAAGTAGTTGTGGATTTTGAAGTCTCTTGGATCTGGAGATTTTCACCTCTAGTTCTGAATAGAGCAGTAGTCTCTCATATAAACTCAGTGAAAATCTGGGGTCCTTCCAGGTTCATGATTCTTGTGGCTCAGTGGATCTTTACACAAATCCATTTTGTATACCAGCTGCACCTTTTTCTGAACCAGGAAAATCTACTCACAGTCATTCATGCTTTGGTATCTCTTCTTTGGATCACTGTCTCAGACACTATATTGGGCTATCCTTGAAGGCCAAGTGAAAGTTCCAGCTGACCCAGAATGCAGAAGTCAAGGTAGTTATAGGCACCTCTCACTTTGTCCATTTAATATTATATCACAAGTTCCATGGTTTGCTATGGGCTTCTTATCATCTATAAAACTTTGTTAGGGCAGGGCCTACTTACTTGCAGGATCACCTATCTCCAATCATTTCTGTCTGTCCAATTATATCTGATAGGGCTGGCATCCTTTCTCCTAAGAAATGTCATCTTATGGGATCCAGCAGATAAGTCTTCTCTATTTCTGAAATTGTATAGCATTATCTGGGATCTGGATAGTCCCAATCTGACTGCCTTCTGTAGGGCCTTGAAGTTTTGCTTTTCCCCCAGGCTTTGGGTCAGGAGCAATTGTTGAATTGTCTTTGGTGAGCTTTGTTGTTTAAATGGTATTACTATTGTTTATTTTTAGGTTTCTATTGTTTCAATTGTACACTGCCCTGATTAATTTTTGAGAATGTGGCACTATCAATTGATCAAATAAATAAGATTAACTTGCATTTAAAAATCTACCAGATAGATGAGCACCAGTGAGTTAACTTACAGCTTCTGACTGCACCTCCATTGTTCAGATAAAATTGGCCACCTCCTTTTTTTTCTCTAAAGAATTCAGGCAAAGCCAAGATTAAATAAACAAGCCTATTGCCATCACATCTGGATTTGCTGTCTGTCATATTCTTGCTCTTATGGATTTGGTTTGATTCCAAATGAATACAGTATAAGTATCATAAAGACAGAGCTTTCCCCAGGCTTCCATTATGCAAACTGACAGCTGCTATCATATTATAGTTACTCGGTCATGATCTCTGGTGTGCCAAACATCTTCTACCTTGATAAACATTCTTCAACATGCCTGTCACAGATATAAGGTTGAGCTTATACAACCTGTGTTATTCATGTAGCTTTCCCCTTCTTGCTGAAGCAACTACTACAGATTCTTTAAGTAAATAAATATCCTGATTTAGGAGATCCAAAAAATATGTAGGAATTCATAATAATTGATCTTATCGTGATTCAGTGATATACCTATTGAATCTGAATTTATTTCTCTGGCACTTTGCCAAAATGTAGAGTGGTGTAGAATAACTTCACTCCCTCTATTTACTGTTCAGTAAACTTTAGGACTAATGCTGGAGAAATAAACAACCTGCCAATTATCAAGTGGAGGTAGGACTCTGGTTGCAGCTTAAATCTGCAAAATAATAGGAGTGGTAAATTACTCAAGCTCTATTACAGACCCTACTGACACTTTGTCACTTTTCATATGGCAAAGTTGTCTGTCAGTTGAGCTCAGCTCCCGGTTCTTTCAGGGTCATGGCCCTTAGTTTTCATGGCAAGTGCTGAAATGATGGGCCGAGGTATTTTCAGCTTCCCAGTCTAGATGACTTCCCTAGACTTTCTGGATGTCCCATATTAAATGCTTAGTTTTCTAGATTAAACAAGGTTGATTAGGCACTACTGATGTATTTCAAGATACAAATGAACCTAAAGAAAAAGAAGAAAAATTCACCAGATAATTTCAACATTTGAAAGTGTCAGGACAGGCCTCTGGCCTGCTTTACCTTTCTAGTACAAAGCTCAGTGTTAACGGCAGTTTGAAGAGCTCAAAAAAAAAGGCAACATTTCAGCTCAGGGAAATGCAGAATTGAAAAAGAAATTATGAGCATGACTTAGGTTTCTGTGGATATATAAGGAGGAAAGTAAAACCGACATCCATATTTCCTGCTATATTTTAGGCACCAATTGGAAATGAAAAAAATATATGAAAAAATGCAAAAGAGAAAGAAAATAAGACAACTTCCTAAGATTCTGTTATTTAATGACAGCAAATGTCAATTCTTTGCATTCAACGGGCTAAGTCATAGGCCTGTGTTCATTGTTTTATAATGACTATGGCACCCCCTTCTCTTTGTGAATGAATGAGCCACCATAAATAATACACCATGAAGAACAATGCCAGATTGGTTCACACCATCCCTGCGTGTACAAACTGGGTCATAATGTTTTTGTACGAACCGAAAATGGCACTCCACCAGAAATGTAAGCTATGGTTTTACCAAGTTTTCTCCACGTGCAACAGCACTGTCATAAGAAACTGTTTATTCTGAGTTATACAAACTTTGCATATCCCTTCTTTCAATTGCACATGAACTCCCTGCCGGAGTCAGGTCTATAATTAGATCAGGGAGGTGCTAGGGGCAAAGCAGGAAAGATCCCATTCATGAGGGAAGCTTCCTATAAAAGACAAAGTCCAGATGAGCAAAAGAGAGTTGTTTTTCTAGAGAAACTCCCTTTGAAATAAAGAACATTTCCTGGACAGTCACCTCTCTTGCTACTTGGCTCATTATTCATTTGGATTCTCAAGGAATTAGCACTTTCTCCTCTAGCCTCTCAGCTATGGAATGAATATAGTGAGTCCCTTCACAGAGTCCTTGAAGGGGTTACTGAGTGGCACTTGCAATCCTCTTCAGTTCTCTTAAGGATTGTAGTACACTTCTGAATCCGTACACGTTGATCTGATCGCTGGGTAGGCCATTTCATGTGCTATGAAACAAGCAAAGGTACTGGAAAACAGCTTTCCACCTTAAACACCTCCCCCTGCCCCCTCCAAAAAGGAATAATATTATTGTGATTGGAAAAAAGGAAAAGTAGGAAAACAGTTAAAATTTATTGAATTCGTTTCTTTCTATGTTTTTTTTTTAAATTCCATAAAGAGGCTGACATAGCATTACAATTGCAATCTGGTTTAAAAATATTTCATATGGTAAAATAAAATGATAAAACTAGCCTAGCAATCATTATGAGTTAAAACTGGGTAAGACGGTGATCAGACTCTCATGCTGAAATAGAAAAAGGAGAAATATAGCCTCAGCTCTTATTCTGAATCCCGTGTTCTTTGTGGCACTATCTGCCCACATGTTTTGCAACTTTAGGAATCTTGGACTTCAACCCCCAGAATTCCCAGCTAGCATGTGGAATTCTGGGAGTTGAAGACTATGAATCTTTGTTAAGATTTGGAAAGGCTCGTCTAGATAGTCAAACTGCTAATCAGATCAGTGGAATGGTATCACTCCTCAACAGGGATGTGCTATCAAGAAGGTAATCCTGGTCCCAGTTTTTCAAACTTTGTTCCAGGAAACTTGATGGGGTGCTGTGCCCAATCAAGCACAGGGGAGGGGGAAATTCACTTGAACGGGTTAATTTTCTATCACTAGAGATTTGCCTCTTGATCAAGAGTGCCGGGAATATTTTTTTTTTTTCATTAAGATGTTCAGTGGTCTGAAAAGTAACTCATGTGCTATTCCACTTGCTCAGCTGCTTCATGTTAAAAGGCAAGGATGGGGGGTAGCCGTGCAGCTCCTCTACAAACTGATATGCAACCAGGGCTGTGTTGTGCACATGAATATTTCAGGCTCCTACATTAGGCTTTGTTGAATGCCTGTTATAATGGAAAACACAACCTGGAATTCACATAGTACATTATGATGATTTATTGCAGCCTTTCCCAATCTGGTGTCCTCCAAATGGATTGCAACTGAAAATCCCAGAAGGTTCTGTGGGTCCTTGTGAACGTTAAGTTGAGTACTCATTTAATGAAGAGCAATAAAGGAGTCTCACTTTAGATCCAAAATCCCTTGCAGCACATTCTGCTATAACAGAGGCAAGCAAATAACTGTATTGATTATATTTTATCGTTAAATACACTTTAACTTTACTTTGATCAGAAGTACTGTAAATCCCATAGGCTGATTCATATTCATATATATATATATATATATATATATATATATATATATATATATATATATATATATATATATATATATTCATTTAAGTTTTCATGGTACTTACATATATGTTATTCAGCTTTGTTCGGTATTTTCCCACCTCATTGTAGTTGTGCTTTTAAAGTTGTAGCAACGTTTCAGCAGAATCTCATCTGCCATCATCAGGCTTCTGTATTGTATTTGTCTGTGAGCCAGACTTCGAGTTAGACTGTGAGTCAGAATCAGACAAAAGTCTGACTCACAGGCGAACACAATACAGAAGCCTGATGATGGCAGATGAGATTCTGCCGAAACGTTGCTACAACTTTAAAAGCACAACTACAATGACGTGGGAAAATATCTGAACAAAGCTGAATAACATATATATATATATGTTTGTTTTCTGAGGTTTTCACGGGTATTTGTATATGGATCTTTGGTTATTCGGGTTTTCTCCCACATAAAATCGGAAGTATCTAGGTGACGTTTCGACGAAGTCTCATTCATTCATGTACTAACAGCCAACAACAAAACTCACAAGGCCATCACACAGCCCATTATACCAACATCAACTCCATCAACCAATCAAGAGGCAGCAGCACAGCCAACCAGCCCAGCACACCAGCCCCCACCACCAGTATTTATAGAGACGGCAGCTCCGATCACACACTGCTTGCACTGGCACGAAGCCGAAAGCACCAGCCTGAGGATGGCGAGTGGGACCTCGCCGAAACATCGCCAAGATACTCTTAATCTTACAGGGGAAAAGACCCAAACACACCTAGACCTAGACCTATAATTATATATAGTTCTTCTTAATAAACAATATATGGGATTGTTCTGCCAGTGTATGTTTTGGCTCCTTTTTTGTTGGATCTGGTAGATAATAAATGGGTACTTTATTTATTTGTTTGGATATTAAGTTGATACCCCACCTTTTCTCCAGGAGCTTCAGGCAGTATACATAGCATTGCTTCTTCTGTTTTTCTTTTTCACAATAACCCTGTAAGATAGGTTGGGATGAGAAAGAATGACTGCTCCAAATTCACCCAATGAGTGTCTGTGGCTGATGGTAGACTATAATGCTTGTCTCCTCTTCCAACATCATTGTAATATTGACTCTTCCAGTATGTCCCAAAATAAGAAACTTAGTAAATAGGGGTGAGAGAATGACTGGCTCAAACACCCCGAGTGATTTTCCATGATTGTGGGTTAGAATTGGATGTGGCAAGTTCTGGTCTAAAACTTTATCCTCTAACCCCTATTGGCCTTCAAATTCATATAGATTTTTCATTCCTTAAATCACCATTTTCTGTATCCTGTACAGAGGTGGATTTGTAAACTGTACAAATGCAGATAGATAACTCAACAAGACATCCATAACAAGGTACATTTATTGGTTCATCAGGTATCCTCATAACTCACGTTTGTGATGAAGTTCTTCTTTAATGACCAATCCTTTGTATATCTGCCTTGTAGTAAAAGATGGTTATCTCCTAACCCATCTCGTAGCAATAGAAAGCAGCTCCCATGAGTTAGGAAGTTCAGGCAAAAGTGAGGAAAAACTCCCCCAACCCATCGAGGGTCAAATTAGTGACCAATCAGGATTACAGATGTGGCCACGTGACATGGACTACATTTCCCAGGATACCTTTAACTACATTTACCATGATGCCTTCCCTTAAGGGGACAGCTCATAATTCCTAAGTAACTCTCCAGTTCCCATAGACTGGCTGGAACAGCACACTCCCCGCCTGGAATTGTAAATTCCACTATTAAGAGAAGAGAAAAAATAATTAACTATAAACTAAGATAATCAGTAAACAGTAATACTATGAATAGCAGATAACTATATAACTAAGATAAAC
The DNA here is from genome assembly GCF_049901715.1 of Pseudonaja textilis. NCBI lineage: Eukaryota > Metazoa > Chordata > Lepidosauria > Squamata > Elapidae > Pseudonaja > Pseudonaja textilis. Next base: position 112,256,068 of record NC_141992.1, read on the forward strand.
AGTTAGCGATATAACTAAGAAAAACAGTAAACATTAATAAAGCATTAAACAAAGCAAAGCATGCAAAGCTTGAGGTCGATCTTCAAGTTCGGCCTCTTGGTGCAAGTCTGCTGGTCACCTCTGGTGGCCTTTTAGGGTGTGCAGGTACTCTTGGTGGCAAATGTGAAAGTTTGGTGGTCGCTTCTGGCGGCCTTTTAGGATTGGAACAGTACTCTTGCTTCCACGGTGTCAAAGGGCATCAGGAAGCTGTTGGAAAGGGTGTTGTGGAGACACATGCCCGTATAGAGCATCTTAGTGGACGTCTGGTTGTTGTTGGCAGCCGTTTAGGGTGTCCTAGCAAAAATGTACTCATTGCCAGTGGTCTTTTAGGCTGGAACGGCATTCTTGTTTTCAATGGTGCTAAAGGGAAGGCAGTTGGAATGGATGGTGCTAAGGCATTTGCCAGGGTTGGAGCCTGAATCCAATCATCACTGACAATTCCTATGATCCCCCATCCCAGTGGAGATTTGATGGCCACTGGGCCGTCTACAGGGCCACCGACTGACTCGGAGAAGAGAAAGGCGCATGGGGCATTATTTCCCAGCAAGAGTAGGATATCACCCTCTGCATCTAGGGTGGGGAAGTGATGAGCCAGGTGCTGTAGGTGAGGCATGCTACTTATGACTTCAGGTGTTGCAATCTGACTGCGGTTGTTTGGTACCCCATCGCATTCAAATACGGGTGGTAGTGGGAACCGGGAACTTCCATCCAATGACTCTATGCAGAGTCCAGTAGCTTTCCTCCCCTCCGTGCTTCTTGGTCCATCGCACATTGATACAGTGAAGTGAAGTTCATTCTTTTGCACCTCAAAGAGGTCGAAGAATGCACGTCCGGCCAGGGTGCAGGTACTTTGAGTGTCTATCTGCACATACATTTTCACAGCATCTTCAAGGCGTCCTTCAGGGTACACTTTGGCTAAACAGATGGGAAGACACGAACAAGGGCACGGTGAGTCAGTGTGCAGTGCTGTGCAGTTGACACTCATCCTTGGTTTTGGTTGTGGTTTGGCAGTCTGCTGAGGAGCCCTGTATGCTTCTGTTTTACATTGAGGCTCCTCGTAGTCTGGATGCAGCGCGGTCGGGTGCTGGTCACTATTGCATAAGTCACATTGCACCTTTGCTTTGCAGTACTTGGACGGGTGTTTGGATTTGCAACACTTGTAGCAGTATTGGTACTCCCTTAGGAACTCTTTTCATTGGGTCAGTGATTTCACTGCAAACCCAGTGCAGCTATTCAGCGAGTGACAAGTGTTGTGCATAGGACAAAAGTGTATTCTCCTTGTGTTTGGAGATCTAACTTGGGTTGTATCTGATGAGTCCTCTCCCCAACTGTGTGTGGATGATTTTATGGACAACCATAAAGGGTCTTTCCCTGGTAGTGTGCATAAGGCCTGAGAGTGATATATGGTTGCTGTTGTATCTTCTGTCATTAGGAGGATTAACAGCTCTGAGTTCACGGGCCCTGTGTGTGTTGCACACCGTTGCCTGGTGGGACACGAATTCTTCAAGAAGTGTGAAGGGTATAAAGTGGTGGTGACCCTTGGCCATGAAGGTGTCAGTCAACTGGAGCCACTTTTCAATTAGCACCTGCGGAAGTTTTCGAACAATCTTGTTCTGCGTGTTGACATGATCGAGACAGGTGAGTCCTGGCAAGTTGGGATCCTGTTGTGCCATTCTCATCTGGACAAGTATATTAGCGAGGTCTATGATTTGGTGAGGCTTGCTGATAGGAATTTTAGGAAAACTGTTGAGGCTATCCAAGAGTGTTGCTTCTACGTCCTCAGAAGCGCCATACAGTTCATCAAGCCTTTTCCATGATAACCATAGGGCAGCAGCTGGGTCGTCTAAGTGGGATGCCAAAAGTGCCCTAGGTATGTCAGCAGACTGTGGCCCTAGCCATGCTATCAAGTGTCCAATTATTTCATCAGGGTTCAGGCGTGCCGCCTGAACAGGGCGCAGGAAGAGTTTCTTCCATACTGGATACTCACTGCCTGGCTTGTCAGAGAATCTGTGAACTCCGTTGGTGTGCAAATTTAGCTTTCTACTCTGTACAGCCAAGTTTCTCCAGTAATCTTCAGCATTTGCTGAATTGGGGGGAGGTATTGACATAGAGGGTTCTCCCCCTGGATTCTTGTACAGTGGGTTCAGGGTGTAAGTCAATGACGGGTTGCAGTCTTTCTCCCAGTACTTACGGAGGATGTTGTTCTCCCATACTGGGGACGATGGTCGAGTGTCATGCTGCTGTGTAGGCTGGATGAGGTTACCTTGTGGTGCCTGGGAACTGGATTGGTATTGAGATTGTGGCAGGAATGCTGCTGCCTGTGGATTGAGTGTGGCAGTTGTCATTGATGGCATGTCGACTTGTCGAGAAGTTGTTGTGAGCACTGGTGGATTAAGTTGCTTGGCCAACAGGGCATGAGGCATTGCTGTAGGGTTGCTGGTGTTGGGAAGAGAATCTCGGACCTTAGTATGTACAACATCAGTTGGGGAAGGTTTGCTGTTGGTAGGAAGTGAATCTCGTACTTTAGGTCATATAACATCAGATGTGTAACTGACATGTAAAGTCTGTGGTTGAGATTCATCCCAGTGCTTCCCTGGTTGTGGGAGACTGCTAGGCAACTGAGGCAGTTCCATCTGCTTGTTTAGAAGTGAGTGCTGCTCATCCACATAGGCCTTGACCCGTGTATCTGGGCTCTCTTCTCCCAAGTCTTCACGGTTGAAGTTGAGGGAGGCAACATTGGCCGCCTTCTGCCATGCTGCGGCCCATGCTGTTTTTGCTACCGTCTCTCTTTGTCGTATGAGTAACTTGGGCCTGAGCTTTGGCCATTTCTGCCTGTTGTTTGGCCATTTCTGCTTTCTACCGTATCACCTCTGTGATATGTAAATCTGTCTCTGCTGCTGCAGCTTCAACTTGGGCTTCCACAGCTCTTTCAGTAGAACTTGCTGCTTTGGAGGCCTTAGATGTGCCACTGTGATGGGAGGATGCTCTGGAAAGATAGTGAGAGCCAGCAGCAGAGAATTGGCACAAGACACTTGAAGCTGCTTGCAATCTAGTCGGTTTGGGATGGAGGGAGGAGGCTTTCTTTGAGTGGTGGGAAGAAGCTGTTTGTGATTGAAGATCTCTGTCGGATGTGGTCTTCTCCTTCGGTATTTGCTCCTTCTGTAGCACAGTGAGGAGCGCAGCCTGGAGGGAGTTTCTGCCTTCCCAAAAGCTGTCTTTGCATTCTTTGTTCACCTCCTCGAAGCAATGAATGTGTTCCTGGAACTCTGGGTCTTCCAGGTTCGACTATATGTATTTAAGCTTATTTTCACTGTCTCTCCATCATGCGAGGTGCTCCTCTAACTCCTTTGGCATCAGGAAGAGGCTCTTGAGGGGCAATTTGCTTTTGGGGGTGTCACAGACCTTGACCAGCTCTATCCATGCATCTGCATGATGACAATACTGCCTTTCCCAATCCTCTTTGAAGCATGTCACCGCAAGTGAGGTAAACTTCCTATGCTGTCTGAGGTCGTAGGCCTTCTGAGGTATCGCGGCTTCTCCAGAGGGTTGGACATTTAAAACTGGGTTTTGGGAATCAGGCTCCACATTTACAACAAGGGCGGGTGGAGGAATCTGGTCTTCTGGTACATCAGAGACATCTGTCATGCCTGAAGAAGTTGCCATGTTTCATATTGGCAAAGGGAGAAATTTGGAAAATTTTAGTGGTTTTCCATGCAATTCCGTTTTTTGTACTAGGGGGCGCTGCAGCAGGTAGCAGAAAGTAGAATTATTGCTGGATTTAATACTTGAGCACATAGGTGGCACTGCAGAGTCTGGGCAATGCTAGCACAGCCCACAATGTGGCTGCTTCTAGGGTGCATTGTGAGCTTGCAACACAAGGGGGCACTAGAGGTTGCCTCGCAAAGTCTGAAGACTAGAGGGCTGAATGCAGAAATATGCGTAGCATAGTCTGAAGACTTGAGGGCGGAACACAGAAATATGCCTATAATTGTTGCTTGCTTCACAAGATGTCAGCAGAGGGTCAGGAAGACGCTGTTGCTGCACCCATGTTAGGTTGCAGTTACTCTTGGGACCTTTGAATTAAGTTGATTAAATGGTCCACAATAGTTGCAAAAAGGGGTTATCATTGGAGAAACACTCTGGTCAATATTTGAGAAACTGTTTAAAAAAAAATCAAACTCTGGGAAATTTCTCCTTGAGCCCCAGATGTAGCTGTGGGCTGTGTTGCTTAGGTTTCACTTCTTTGTTGAAGAAAAAAAGAGGGGGAAGAATTTCCTGCCTATTCTTGAAAAAAAAGGGAAAAAATGGTAACAATTCTTTGACTTCACTGTAATTTTTTTCTTGACCACCAAATGGGACTGTAGGCTGCTTTACCAAGATTTGATGTTGCTTGTTAGGAGAGGGGTGATTGGGTCCCAAAGGTATTTATTCCATACTCAATGGAAGAGAAATTCATGAAACAAGTAAAACAGTTCAAGGGGTTATATGCAATGTGTCTTGTTATACTTAAATTTCTCTAGCATAGAAATAAGATGGCCAAACTCTATGCTTCATGAGGAAAAGGAAATTGTTCTATGTTCACATAGCTTACTTGCTGTAGCTTTGATTTATAGCCCCAATAAAACCAGCCAGGGAAGGTTTTACAGCCTTAGTTATAAATGGCTGGAGGCCTCGTGGCAAATGCTGATGGAAGATAGAGAAAAACACATCCTTTGTCTTTACTCCAAGACACAAGCTAGATCGGCTTTCTTTGAGTTAGTTCAGGGAGAGATGAAATAAAGGAAGCTGCTTGTCTGTCCCTTGAAAGATGGGAAGTTTGCTTTCCCTTATGTTATGTAAAATGAGTCTTTGAAATAGCAGGAAGATGAGTTGAGCAGAGAAGAGGGGTAGGGGTGGGTTAGAAAGTTCTCTTTGTTTGTAACATGTGGGGGAAATCTAACCACTCCCACCACGCAACCAGCATGTAAAAAATTCCTATGCTCAGAGAGAGAGAGACAGAGAGACAGAGAGAGAGGGGGAGGATGATACATGCAGGTTTAGATTAACATTACATATTCACTCCTGCCTTCAATATTACTCTGCTTTTTCATAAATCCAAATTAACAATCTTTATATCGATGGGCCTCAGGAGATCATATTTTATTTTTCTGTATCCTGTACAGAGGTGGATTTCTAAACTGTACAGATGCAGATAGATAACTCAACAAGACATCCATAACAAAGTACATTTATTGGTTCATCAGGTATCCTCATAACTCACGTTTGTAATGAAGTTCTTCTTTGATGACCAATCTTTTGTATATCTGCCTTGTAGTAAAAGATGGTTGTCTCCTAACCCATCTCATAGAGATAGAAAGCAGCTCCCATGAGTTGGGGAGTTCAGGCAAAAGTGAGGAAAAACTCCCCCAACCCATTGAGGGTCAAATTAGTGACCAATCAGGATTACAGATGTGGTCACATGACATGGACTACATTTCCCAGGATACCTTTAACTACATTTACCATGATGCCTCCCTTAAGGGGACAGCTCATAATTCCTAAGTAACTCTCCAGTTCCCATAGACTGGCTGGGAAAGCACATACCAGATTCAAATACCTCAGCACACAACTGTACCCAGATAAATGTACTGGAAAAAAAATACCCTCCTATATCACAAGGACACTATCAATTGTCCTGCACAATCTCCCTTTAAATGAATAGGAAAGTACTAAAATTAAAGCCTGAGACATATACTACACTATTACTACTGAGTTCTGGAAAAAAATGGATAATTTGCATTAGCAGTATTACAGGTAGCTGCATGAATTATGTTGATAGTGGCACAAGGGTAGAAATGAACAAGCTTAAACATAGGTCATTACAATCCCAGTTCAAACAAACAAACAAAAAATTCTTTGCATTTCAGGCTGAGCAGGTTTTCCTTACGCTGAAGTTGATATCATCAAGTTTCAAATGTATATACATCTATTGACAAAGATTTTCTGGACAAAAGGATGTTGAAGGATGACATATTTGTAGAAGAAGTCATTTTAAGGTGAACAATATAAGGCTGAAACTGTTTTTCAATAGAATAAATACTCCCATCATTTTATGATTATTAAAAAAAACATTCACAGATGAAACCATGAGAACATTCCACAAAGACATTATACAAGCCTCATTGAAATGAATGAAAAATGCTACAGCTGTACTACAACATGAGTCCCACCAAAACGGGGTGATTTGTATCATGTAACTGTATGTATTTCTTTAAACTCTGGACTATTTTAAGTTAAACTCTGGACTATTTTAATAAGGCAAACAATTACAACACAATCCTATACTCCTTTATTTTAAGTCCTATTAAGTCCAGGGAGATGGTAATCTTATAGCCAACCCATCCTTGACTACTGAGATCCTATTGCATAAGCACTCACATGAAAGGTGTAGAATTGTATCCTTGATGCAGAATCTACTTAACATTATTTTGAATGCACAGGGCTTATAGCCGTGATCTTAGGATCACGGCTATAAGCCCTGCGCATTCAAAATAATGTACATGGATGGATGGTATGATGTTGTCAGGTACATTCCAGAGGTTTAGGGATGAAAGCTTTAAGAAGCTGCTGAATGTACTTAGTTGGTTAAGTAAAGAAACCTCTGTTTGACTAAGATTAGAACCACCCACAGTTGGGAAGCCGAAGTAAAGAGAGGATGGGGGTGGGGGGGTGGGGAGAAACTGAAAGAATGGCACAGAATTGGCAAAATAATAATAATAATAAAGAATTAGAAGAAAAGAATGGAAGGACAGTTGATATATTTTTTATCATCCATATTTCCTTTCAGGAAAGTTTATTAAGGAAGATTAGATTTTTCAGTAACTTTAAATATAGCAAGAATTTAAACTAAAGTGCAATTAACAAGAAGAAGTAGGACTACATTCATGCCTACAAACAGAGATGGTATTCAGCAGGTTCTGTCCAGTTCTGGAGAACCCCTAGCAGAAATATTGAGTAGTTCGGAGAACTGGCAAATACCACCTCTGGCTGGAGATTTTACAGTATCCTTCCTCTGCCACACTCACAAGCCATGCCCACAGAACTGGTAGTAAAAAAAAAAATTGAATCCCACCACTGCCTACAGCATCTAGCTCATGAATCCCAGGGGGAAAAAAGTCAGTAAAAAAAATTGCATGTTTATTTTCTAACATTCTCCCCCACCCCCACAAAACCAGGTGAGATCTGCACCCATCCTTCTGACTTTCTGAAAGGTCTTGAAGACTTGGCTCGGCCAGCTGGCCTGGAACCCCAGTGGGGGAATGGCATCTTGGACAAAGTTAATGGTTTAGGTCAGGACCCTGCCTCCTCCCCATGCGCACTTTTCTCCCTTCCTTTCCATCGTGGTAAATCAAATTTTACTTGAATTTTGAACTGTACGGTTCTTATTTATTGTTCTAATGTGTTAATTCTTTGAATGGAATTTCAATTGTATGACTGTAAGCTGCCTAGAATTGCCTCAATGAGATGGGTGACATAGAAATCTAAAAATAAACGAACAAGCAAACAAATAAATTTCTTAAAAATGGAAAGACTTGAAATGAATTCTCAAAAATTATAACATTCAAAGAGTTTTGCATTCTTTGCACAAAAAAGGCTGATGTTCATTTTTACTGGTTGATGGATTATGCTAATGACACTTGTTATATTTGATTACACAGAAATATGTGTTCCTCATAATCTTCGTCATGCTTCTTTTTAACACAAGATTATCACCTTTTCTTGAACTTAACTTGGAAAAGTCAAATCATGTTTAGTTACCAGATTTAGGACTTTCTGTCACTTAACCATCACGCAGCCATGTCCTGGCAGCATCATTTGTCTGTCACAGCCCTATGAAATTTCCTTCATCTTATCTGCAATTCATAAGTGAGACAGGTCTAAATCATCCTCAGCAGTGCTGATGTTAAAGCAATCTATTCTTACTTAAGCCACCAGCATTCAACGACAGTCACAAGATACGTAAAATATATTAGGCCTTAGAGGAATGGCAGGTGACTGCAAGCAATAGAAGCAGAAATTAGGACATGCGAAGTTCATGCTGGCTTATTCTGCTAATTCAAGGCTGGGTGGATAGCAATTCAAGCGCGTAGTACAGAAAACACCTTGGGCATAAAGAGGGTTAAAACGGGGACCGCATCTTTACTGTTAACTTGCAGAACACAGCTGCCTTGGAAAATTGTAGATTGGCATTGTGAGGGGGCAAAGGAGGTTGAGAGGATAAAGACATAGAAAATGTAGTCCTTGAGAGAGTGGAGGAGGGGAGAGTGTGGGTGCTTAAGTGGAGATTCTGCAGTAGAAATGTTGGTATCAGCAGATGATCTCAGGGATGCTCTGGGATGGGGGTAGAGAGGATGTGGAGGTGGAATGTAAGGGTGGAGCATAAACAGAATGGGAGGATCACAGTATATTGGACCAAGATAGGTACAGTGGGAGACAGTAAGCAATATGTTTCAGGGAGATGGGGCAAGTGGAAATGGACAGTCTACCCACCTTTTTAACCCTTTGCTCTTATCCTGAGATGTTCAGACTTCTGAAGACCTTGGGCTCAGTTTTGTTTTTGTTTTTGCATCTGTTCTAGTTTCTTTGAATCGTTCTTAAAGTGCGGCCTCAGATTTGGATATGGTACTTGATGTGGGGTCTAATCAATATAGAATAGAATAGAATAGAATAGAATAGAATAGAATAGAATAGAATAGAATAGAATAGAATAGAATAGAGGGATTAGCTGCTGTGACTTGGAAACCATCCTTTCCATGAATCAATCTAAAATGATGACTGATTTATTTAGAACAATGTCATTCTGGTGATTCATAGTCTTCCTGAGATCAGCTATATCCCTAGATGCTTTTCATATGTATTGTTTTAAGCCAGGTGTTATCTTACCCACCCAAGTCCCTGCTCATTTGATTTCCTTTTCCTAACTGGAGAACCTTACATCTGACTCTTTTAAAATGTATTATTTATAGTCCATTTTAATAACTGAAGTGTGGGCAGACTGCAAGCTCTGGTCCTCAAAGAGCCTCGTTCATTTGCACAACAAAAGCATAACCAAACTCTTCCAAATGTGCTTGCAGAACTCTTAGCCAGGAAGGTCAAAGGGAGATAGTGGACTCAGCAAGCAGATCTGATGTCTCATAAAAGAGTAGCGACCTATTTGTCACTAGCAATGATATTTATTAGGAAGATGTCATTTTTGCCGTGGGTGAAAAATCCTTTGGTTGGCTTAGAGGACTCTGCATCTTGATTAAGGTGTTGAGTGGAAGGCAGAGGAGGCCTGCCTTGGGGTCATCTCTTGACAGAAGCTGTTCCTTCTAGTTTGTCAATATGGCTTCAACCTCCCATGGGAAAACAAGGAACAGGGAGTGGAAATGTGCTTTAAATACAAGCTGGAATATGATATCCATGTAATTGCCTTTAAAAAAAAAAGGTTTCATTCAGAGGTAATTCTGAATTCTGAAAACTTTCTGTAAAGAAGGTTTGGTCAGTTTTCTGGATGGAGAAAATATTTTACAGTACCTGAATATATTCTTCTCACCTGTTTTCAGTTTTACATAAACTAATTATTTTGTGGAGCAATTTGAAAAATTCCTTCTGACCAACAGTATAATTGTCATAGTGTCAACCAGATGAGTTCTTTTTTTAAAAAAAGAGACAGAAGTAATGTACAGATATTTAAAATAAAATAAATTACTAAGTGTTAATGAACAAATTAAAATATCATCATCAGCAACATTATCATGTCGTTACTGTATCTTTTCTGATTAATGCTGTCATCATCTGCAATTTATTTTAATGCCATAAAGGTGCTGTGTTTTCTCAGACTGAGCTCCTGTGACACTGACTGAAGGCTTGTGACCAGAAATGGGGGAAAGTGAAAGGAGAAAGGGAAGTTATAAGAGGGAAATCTATAAAGCAAGCTGCATCATCTGCTGCATCAGTTTGAAAAGCAGCAGGATGCAACACAAAAAAAACCCTCCCTCTAGCTGAGCTAAGAGTTCGCAACAGTGTGATTGTGGTTTATTATTGTTTCCATCTAGGAAGTTGCAGCTATGCTGGCTGGAGAATTCTGGGAGTTGAAGTGCACAAGTCTTAAAGCTGCCAAGTTTGGAGGCCTCTGTTCTAGGTTATCTTCCAATCAAGCACTAACCAGGTACTAACTTTTTTTCAAATGGGCCAGAAGTAGTGTTGGTACTGCAGGACAGTAAAAGCTACTGGACAGGTTCTGGCTCTGTATAGATATGGCCCCAGAGGGAATGCTAAAACTGGGAACAGTAGAAATAGGCACAGTGCTTAAAAACCGAGGCCAAAAAGGGTCATAAAATGAGGCACAGTTCAACTTAACTGCCCCAGTGGCACAGTGGTCAGAGTGCAGTACTGCACGCTACTTCTGCTGACTGCCGGTTGACTACAATTTGGCAGTTTGAATCCCATCAGGCTCAAAGTTGACTCAGCTTTCCATCCTTCCGAGGTGGGTAGAATGAGGACCCAGATTGTTGGGGGCAAGAGGCTGACTCTGTAAACTGCTTAGAGAGGGCTGTACACCACTGTGAAGCTGTATATAAGTTGGAGTATTATTGCTATTAACAACTGTCTTACTTGGCAACTGACATTTTGGACTCGACTGTGGTCATAGTTCAAGGACTATTTGACAACAGGGGAGGATATGACACCTATAATGATGTGAGTTTTATGCCAATATAAATTATCAAGGTCCTGGATCACATGGGCATCTGTACATGAAAAGTTTCTTTACTTTCATGGAAAGTAAAGAAACTTTCTTTACTTTCATGGAAGTTGAAATTGGGAATTCCTGCAAAAAAGAGATGTTATTGATAGATCATGGCAAAAGTTACAGTATGTTTATGTTCTGAACACTCCACATTTGTGGCTTGGGCACGGGGCTACTGTGAAACAGGAACCAATTCTATGCTGAAAAACAGCGCTGCTACTTTGCCTCTGCCTTGGGAAGAAGATGATACTGACATGGCAGCGTGGGGAGAGGCTCCATAGAAGAAAATGCCAAGATGTCCTCATGCTGCAGTCAGGAAGACGGTGAGGTTAGAGAAAGAAATATTTGATTTATTTCTACCAGCATTATCCCAGAAACGAAGGGCAGAGATGTAGAGTCAAGCACAAACAGCTCTCTGGGGAATCTGCTGCTGATTGCAGGAGAATTCCATTTGCGGTATACATTTATTCATTCTGCTTCTGAACAGCCCCAATAAACTCCATTCCACATTCATTCCACTGTTAAAATAGAAACCATGCAGAAGGCATCCGTGTAGAGCTACAGAAGGTGCAGCAAATGAAGCAAGCATTGAGAAGTCTTTGTCCAGTTCCATTGCTGCTGTCTCATACAAAACAGCCCTTTGGCAGTCACACTGAGGAAGTAGGAAATGTGCCCTTCCTGCTCGTGCCTTGGGGTATTTTTTGAACCTAATCTCTCATGAGTCAGAGAGTAAGTATCAGTGCCATGCTAGAAAAGCACCCAGAGAATAGCTTCATGATCCTTCGTGCTTATGACTGGGCGTGTTGCAATCTCCTGTTTCCTCTTCTGTTCAATTTATTCCCCACATTGTTGCTTTAGGACAGAAACAGATCTCTATTTTTCCTAGAAAAGTTGTCCCTACCACACAGAATGATCTTGTGGAATGGAGGGCAGGGGGTTGAGAAACTGATAACTAAATCATCTAATTAGCTTTTATGACTTATCAGAACCCTTCAGAAACAATGTCTGAGAGATTGGTTGAAGCTTAGATAATTTGTTTTCCTCAATTCTGTTCTCTTCTTTTTGGCAGATGTGATGTAACTAAGCAGGAATGTCTTCAAGAGCTTGGAGGGAGTAGACTTCTGTTTCTGTGTTCTTCTCTAATCCTTGCTTCTAAGTCTTATCTAAACCAATCCATACTGTAACCTGTAATCACAATTTTCCACGTCTTTTCCTGACCCTTCCTTTTCTACACCAGTCCATTCACAAAAAGCCTTGGTCCTTCCTATCAAGCTATGATCCTTAAAATGTTGCCCATTTTCATTTACCAGACCATGCAGTACAGCCAACAGAATAGTTCCATATTTACATTAATGGAAATGCCACTGTGATTTGACATAGTGAATTTTTATCAGGACTTTCTTTTCTTTTTATTACTGAAAATGTTCCAAATGGTCACATTGGATTGTTTAGCTCATTTCCCGAGGGCAGTAAGCAAGCCGTGTGGCAAGAATTAAAGATATGAGGTTGCTTTCAGTGCTGTTTGGAGCCCTGCCAGACCACAGTCAAGGAGAAGCTGGTAACTTGTTTCAATCTGTGGTGTTGAAGTGTTTCCTTGCAATTAAACATGTGAAAATTAAATAGAAGCAGTCATTAGACTGGTTGATACAAATCCATTAGACTGTAGACAATAAATTATAACAAATGTTTAATGCTTTCATTATGTCTCAAACTGGAAAAAAAAGTTATCATCAGCAATTTAAAATAATAAGATTTAATCCCATCCAACCCAATCATTTCAGACAAATATTCTCAAGGACAGGCCAATTGCTTGTAATTAAATACTATGAGATGATGCTGAACAACACTCTGGTGGTAATAGGTAAACCTTTCTCTCAGCCTCAGTTGTGCATAGTTGTCAGCACTTACAAAGTACAAGTCTGCAACAAAATTTAAGAATGTGTCCCAACTTGCTTTTGGCCATGACAGAATCATTCCTTGAAGCATTTTTTTCCTTCGTGCCCGGGTCTTTGTCTTATTTCCAGCCCTGTGTCCATGAATGAGGCATGTTTTGGAAATTGTTAACTATACTAGAATCAAACCAGACTTTCCTTTTTAAGCCAGTCCACCCAACCCATAGCAATTTCAAGGTGAGCTAAACCAGTACTTGGAAGTGACCTGGAACGGAGGAAACGGTTGCAATGAGGGAACTTTGGTACACTCAACTTGATTGTTTTCTTGCAGACTTTCACTACCCAGTGTAAGTAACATCATGAGTGGGGTTTACTGTCAACAGAGCTTGCCCCGTTAGTATTGGTGAGTGGTTTTGGTGGTTCTTTGGTTGGGCTGTTTACTGTTAGCTTGTTTGGCAGTTCCTTGGTTGGGGTTATTGTTTACTTCTGAATTGTTGGCCAGAGGTTAATCTAAGCTCATCTGGGTGTTGATTGCTGGTGAGGAGGTAATTTGGGTTCTTTGTTCCCATTTTGACTTATGGATTATCTCTTTTGCACATGTTGTTGATGTTGTTTATTGTGTGTAGATATTGTCTACTGATGGCCTATTTGTCAGAATGCACTGAGCTGCTCCTCAATATCCAAAGTCATGCTGTGTAGGGCAGAAGTTGTTTACTTGTTATTTCTCACTTATAGAGTCTGTCTGGAACAAGTTCCAGGAGGTTCACTAGATTCAAGCACTAGCTGTAAACTTTGATACATATTCTTGTGGCTGAACTATATTTAAAGAAAGGGAAAGAAGTGGGGGGCATTTCCCCCCACAGAATAATGACAGAAGAAGGAAATGCGCTGAACTGGAAAAAAAATATGGATAGTCCTTGATTTACAATCACAGTTAAGCCCAAACTTTCTGTTGCTAAGCGAGACATTTGTTAAGCAAATTTTGCTCCAATTTACAACCTTTCTTGCCACAGTTGTTAAGTGAATCACTGCAGTTATTAAGTTAGTAACACGGTTGTTACTAACTACTAACATGGCTGTCTGGCTTCCTCATTGGTGTTGCTTGTCAAAAGGCTGCAAAACATGGCCCTGGGACATTGCAACCATCATAAATATGAACCAGTTGCCAAGCATCCCAATTTTGATCACGTGACCACGGGGGATGCTGCAATGGTTGTGTGAAAAAACAATCATAAGTCACTTTTTTCAGTGCCATTGTAACTTGAAGGGTGACTAAATGAAGGGCCATAAGTCAAGGACTACCATAGGCATGTGGTGTTTATTTTTAGTTTTCAAACTTCCAATTTGTGCTCATACAAAGATGTAGTCTCTCAAAATACAAGAAAAAAAAAGATAGAAAAAATGGCTATCCTTCCACAGCAATAGTAATTTTGGTTTTGTCAGCAGGCCTGAGGAACCCAGAGTGGGATGGAGCCCATCAAATGGTGATCTGCTGTCATGGGGACAGGGGTGGGGTGGGAATTGGGGTGTGTGTGTGTGTGTGTGTGTGTGTGTGATTTTTTTTTCAGATTTTGTTCTATTGTACTTTATTAATTTATTCGATTCTTTTTGTTAGTTTTTATTGTTTTTTTATTTTTATTTTTTGTTTTAAATATGGTTTTACGCTGTGTAAGCCACTTCAAGTCGCCATAAGCGAATAGGCGGCAATACAAATTAAATAATAAATAAATAAATACATTTGCTGAATTTATTTCAAAATTTTGGGTCAGCACAAAGATAGAAAACTTAATGTTGTTATTTTATATGTCTAAAGCAGATGTGTTGTTTCCAAGGTCAATTGATTGGACTTTAATGAATATCTTGAATCAAAAATTAATAGTCTGCAGTTAAGACAATTTATTTTAGAATAAATTTCATTGTGCATTTATACGTTATTTTGACTCCCAGGGTCAAACGTTTAACCTCAAGTTCAAATTACAATAAAATAGTACAAAACATATAAACGAATGGAATTCATGCAACTAAAATCAAAACCCGAAATCCACTCATTTAAATGGCAAACAATTGAAAGATCGGCAAAAGAAAGAAACATGCTTTTGCCACCTTCCTAAATACAGTACTGGGAAGGAAAGCCAAAAACATCTCCTTATGGAGCATATTCCATCCTTTGGGGCCACACAGGAGAAGATGCTTTCCACAGTCATCACCATCACTTTTCCTATACCATAAATAGATTTTCGTGGTGCTTGGCAAATGTCCCCGCCTTCCTCCTTTTTGAATCAGCTAGGCCCCCTCCAATCAGCCAATGGGGGAAACACCAAAAGCATGGGGCTGCCTCATACCATTTCTTATTTTCCTTTACCACAGTTTCGTTCCATGGCAAGGGGCAGAGTTAAAAACTTTGTCCAGCCACAGGAGATGACAAAGTCACAACTTAGGCTGACCACTTAGGGTGACCATGGAGGGCAGGATGGGGAAAAAATCAGATTGTCTGGGAAGCAGGATGAAGAAGGAATTCCTCCCAGGAGGAAACCATCTGTCTAATAGCTGAAGAAGAGATGCTGCAAGTCTGCCTGTGGCTCATTTCTTCTGGTGCAGGAACCAAGATGGTGGCTTGCTGGCTCATCTCCCCAAACTCTTCACTGTTGTGGAGAAAAGAAGAGAGGGAGATGGCATGAACCTCAGTGTGTTTCATTTTTTTTATTTATCTATTTATTTACAGACATTTGGGGCGGGGTGCAATTGGGAATCACATTGTAGACAGATGTTGGAAACACATCTAGGTTCAAAGAAGGCATAGAGTGGACTTTTCCTTTGGGCTCTTTCTACTTAGAATTCTCTAATTGTGACAGCATTTTGACTGATAGATTGATTTACTGATAGTCTTTGACTTACTTATTGAGCCCAAAATTTCTGTTGCTTAGCAAGACATTGAGATTCAGCCTAGAAATAAGGAGGAATTTTCTGAAAGTGAGAACAATCAACCAATGGAACAGAAGTTGCCTTCAGAAGTTGTGGGAGCTTCATCACTGGAGGCTTTCAAGAAGAGACTGGGCAGCCACCTGTCAGAAATGGTGTAGGGTCTCCTACTCAGCCAGGGGGTTGTGGTGATTGGTCTAGATGACCTACAACATCCCTTCCAACTCTGTTATTCTATTATAAACATTTGCTAAGTGAGTTTTTCCCCATTTGATGACCCTTCTTGCCACAATTGTTAAATAAACCATTGCAATTAAGTTAGCAACATGGTTGTGAAGTGAATCTGACTTTCCCGGGGATTTTGCTTGCCAGAAGCTCGCAAAGGGGATCACAAGACCCTGAGACATTGCAATTGTCATAAATCTATGCCACTTGAATTTTTATCACGTGACCATGGAGATGCTGCAATGGTCATAAGTGTGGAAAACGGTTATAGGTCACTTTTTTCAGTGCTCTTGTAACTTCGAACGGTCACTAAACAAATGGTTGTAAATCGAAGACTATCTGTATTTTATTTGTACGCAAAAATCCCCAAAGAGACAGGAACCTTTCTTCTGGTCTGTATGGCTTGCACCCATTGGACAGAAATTGCATCCCTGAAAAATTTGCCCTTCAAAGGACAAAAGAAGGAATGTGGAACACACAGACCTGAAAAAAAAAAAATCCTAGTTGTTTGCTGAGTGATGGAAGTTTTAGAGGGACCTGCTTCCCCGCCCCCCTCCCCACCCAAGCCCTTTGTTAGTTGCCTACTCACACAAACTAAGACACAATTATTACACAACAGGACAGGGATTGGCTGTGGGGAGCAGCAAACCTTATGCTGGCATAGTTTTCTGCTGGCTAAAAGATGGCTAGATTAAACTTTAATGTGTTGTAGAGAAGAGTTCTTCACGTCCTTGTTTATGTGTTGTTGTTTTTTTGATGGGAAGAAAAATAATAAGGTTTAGCTACCAGTGACTATCCCAGCTGTTATTACCCGCACATTTTTAGGGTGTCACTGGTCTTTCACCCTAATTCTGCAATCCGAATGTATTTCCACATCCATATTACCTACTACAGGTGGAAGTAAGTAAGAAGGGCCAGAAAAGCCTCCTTCAGTATCAAGCTTCCTTCAGGCTTTCAGATAGTCCTGATGCGTTTTGCCCTGAGAACCAAATAGGCACTTAGCATTGTTCCTCTGTCACATTTGCAGCAAATTAATTCCAGCAAACATTGCTGAAGATCTCTGGTTCATCCTGCATCATTTTTTAAAAAATAAGCACAGACCATCTGCTAAGCCAGGGCTGCAATGGGAACAGCAAGGAAGCAAAGCAGAGTCATGCCACATGCTGGACAGAGCTGGGGTTTTCTGGCCTTTCCCTCTAGGTTTTCAAGGAGGAGGATCTGGCAGGAAACAACTGTTCTAGGGCTTATATTTTGCATACAATTTCCATTATTTCCATGTATTTCCTGTTTTATAATGATAGAACACTGGATCGGTCTATTTCAGCAACAATGGACAAAGGATCTCAGGGCACTGTAAGAAAAGAGGCATACAGATTGCCTCTCCCTGGGATAGGTGACCGTCATTCTCTCTCAGTTCATGCCTTCTGCTTGGTGCATGCATAAAGCAAATATGCCCATCGTTACTGGGGATTACTTAATCTCTCCTTTTGCTCCCCTGCAAAATTTTCTGGGAAAGTTATAAAATGCCACATAATGGCCTGTAAAAACAAAGAATTTCTTTGAAACTATCCCCCTTTTCACAATAATAAATAACAGAGGGAGGGAGGGAGGGAGGGAGGGAGGGAGGAAGGAAGGAAGGAAGGAAATTGAAGTGGCAGCCCTGTCCAGTTCTGAGGTGTCCTTTCTGCTGTCCGAGCTTGGTTGTTTTCTTGCAGAAGTTTCCTTACCAAACTATGATAATTCAGAAAGCACCAAGAACCTCACTATTCAACCCTGTACAACAGATATTCTCTTCTATTAGCCTTCCCAGTTCTTTGAAACAAGAGTAAATATAGCACAAACGAGTCCCCCATCCAATCATCACATTCTCAATTCTCAGTCCCTTCAAAGACGTAGGAGAGGAATTGCTAGCATTCCTTTAAGCCAACACAAAGATAAATGGGCAGAGCACCTTGATTCTGGGTAGTGGGACAAATTCTCTTATCAAGAATTTCATACCTGGCAGCAGTAGTCAAGTACAGAAGAACTCTGCTAAATCAGGTCAAGGCAATACTTCTGTTGGTAACTGGACAAAAACAACCAGTCTCTACTTCTGCTGCAAGCTCCTAGCATTAGATCTGCATAGAACATTAGGGGTGCTGGCTTTTTATTCTTTTATCCCACTCCCATGGAATTGACTTGCCTCCTTTTAAGGCGGTCATCAGAGCCCATGGCCAACATCACATTTTCCAGCTCCATGAAGTTTACCTTAATTGGCTGTTGTGTGGACAAGTAGTCTCTGTCTCTGTCTCAGCTTTTCCCAATCCAACGCTTTCCAAATAAACTGGGGAGGCTGATCTAAGAACTCTCAGAAATGCCCACTTGATTCACCCTTGCTCCCCATCTCTAGCAGTCTTAAGGGAAGAGACACACACATACATACACTGACCAGCTGTGATTTGGGGGCAAGGAGTGGGAGCACTTGGGCTAAGGTTTGTTCTGCACCTATTTTGTGCCTTTTGGGATGGCAAAATGTCCCAGCAGCAATTCATTAAATCCGTGCACGAAAGTGGAGCATTAAAAACATGGATGTAAATTAGTTCTTTGCAGCATACGAAACGAACATTTTTGCAAAATATCTTTTTGTAGCAAGAAATATCACTCAGGTCTGTTTAAACTGCTTTATTTGTGTCTTGTAAACTACCTCGAGAATTTCTACAAAGACAATTGTTCCCAAGACTGGATGGGAAGCATTTATCTATGCAACTCCCAGGAATCCAATCTGACTCCATAGCACTTAAAGAGTTACGGATTTAAATGAGAAACTTAATTTCTGATCTGGAGCAATTAGTCCTTGCAGGATCTTTCCCTCACAGATATCAATGTCTTTTTTTTTTTTTTTTGAGAAGGCGATGAAAGGCCTTTGATTGCATTGAACAAAACAGGCAAAAATATTCTTGAATCCTGAGCACTTTACAGTCTTACAATCCTGGATCAGAACAGATTCACAACAAAATAGTCCTTATACTCGTTGTCTGCTTGGTGCTCACATCTTCCTTCTGCTTATAAAGAGGTTTTGCTTTCCAGTAATCTTCAGCAAAATCGTCAATTGAACATGTTGCCCCACAGACACTAACAGCTAGAAAATACAACCTTTTAAAGATGGATGGCCATTAGCTATTGACCATTCCATTGGGGTAGCCAGCCTGAGAGAATGAGAATAAGAGAAACTGGAACTTCCCAGAGCTGGGAACAGGTTGCCCAACCGCTGCAGGATTTTAAGTTGTGTTAACCAACAACACACCCTTCTCAAAAACTCTTTCATTGGGGTTTGAAAGGACAGCGTTTTGGTTTTCCACGCTCTGGGCAAGAGGCAGAGAGGAGAATTCGGAACGAATCCACCGTTTCCCGAACCTTCCTCACAGTTTCGCAAAGCACCTCCGAAACCCCGGACGGTTCCTGCGTTTGGCAACTCTGCCAGCGAATGGGGAGGTTTTCGAAATTAAGAGAGTCTTCGAGCAACGTCTGGAATCGCCTGTAGGCATCCAGAAGAGATAGGAGAATTCCCCCCCCCCCGTCGGGATTCTGGATTCTCATAAAGGAAGTTCTAGAAAGTCCCATTTTCAACAGTGTTTTCTAGGGAGTGAGCCAGATTTCCGACAGAGGGCGACAAAAAACTGCTCTTCTCTGCTCGAATCCTTTGTAGCTATGCCCTCCTTGGAAGAATTGAGTCGGGGAAACCACGCATTTTTCTTTCACATCTCTTTGCAATCTTTCTTTGCAACTTCTTTTACTTTTGCGAATATAAAGATTACGTGAAATGGACTTTCATGGGTTTTTTTTTTCATTTGTTCTTTTTAGGGAGGTCGCGATTTACCCTCGCGGTCCATCCGAACCGATTGGATAGCCTGAAACGATGATTAATGAGGAAGGAAGGAAGGAAGGAAGGAAGGAAAGAAGGAAGGAAGGAAGGAGCAAAAATCATGTTCTGGAGCGGATGCTTTCTTCTTTATACAGTTATGCAATTATATTAGCGGAGGAAATGAACATGGTGCTGAATCTAGCTCAACCAGTAAGAAAACAAAAAACCAGAAATGCCCCCCAACAATTAAACATTGATTAATTAAACTGGTGTGAGCGAAGGAGCCTGGTTCAGAGGACCCTGGTGCTCAGGTGAGACTGACCGGTTGCCAGACTTCTAGACCGGAGGGCCTCTCCCCCGTCTCCCCGCTGAGCTCAAGAGCATTTAAAGAGGCGCTTGGCAGGGCCAAAGCTGGAGCTGCCCGTATCTCCGCCCTCTTCAAATCAAAGTAATACGGAGCCAAGGCAAACTTGGGCCATCTGGAGATGCCGGGACGGGACGGGACGGATAGTTTCCCCCTGGGATTTGCGCTGTCTTAGATGACGCGTGTCCAGGGCAGCCACAGATGGCGAAGCAGCAGCAGTCGCGGCCAAGGCTTGGAAGCCACAGCGGCCATTCTTGCCTCTGTTCGCCTCAAGAGACTTTCAGGCTTCGGGGGAAACCCTTTTCGCTCTCCCGCTGCCACATCCTTGGAGTGGCGTCCTCTCATCCAGCGTGCCTAAGGGTGCGATTTCGTTGACTTTTCAGTGAAATGAGTCGAAGGGGGAGACTGACAGGGTGGAACGCTTTCCTCCGACTTCTCTTGTCACTGAAAGTCAGGAGGATCCGAATTCAACTCTTCGGAAAGCAGAAATTCCCCCGGAGCGCTGATCAGAAAAGTTGGATTTCTGCGAGAGAAGTTTTTTTTTCCTTGCTTGCCAATCCTCTCCATTGGCTGAGGCCACCACCGTCTCGGCAGCTCGCATCCCAGAGCTCTTGGTCGAGGTCGTCTCTGAGCGAGGCACCCCATTTGACCCGCGCCTCAGCTTCGCAGGTTGGGCAGCCGATTGGACCGCGGAGTCTCCCCGAGCTCAGCCTGGAACCCAGGACTCCCACGCGCAGAGCCGCCACTGCCCCACACCGGCTGTCAACCTTCGGTGGACTTCACGATCCACCTAGGAAGCTTTCCCCAAGAAGAAGGAAAATACAAAGATAGATTAGTATTTTTTTTTTAATGCCACTGATGCGCCAAACACTTTCCAAACTTGGCCTTGGAAATGGGTTTATCTCTGTGACCTTTCCCGATATAACTTTACTTAGGGACCTGATTGAGCCATGAGCAATCCGCACTTTCGCTCGGAGTAATTTGTAGGTTGAGGAGGAGGGGGGAGGGAGGGAGGGAGAGAAACACAGAGAGAGAGAGACCCAGGCTTGATATTGGGGCATTTTTTCGGACCAGCTCAAGACCCTGCTGAAAGATCAACTCAGGGCTGGACCATATCATCTCCTCGTCCTGGTCGTTTCCCATCATTTTAACTTGGAGGGAAAAAAGGGAGTAGAATCCCTCGTAGAACTGGAGGGGCTGCAATTTAAGGCGCGCTTAGGGTGCAGAGTAAAAACGAATGGAGTTAACCCTGGAACTCCCGTCTCTTAGTTTCCTTCAGTTAAAAAAGAAAAAAGAGAGGAAAACCGGTGCTGGGAATAATGCTCAAAGGCTGGTAGTGGAAATCGCCTGCTTACAACCGGGTGCTCGTGGGGTCCACCGTGAGAGCCACTGTACTCAAGAAGGGCCTGGCGAAGTGACTGTGACTGTGACAGTAACAGCACTGGCCAAAAAAGCACCACCTTGAAATCAAGCGTGCAGGATTCTCTGCTCCGGATCCTGTGCTCTGAAGTGCCCGCGGCCCATCAGCTCAGAGAAGATCGTGTTTCTAGTCCTCATTGAAAATCGCCTTAGGAGGTTGAATGAGAAGGAATGCGTCCCTCTAAAGGCTGCGGCCCTGGCCCATCCTCCCCGGTGGAGCCGTTTGCTCCCTCCCGGAAAGCAAAGGAAGCCTCGAAGACTGCAATCCTATTCACGCTTTCTTTGTCGTAAGACCCATGGGAAGCAATTGAAAATGATTGCTAAGGAAAGCAGCCGAACGTGCTGCAGGCCTGCAAAAGCCCAGCGTGGAAGGAAGGAATTCGCCGAGGATGCACCTCGGGCCTGACTCGTTTTAAATTGGACGCGCCGAGTACACTCATTCTGAGCCCTTACAAAAAAGACCCCACCACCATCACCACACACCCTCACACACAGACACGGACCCGGACACGCATACACCTCTGTATGTGTGGGAAATCCTGCCTGGACCACTTTGCCACTTTCGGTCATTTTACGTCAGTAAGTTATGCTTGTTGTGTAACGCCTGGGGTTGTCAGTGTCCCCTTATCGCCACCCCTGATGTCTAAACAACTCCCGCCGATGTCCCTGGAAATTCAGTGGCCCTTCCGTTGCCTCAATTCATTCAGTCTCTTCCGACAGGTTCCCCTTGCGAAGCTTTATTTAACTTCCGCCGAAAGTCGCGGATTTAATCGGTGCAGGGGAGGTTAGACAGTCCCTGGCTAAAGAAGCCTCTGCACAAGCGAAAGGGGCTGTCACATAAGGCCCGCGGGGGATAAATTCGCGCAGGAACCGAACGGGAGCAAAGCTCCCCATCCCACCCACCCCCATTCCAGAGTCCTGGGGATAAATCCCCCAAAGCCCCCGCAAAAAAAAAGTGGTAGATTAGGCAACTCTTCTGGAAAGTAGGAATTATAAGCAGAAAATGGGGCAGAAAACAATTCCAAGGTTGGAAGGAAAGTATTTTCTCGTAAAAAAAGTAATGTTAAGGCCTATAAAAAAATTAGTTTCATACAAATAAGATTTGGATTTTGTATGATCGCTTTCTGACATCAAAATGTCAGAATTTGATCTCTCCCTTCTCTCTCTCTCTCTCTCCCTCCCTCCCTCCCCCCCTCTCTTTTTCTCCCTCCTTCCCCCAACGCACTTCACCTACTGTGGAGAAGAGCCCAATGAACAGGATATCCTTTGGAAGAGAGTCCCACAGAGGAGGTGACATCCCTCTCTTCAGATGCCACCTGTCTTGCCTTCATGAGGGGAGGGGCATCTGAGAAATGGTGTCCAATGGCAATCTCAGAGTCTTGGTAGGCAAACCTTGGAATTATTACTCCTCATTTATCCTATTTATGCAAGCCCTTAGTTTACTCCCAAGGCCACTCTCACTTGTGGGGCAGCTACTGGCTAGCTACTCTTCTCTTTCGGATTGAGTATCTGGGACTGGGTCATAGTCAAAGGCAGCAGCTCCACACATTGCAACAGTCCAGAATAGTCGTTAGTAAAATATGAATGGATGTTGCAAGGCTTATCTTGGTCTACATGTGTCCTTAATATCAGCCTGACTTAAAAAAAGCAGGCTGCCTAAACCAGATACTGTGCACAGGAATCAAAGATACTCACCAATTGATCTATTGGGGCAGGATATTTCAGGTTTCCCCTTGGCCTGGGATAGACCACGAGGTTTGAAGGATTTGGGATAGCCAGATTGGTGTTACCTTAGTGTGGAAAAAAAAATGGTTGAAAGCTGTTTTGTTCAGACAGAGCAATTAACGAGGTCATTTGCGTCAGTAACTACCCAGAAATACCCACACTAAGTAGCTCTGTGTGTGTGTGTCCCTTTCCCAAATAGGGTGAACTCCACTTCGTCAGACAGATGAACCACTCACAAGCATTATCTCTGACTTGTCTAATCAAGTCTCAGTTTATTAGATTTCACCTGGTATATTATCTTGTCAGGCAAGACTAGAACACTGACTGCCACACCTATGTTTGATGAAAAGGAGAAGTAAAGCTGGCTGTCACCGCGTATGAGTGACTACTCAGCTCTCATCACCGGATCACCTCTCCCGCTGGTTTTGTGTGAAAAGGGAGGGGGGGGGGAGGAATCCAACAGAGCCCGGAGGAATCTCAAAACAGAACTGCCACGGAGGGGGGAGCAATTTTTAAAGGAATTCCAAGGAATCTAAGAAGGCAATTCCTAAAGGGCAGAAATTGTTGGGAATAACTTTATATATATATATATATTACAAACAAAGCACCTTCGTATTCCACTCATTTCGTTCCTGGGTGCTTCTGCGTGGGACAGATTCCTGCACCTGTCCCGCAGGTGACAGCTAACAATCCCAACCACCTTGCAGGATGTCAGCATTGGGGGTGGGTGTGGGGGGGTCTCCCCAAGGAAAATGGCTTCTTCCCCAGGAGATTAGAGAAAATGACACCCGAGCCCCCCACTGAACAAGATGCGGCTGCTACAGCGGGGGAGGAGTTCAAGTCCTCCTCTAGAGTCCCTCGGAGGAGTCTCTTGGGGCCCGGGAGGTGGGGGCGGGGGCGTCCGCTGCGGCGCCCAGGGTCTCTGGGACGGAATTAGCTGGAGGGGGGGGGGCTGAATTCCGAGTTCCGCCGGGGCGGAACCCAGGCAAGCCCTGCCCCGCTGCGCGCCTCCCGGGACGTCCCTTGCAGGTCGGCCGGACCAGGAACTGCCGGCAGGGGCCAATGAAGGGCCGGGGCCGCATCGACGGCACCTCCGGCTCGGCTTGGCGAGTTGCGTTTAAGTCGAGCCAGGCGGAAAGGGAGGCCGCGGGGCCGCGACTCCGAGCTGGCCCGGGGAGCTCGGCTTCACTCCTCGATGCGCCCGGCCGGCGAGCTTCGGCGGGCGCCTTTCCTCGCCGGCCATGGGTAAGGAGCAGGCGGTTGGGAGGCGGCGGGAAGGAAGGGGGAGCCCCGTGGCCTTCTCGGGCTGCTGCCGCCCGCTAGGCAAGCGGAGAGGCGGGAGGGAAGCAACCGCCGCGGAAAACTTCCCCGGCCCAGCCCTCCTCTCCGTTGTGGGGCTACTTGGCGAGACCGGGGCGCTGATCGGATCCAGATCGGCAAGAGGAGCTTTCTGCAAGCGGTAGGAAGAAGGCGGGGAGGAAGTGCCAAGCATCCAGGGCGAGAGGGCCTGCTTGGCGCATCAGGGCCGCTGTTGTTCCCAGGGAAGCCTCCGGAGGACAGAAGCAAAGCCGCCCTCGGAGAAGACGAGCCGCCCCGAGTTTCTCACGCGTCCTGCCTGAGCTTTATTCATGGCAAAAGGGCTCGAGGGAAACTGGCCCGAGAAACTGCGTTCGCAGCCGAAGACGTCCCTTGTCGGAAAGACCTTCCGCCCACTGGCCGCAAGCCACAACAGTCCAAAGGAAGCTCAATCCGGTGCTTGTTCAGTCCGAAGTCATCAAAGTCACGAGCGGGTTTTCAAGGCAAGAAAGAAAGGGCCGATTTGACCCTGCAGCCTTAGGTGACCAAACTCGCCATGTAATAAACCGAGAATGGAAGAGGAAAAAACAAAAATACCCTGCCAAATAAAAACGAACAGGGGAAGAAGAGGCTGTACTACACCACGGAAAGAATCTAGGCCAAGGACTATTCTGAGCAAATCCTGTGCACATTTAAATTGAGAAAGGACTAGATTCCACTGAAGGCGCGGCCCTGAATTATCCTCCCTGGGAAGGAAAAGGAAACGTCGAAGGCTACAATGCTATGTGCATTGGAAAGCAATCGGAATAACTAACTGTTCAATGGAAAGCAATAGGAACAATTTTTAAGAAAAAAACCTGCCAAGAGTGCTGCTGGTGTGAAAAAGGTCACCATGAAAGAAATTGGCTAAAGATGGATTTCGGGCCTGACTAATTTTATTTTGATGCATTGATTTCTGCTTTGCCTTCCTCATTCTGACTCCTTTTAAAAAGAGTCCCCCACCCCTCTCTGTATACAGTGTGTGCTTTGCAAAAATAAATAATTGATAACCTTGACTGGAACATTTTGCCACTTTCTGTCTGTATAAGTTATGCACGTAAATAAAGTTTACACCAAAGAAGAAAAAGAAACCGCAGATCTAGGGACCGAATCAAGCCCCAAGACTTTTCTAGAGGCAGACAGGTGACCAGACCAGTCCTCACGCGTCTTTTCAAATAAAAAGGTTAAATCCGTGAAATCCGTGGCCCTAACCCCGATCCATTCGCCTTCCCAACAAGTTCAGTGTTGCGCAATTGCTGAAGCGAGCCTTTCTCCTTTTCTCTCTCCTACCTGTCTACCCGAATAGAACATTCCAGTCCGTTTCTGCCCCATCCCCTTGTCCCCATCCCGATTTCCAAATAACCCGCGCTAGTGTCCCAGGCAACGGGTTCGACGGCGACCCATGGACGCCACAATTCATGAAGCGCCTTCCACCAGGTTTCCGTGCGAAGCCTTCGCTGCTTCTGCCGAAGGCCACCACAGTCTTAACAAGGCTGCCTCTCGTGGCCAGCGGTCAGTGCAGGATGGTTAGGCGGTCCGGAGCTAATCAAGCAATTGCACATGGGAAAGCGTGCAAATGAGGAGACTACCGCAAGAAAACGCGGGAGATAAATTCACGCAGGAGTGCGAATCTGCAGGACTCCGTTCCATGCCGCTCCTACACCAGAGTAACGCGAATAAAGCAAACTTAATACCCACAAGAGGCTCCAAAAACCTGCGTTTTATTATACCTAGATTCTTTAGGAAAAAAAGGGCCCTTATAAGATACATGGTTTTTCTCAGTAAGTACCCTCATTATTTCCAGGGCAGGGATTTTGCTCGAAAGGGTGCCTCATTAGTCCCAAATCCTTTATATACTTTGACGCACACGCATTTTTTGAGGCTTCAGATGTTGGTGGTACTAGTGGCGATTATAACCTTCCATCCACATTTCCTGAAGAGTTCGAAAGTTTAATTTCCCAGGAGAAAGGTGACTTAAATTGTGCTTCTGAGAAATGATTAAAACGGTCAAGAAGTTGGAGACCTATTAAAGCCGCCGTTATTCTGAGGAATTGAGCTGGGATGCAGTTTTTAACTTGCGGCCTCGCAGTCCACTGCAAGGAGTGAGGCAGGGAAGAAAGACCTGATGATCCTTATCCGGCAGGAAATCAGAACGGTTCTCGTGGAGAGATAGTATCTTTTCCGGCTCTCCGTAGCTTTGCCGGACACTAATCTCTGCAGGGTGTGAGTGGATGTGCCTGAAGCAGAGCAGGGTGGTGGGATGGGGAGAATGAGAACCAGGCAAGGGGGCTATTTGCTTTTTTCCTCCGTGGGTGGAGGAAGGAACTCATGCGAAGCGTCCCCCTTTCTTTTTTTCAACGCACCTTCAACTCGGGAACCCTAGAAACAAGTGGGGCGCCCTTGCAGGAAAGGTCGCTCTCCCGGATATTTCCAAAGGCCTTTGAAATGAATAGGAAGGTGCACCCTAAAGGGCTCCCACTCGGACCGCAAGCGCTTACTGTATTCGCCCGACGGTTGCTGAGGCGCAGCCACGGGTGCAAGGGAGCGCCGCAGACTTTCGTCCTGCAGGTGACTACGGCTCACCTTGGCCATTGCAAAACTGTCAAAGACGGGGCTCCACCAAATAGAGGTTTGCTTCTCTCCCTGAAGAAAAGCGCAAGGGACATTAGTTTGCTCAAGCCCTCCCCACCCCCGTTGAAAAAGCGTCGGGGGGAGCACCTCCTCCTCCCTCCCTCCCTCCCTCCCATCCACGGAGGAGCCTCTGGGTGTTGGGAAGTTGGGGCGGGGGCGTCGGCCGCGGCGCCCGGGGTCTCTGAATTGGAGTCAGCTGGAGGGGGCTGAGCTCCGAGCCCCGCCGGGGCGGAACCCAGCCAAGCCCTGCCCCGCAGCCACCTCCCGGGGCCTCCCTTGCAGGCCGGCTGGACCAGGAACTGCCGGCAGGAGCCAATGAAGGGCCGGGGCTGCATCGGCGGCACCTCCGGCTTGACGTGGGAGACGCGTCAAGTTGAGCCGAACTGAAACGGGCCGCGACGCTTCCCTCCCGGCAGCAGACGTGGAGCTCCACGCGCGGCTAGTCTAGTCCGGCCTCGACTCCCAAGTCGCCCGATAGCGCGGCTCACCTCTCTATGCGCCGGGCGGACGGACATCGGCGGGCGCCCCTTCTCGCCGGCCATGGGTAAGGGCTGGCAGGCGCTCGGGCGGCGGGTTGGAAGGAGGAGGAGGAGGAGGAGGAAGAGGAAGCGGTCCGGGCTCTCTTGCTCTTTTTGGCAGGGAGGCAGCTGCAGGCGGAGGGGGATCCTCGGCCTCCTCACTTCTAGGGAGCCGCTAGCAAGGAACGCCGGCTGCTCCCGACTTGCAAAGACGCACTTTCAGCCGCGGTAGGAAGTGGGGAGGCGCTCCGGTCCCCAGAAGCGCGGGGGTGGGGGGAGGGCATGAGGGATAGGGTGCCCACGGGCGGCATTAGCCTTGTGGCGGCTGAACAGAGGTGGTTTGGATGGGGAATCCGTTTCGTCCCGCCTTGCTTCTCTCCGGATCAAGTAGAGAGTTGTCTTGGAGAACTTCCGCTGCTTCTTCCAGCAACCCCCATTCCGTGGAAAACCTTCTCTGGGCCTAGAGATTTCAAATAGCCATTGTGATTCCATTTGCTGTCCTAGCTTTTACTCATCTCATCTAAGTTGGGCCCTTTTCTTCACTTAGTAAAAATAATATAAATCTATAGATAGATGCCATCATTATAATTATCATCCTATTACATAAGACATCGTTTCAGAATTATTTAAGATGTAGACATATTTCAAAATAAGAATATAATGTGCTTGCCATCTTACAGTATAAGACTATTAAATATATTCTAAATATATTCAGTTAATATGCTGCTGGATATTGGAGGTAAATTGTTTTCCATAAATCGTGCTGTTTTTTAAAATTTGGAGTCAAAAGCACCCTAAAAGATCGCTGATTTATTTGGCTATTCAGATATTTCCCATTTTGTTGTCTCAAAGGAGCTCTGCCCTTTTATTTCCACCTATTAAGGAACCATATATATTCCCGGTTATCTTTCAATGATAGGTATTCGTTTCTATATTTCAGATGTAATCATTTTCCGTTGGAGACCATAGGTTAATATCAATGAACCCTAATCCTAACCCATGAAGATCATTGGCTTTGGTTAACATCACAGATTTGAAATTTCTTAAAACTCATGAGGATTCATTGTTGACACCCGCTTAGTAAAGCCCTCCGATGAATGGGCTAAAGTGCAGGAGAACTTAGAGGTGTGAAGGCAGCGGATGCACCTGAATGGCAGGGAAATTATAGGGGGAAAAAAATGTATAGGAAAGCCCAGGAACTGGCATTCCATGTAAAACGAACTTTGTCGAGAGGTTGCCAGAATTCAAGCCATAAGGTCAAATTTAAAACAAAGAAGTAATTCTTTAAAAACTTTCGGAATAGGAGGAGCTGATTCTATCTAGGCAACTGTTAAATTGCCGTGCGCCGCGAGCCACCGGCGCCCTCCTCCCAATCTCTCTGGGCCCACCGTCCCCCGGCGGCGCTGCCTTCTTCCCTCGCCTGGGTCGCCAAAGCCCTCAGTCAGCTCTCGCTCCCCCTTCTCTTCCGGCTCTTTCCAGAGCAAAGCTACGGCGAAGTGAACCAACTCGGCGGCGTCTTTGTCAACGGGAGGCCGCTGCCCAACGCCATCCGCCTGCGGATCGTGGAGCTGGCCCAGCTCGGCATCCGACCCTGCGACATCAGCCGGCAGCTGAGAGTGTCCCACGGCTGCGTGAGCAAGATTTTAGCCCGGTACAACGAGACCGGCTCCATCCTGCCCGGCGCCATCGGCGGGAGCAAACCCCGCGTCACCACCCCCAACGTGGTGAAGCACATCCGAGACTACAAGCAGGGCGACCCGGGGATCTTCGCCTGGGAGATTCGGGACCGCTTGCTGGCCGACGGCGTCTGCGACAAGTACAACGTGCCTTCGGTCAGCTCCATTAGCCGGATCCTGAGGAACAAGATCGGCAGCCTTTCCCAGCCCGGCGCGCCTTACGACGCGAGTGGCGGCGGCGGCGGCGGCGGCAAGCAACCTGCCCCGCAGCCGGCCCTGCCCTACAACCACATCTACCAGTACCCTTACCCCAGCGCCGTCTCAGCCTCCGGCACGAAGATGGGCGGCCACGCCGGAGCAGCTCCCGTCTCCGCGGCCCACGTCAGCCTCCCCCGCTCTTGGCCTTCCGCGCACTCGGTCAGCAACATCCTAGGCATCCGCACCTTCATGGAGCCAAGCGGTGAGTGGATCCGAGCCGAGCCGAGCCGACCCTCAGGGGCCTAGGGAGGAAACGGGGCGCGTTGTGGGACGCCAGGTAGAAGCGCCCCTTCTAGCAACCGAAAGGACAGAGTTGCTGTCTCTATCGGGCTGGTTAATAACCCACCCTCAGTTTGCCTGGCGATTGATAGAATACAACAAGAAAAGCAGTCCCTGGTTTGCAGAAAGAGTTATGACCTACGGGGGTGGGGGTAAAACGACTACTTTCTGAGGTAGATCTGTCTTGTGCCTTTCTTTCAGTTAAGAAAGAGGGCAGGTTGTGTAGAAATTGAGGATATCCTCACTGGGTTTTCTTGCTTTAATTTTATATTTAAATGCCGTGGCTCTGAAAGTACTGTTTATTACTACACACCATGTGTGTGTTTTATTTGTCTTATGCATGTGCACGATTCCCGACTATGAGTTTTAGGCGTGTGGTGGCTAATTATTTAATTTAACTCCTGGAAATCCCATTAAGACTGTATATTTATCACTCATAGAAACTCAGTGTCACTTATAAGGCAAATGAAGCTTACTCAAGAAATTTGAGAAATATCTCTGGTTAATATTTTTTTTCTAGAGCATGTCCACAGGCCATGCATAATGTGAAGCCTTTATTCTAAGGTCATAGGATTTAATATAAGACCTCAATCACCACTGAAGGCAGAAGAAAAGATCTGGCTTATAACTAGAGACATTTCAAGTGTATCTGACTTCATGTGTTTTGGAATTCCCAGAAAGTCTTAACAAACCGGTTTTGAATATATTCATTCTAAAACAAGCCAGCTTTAGTCACAATTATATTTTATACATTTCTTAGTAGTTTTGTTGCTCATTTCTGCTCTGAACAAAATTATGAATGCCCTTGATATGCACATCAAGTTCAAGAACATATTTTACTTAGTTTGTCGATCTCCTGACAAGTAGGAATAATTGTGCAGCTTGCAATGACCTGCTTCTCCAAGCCATTCTAAAAGGCAGCCCTTTATTTAGTATTTATTTGATTTGTCAATCGCTCTTACAAGATAAAGGGAAGAGGACATGATGCCTGGGCCATGCAGGCCTGGTGTGGAAGATGACCTCTTCAGACCTCTTCAGAACTCAGCCCTCCTCTGTTTGAGCTTCAGAACCAAGTAGGGCTTAATAAGTGGCTCTCTCACCCCATCTTCATAGTTGCTCATTGCTTAATGTCTCATGGCTTCCTGGGAGCTTTTGCTGCTGCTATAACAACCTGGAAGGACAAAATTCAAAAAAAGGCCTGGACATCTTGAACTTCTTATGAAAAAATGTGGAAAATATTTTCGTAGCGATGAGAGATTGCCAACCACAAACTCTGAGCCCTTATACTTCCCTCTCCCTTTAGAAAAACAGAAGGAAAAGAAAAAGTGGTCTCAAGAAACAAATTCATATCACAATTATTTTCTGAAAGATCAAATATCTGACAGAGCTTTTCCACTTCTTATATTATTACTTTGTCTTTCAGTTGTTTTACATTCTATATTTCTGTCTTCTCATGGATTCTACAATTGCTGAGATCCCAATTATCCACAAACTCTTTCTTAGAGAGAGGAGGCTACTATGTTAGGGAGTCTTCTATTTTTAGACTATGGTTATCTACATTGTTTTGTTACTAGGAAATTTTAAGTTGCCATTTCATTTAATTGTTCAGTTTGTGAAGGAGAGAATGTTCCACTTTGCGGCTTCAAAATGAAACCAGTGAGAGACGCTTGAAAGTTCTTCTTTACAACTCAATAATAGATACCTTTTAACAGATAACGTGTCACGTTTTCAAAAGTGCCTTCCATGTTTTAGATTACATATTTTCAGGTATCCTTATTCATGACCATCAGCTCTTTGATTCTGATATTCCCAGTGGTTTCTGGATGTGTTGCAATTAGTTCCATCACCTTCAACCAGAACAGTCAAAGAAAATCAATTTAATGGATCTATTTATATGGCTTAGGCTTAATTTGCTAAAGAAAAAAAGTAATAATGGTCAGACAGTACCAGCTTCTCCTGTAAATTAATTCTAACTGTGCTGAAACTCTATTAAAAAGATGCCAAACACAGGCTCCTTCCCATTTTCACTCCATAAGCAGTTGGACATTTCTGATCGTTGCATTTCATTCACTGTAATCCTGTTTTCCATTTATAATAACACTCTCTTGAGAGTCTCCTAAAAAAGAGCCAAGAAACCTGGTTCATGTAATGAAACAGGCATGAAGGTGGATAAGTATGTTTTAAATAAAATGCCAGCCAAAGCTGCTTGCAGTTTGAACGATCTGCTCTCTCATTTCCAGACTTTAATTTTACCTGCTGTGCAGATCCAATTCAATATGTAGGTTGGTCATAAGACATTTGTGACCCCAAGTGTCTTCTGAAAGCTCAGCTTCCTTTCCATCCACTGATATGTTTTGTTGAGACGCTTCCCACCCAAACAGAATCTGCAGTGATGTTGGAATTAGTCTTTCATAAATAAATCTGGATTGAATTTATTGCTAGATTTTTATACAAGGCTAGGGCATTGCAGTGTGGGCAAAATAAAAAATCCATCTTATACAAGTCCTTTAGTCTTAGGGAACATTAAACCCTTTAGCCTCAGGGAAAATTGAGAAGGGAAGCAAACACTGGGGTGGGGTGAGGTGGGGTGGAAGGAAGAGATCACCATTGAATCTCCTTCCAGTTCTCGAATAAAGCAAATGTTTGATATTATCTTTTCCTCTGCAATTTGGCATGAGGTTCCTCTTTGCCTGCATCCTTAAAAAGCCCCCATCACTCTGATTTGATGTGAGGCTCAGACAATGTCCCTGGGGCCTAATGGGTTATTTTTATTGACCTCTAGAGACTTCATAGAGCTTAACAGAGATCTCTGAAAAGGTGAGTTATCATCCAGGAAGTAGGTACATTAGGGACCCAGAGGGTCTTGGGACAGGCCACCACTTTTCTGGCTGTTAATATATTCCCTAATCTCTCCCATCCTAGGTGTTTTAGCTGGGACAGATGGTTCTGCCTATCCTCCCAAACTCGAAGACTGGCCAAGTGTGAATAGAACCACCTTCCCTGCTGCCGGGCACGGTGTCAATGCACTTGACAAATCAGCAGCAGAAGCAGACATTAAATACCCCCAGGTAACAACAGTCCAGCCCCTTGGGAATTCAATAAGGGGAAGGGGCTGCACAGGGCTGTGTCTGTGGCCAGGAAGTGGGGGGGGGAGGAGCAGGGCAAGGGGGAAAGGAGAAGCAAAGCAGGGATTATCCTGTAAGATATGTATTGTATAAGGAAAACTATGCCCTGAAATAGCAGTAAACAAGCATTAGGCCAAGATCCCTGAAAACAAAACAAATTGCAGTAAAAAAAATTCCCCACATGATTATTCTAATCTAGTTCTCTTTTTTAAAGCAAACTCATATTAGGGACTGGCAGGCTGATGGCACCAGGTGCTGAAGTGGAGGGAATCGAATCCTGCTTGATTTCTGTCTTTACACCAAGAACACACACAGAGTTGTCCCTCAAAGGCTGCTGGCTGCTTTCAAAAAGCAGTGGGTGGGGACCCCAGCAAAGACAAATGTCGCCTACTTTGAATTGGAATTATACGTACTTATTGTGGTTATAGCAATGATTACTCCTAACATCAGATTTAAAATATTATAAATTATAGTCTGGCAACCACTGAGGCCTCTGCTTTGTAAGCCAGAGGGGGAAATGACACATGCACACTCCTAGAGCAGCTTCTGATTATTGTTATTTATATATTCATCTTGGTAATTTCATAAAACTTACCGCCTTTTCTGATAATCTATATATTTCCTTGCATCAGCTTCTGTGATTATTCAAACTGAGATCACGAACTGCATGAACTGAGATCGAGAATTACTAGTGCAGGTTTTGCTGTGCAGGGTTTTTTGCATTCCTCTTCAATTTAATTTCATTCTCTAGATCCTTATTTGGAAGCGAAGTGAACTTGAAAACATAATTTAATTTACTTCCCCTTTCGTGTAATTAGAATCAGAGCAGGAATGGCAAATCCATGCTGGAGTATGACCTCTCTTCCTAAAGCTCCCCATTTTTCCACGTGCATTTTTTTCTTTTCTTGTCTTTTTGCAGGCCCCTCCTGGGCTCTCGGCTGTGAGTCCTTTCCTGTCCCCTTGTGCATACCCATCATCAAACCAACCTGGCGTTTATGGAGGGCCAGGAGGAAGCTACCTAAGCCCATCTCATCACCACTGGCAGACCCAAGGTAACCCCTTGGCTCATCACCACGGGCCTGGAGTAGCTGTTCATGGTACAGAACTGGCTTCCACTGTGGCTTTCAAACATCTCTCCAGAGAAGGTAAGCACGGATGAAAGGGAGGCACAGCTTTCTTGGGCAGTGGCAAAAAAAAAAAGAGAGGCTTCTACTTTACATTCATGTCCCCTGTATTTCTTATCCTTCTTATCATTCATTTTGGTAGTTCTGATTTTTTACTTGAGCTGTTCCTTTCTCAGAAAGTGCATTGGTCAGTCTTTGTCAACTACTTCCAAGGTGTGGCTTTTATATATGCATAAAGTATCATTGAGCAACATTCTAAAAGAGACACTGCATTGGTCTACACAAAAGTATTATTCATTGGAGGCCAATCAGATAACCAGTTAGCAAGTACTGAGTAAAGGATGGCAGGAAAAGGGTGCCTGTCTTCTTTAAAAATAAATAAAAATTAGTGTATTTTGAAAATGTTCCATACTTTTAACTTCATTGAAACTTGGTCTGCTTTCAACAAACAAACCAGCCACTGTGATTTCTTGTTAATTATTGTTATCCTCACCAGAAAGAACTTCTTTTCATTGGAAGTGCTGTTGCTATTCATTTATCAGAAGTTAAATAATTGGAGGTGCTTTCTGGCTGGGAAAAGAAAACCCATCCTACCTAAATAGTTTTTTTATCCCTTCCACAGAGCTACTTCTCTTTTTTTTCTTTTTCTAAAAAAAACAGCTACACCTTTTATTTTCCTTACAATTATTATGCAATAGTCACTAGCTGCGTGTGGTCCCTTTTAGGGTAATAGATTGAAATGTCATTTAGACTGCAAGATAATTGACAATGATGGATGACACTGAAATAAGGTGTCCTGCACATGTGAAAGTAGTCTCTAAGACGTTGGAAACAGGAACATAAAAAGGAAGGTGCCCATATAAAAAACATTGTTGCCTGAGCAAAGATTAGGTTGTGTTCTATGGCTCTTGCCTTTCAGATAGTACATAAAGCATTTATAAGTGGAGGCTTTTTCCAATCAAATGCAGCAGGTCGATTCTCATACATCTCATCTCTTAATGTTCCTATGACAATCATTTGGACTGTATGGTGCAAATCTAAGCACGTTTCTATAGAACAAAGTCTGTATATTATTTCTTACATTTTCTATGGCTAATACTCTTGACCTAAAGAATAAGGCAACTGTATTCTGACGCATTAATACAGTATGAGCTTATTTGGAAACAAAATACAATAAAATCCTTCCTCTTACATGTACAATTTCAAATTTATTTTGGACTTTTTTTTTAGATATTTTATAAAGAAAGGCAGTCAAATAGAAAGACCTTTTAACTCAAAAGATTATATAACTGACTATAATTGTCAGTTGCTTATACAAAAGAAAAACAGTCTAGCAAAAACTTCAATCTTCTAGTCATTCCTAAACGCCCCTTAAAATGTATTGAGCGAAGTAGCATTGGAACATTTATTTCATGTTTATTTATGCAGATCATGAAAGAAAAATAAATAGCTGCAGAATACACCACATCTCTTCATAAATACAATAATTAAGTTATTTAAATAATAATAATTTCAATATACAGAAGTTTATTGTTTTCATGGAAGAAATCCACCATTAATCTTAACAAAAGAGAAAGACATTTTCTAGAGCAATAAAAATATCAAGATTTTAGTCAGTCCTATTAAAGTCTCCATTGCCAATAAACTAAGAGAAGTGCTACCTTTTTAAAATACTTGAATTAAAATAAACAATACATTTATTTTTAAAATCTGAGCATGTTAGATATTACGTTGTTTTATGCATCTTTCCTTCCTGTACGTATCTTTTCCTTCTTTTCCATGTTCAGATGACCTTTTTCTGCATACTTAGGAGGAACTAAATTTCACTGAAGGACGTATTTTCAAATAGTTCTGCTTTGAATTCTATGTTAGCTTTTCCTGACCAGCATTTCTACCTCACTGACCCAGTTTGAGCATTCACTGAATTATAAAAGTGCTTTTGATTTGAGTGGAGGTTTCACCCTATTCACAGGGAGATAATCTTCATTTGGAAGGAAGGTTGTGTGAGTAACATTTACTTGGGTATTTCGCATATTTGTGAATTTTCAGTTTCTCTATTTGTTTAGTTTGGAGGAGGTAAAGGCATAATTTATTAAAACCAACAATTTTACCTAAAATGTTAATACTGAAACGTTAGCTTCTTTGAAATGAGCATATCAAATTGAGCCTTTCCCCCCATAACAGTATGGTCCATGTGATTATGGAAATTAATAGAGACTATTTTAAAGAAAATGTGGTCCAGTTTCCCTTTCTTGTTCTTCTTTAATATAATTTTTCTTAAAAAATCAGCCTTATCAGTCTATGGTATCTTGGTGGATAGCTTTTGTGCATTTTTCCTGCTACAAAGATATCTTTTACATTTTAAAATGTCCCTCACCTGTTGAAATCTAGTAGGTGCCACAAACAGTTTGCTATTTCCAGTAAGCCTTGCTTCTTTACTGCTGGTAAATGTTGAAGCAGGGTAGGCTTAGGGGTGGAACATTGAATTGAAGGAAGTGCCAAGTTAAATGAGGTTGCACTATGTTGACTTGAGTTTACTTATGCACACTGACTTCAGTAAGCAAAGGTTTTCACAAGCAGTGAAGGTTCTTTGATTTTCCCTAAACGTCTCCTAGTTGTTTGGGGATTAGATAGGAAGATGAACTTCCATAAATTCAAAGTATGTTTCTTTTTAAGCTTCCAATTGGTATCATCTGTTCTAGATAAAACTCAGTGAAAAACATATTTATTTTGCTGGGCTTTGCAATTTGCACAATCCAACAAAACTTGGCAAGAGGACAAAACTGCTCTGGGGGAAGCTCTGATGCCAGGCTTGGAGGATACTGCTATGCGAGGCTGCTGTTTTATTTGAAAGCCTTCCACGACTCAGGCAATGTGTACAAAATTAATAAAGTGCCATTTGTTTGTAAACGGAGCCAGCAGAAACAATTTAATAACTCAGGCCTAATATCAATTATGCCCTCACGCATGAGGAAGACAGCAAAAATATGACAAAGGGGCCTGCCACTTATTACCTCACTTCAGTCATGAGTTTTGGGGGCTAAAATTTTCTTAGCCTTACCCCTCTACCATTTTCTGAATAGTAACTCTAGGAACTTACCCTATAGATCCCGGAAATTCTAAAATAATATAGACATCGTGAAATCTATACATATAACACTGAAGATTCTTATGCAATTTTGTTGTGCTTCATTATAATTTTCCAGATTACCTCTACTGAATACACCTTTCAAGTACAGGTAGTCCTCAGTTTACAACAGTTCATTTAGTGACCGTTTGAAGTTACAATATTACCAAAAAAGTGACTTATGAGTATTTTTCACACTTACGGCAGCACCCCCATGGTCTTGTGATCAAAATCCATACTCTTGGCAACTGACTCATATTTATGATGATTGCAGTGTCCTGGGGTCATTTGATCACCATTGGTGACATTCTAGCAAGCAAAATCAATGGGAAAGCTAGATTCACTCAACAGCAGTGTTTTATTAACTCAACAACTGCAGTGGGTTTACTTAACAACTGTGGTAAGAAAGGTCACAAAATGGGACAAAATTCACTTTAAAAATGTCTTGCATAACAACAGGAATGTTGGGCTCAGTTGTGTTCATAAGTCGAGGACTACCTGTACTGACCAACTGTAAAGCTAACAATCCATTTACATCAAAATCACCCACTCCTCTCTTTTTCCTATAAAACTTAAAATGAAAGTAAATTCCAACTAATACAGGAACTGCACTTACTTCCATTAATGCCGAGGAGAGCTGCTACTGAGGTCTGTCCTGGTGTGAATACAGAATATAACAGAGTTGGAAGGGACCTTGGAAGTCTTCCAGTCCTACCCCCTGCCCAATTTTTGTCCCACAATTAGCCCAAGGGTGAATCAAGACAGAATTAAATCTGTTCCTACACTTTGGCCATCCCTTCTTGATTTGAGGAGCGCTCTCCTATACTGCTACCTGTTAAGTTGCCTAATTTAAATAGATTAGATATTCAAGCCCAAAGGGCTTCTCTCTGCCCTATTATCTATAACAGAGGTTTCCAAACTTGGCAATTTTAAAACTTGTGTACTTCAACTCCCAGAATTCCTCAGCCAGCTCTGCTTTCTGGGAGTTGAAGTTCACAAGTCTTAAAGTTGCCAAGTTTGGGGACCACTGACCTATAATCTTAGATTACAGATCCGAAGAACCCTCATATATCATAAAAGAGCATTTAGTGCTAACTAATTTAGTTTACCCAAGGTTTGCAGAATGGCAAATGTCTAGATGTATGCAGATCTCCTTCATTCCACAAATTAATGTCATGCTTCTCATAAAAGTTTTTTGCAACTCGTGGAAGTTGCAAAATGCGCCCAATCCTTTAAACATTCTAAACATTTCTAAAAAACCTTTTTACATATGTTGAGATCTGTTTAAACAATTGGGATATCCACCCCACCCCCTACTTTTCATCTTATTCTGGGTGGCATCTCCTACTAAACTATATATCTCCAGCCACCTGCCAAATCCTCCTCTGCTTGTATTCTCAGGGCCTTAGTCTTGGCAGTGATGCTGTCCCGCTTCTTTTGAACAGCAGGGTCATGAGATGTCACCACTGCTTGCCTGCTTACCTTCTTATGAGAGCTATTTCAATCAGGTCCAACTGCAATACCTGCAGCCTCCATTTCACCTGGAACTTCACAGTAGGACCAAGCTGCAGACTTGTACCTGCTCCTGGAAAGGCAAACCATCCTGTCAAAAGAGCAATCAGAACTTTTCCTAAACTATCCACTTTGGCCAGATGAATCGTCAATGATAGCAGGGACCATGGATATATTTTGAAAGCACAAAATAACATCATCTCACAGAACGAATCTTCTTGAAACAAAACGCAGTTGCCATGGCTGTAGTCCCAATTCAAAACAAATGTGATATATAAACTCCGAAGGCAATCAAAACTCAGTTACTGATCAAAAGTGATGTTTGATCACAGAGGGTTCATTCATATCCAATAAATAATACAGAAAGGAGGCACCCAATTCTAGAAAAGCTTAGAAAGCTTTTGCATGGCAAAAATCTGTATCCTCAGTTGCCAATAGTAGTAGCAGAGAGGTCATTTTGCTTTTCTGGTGGGTTTTCTTAGGAAGTAAGATGCTTCCTAAAGCTTTGCTAAGATTTGACCATTTCAGATTGGGTTGATAACTCCCGAGTTAGAAATGTACCACCCCAAAGCACAATACTTGCTATCAAAGTAACGTACTTTATGGAGGAAAGCTTCAACCACTGTGTAGATAAACATTTCTTTATATTAGGGGAAACTGGGAATTTACAATCTGACTTTATGATTCATTCACAGAACCATCTTTCTAGTGTCTTTTGAAACCTAACATGCTTGGTGTTGCCTATCCATTCCTGGATTTTTGTCAGAAAAACCAAGGCTATCCACCCCATACTGATTGAGTAAATGGTGACCCTTGTACAATTTAACGATATATATTGCCATCTGCAAAAACTTGAAGCTTCTTCCTCTATTTTCATCCCTTGCATTTCTGTTATACTTGGTGACATCTCCTTCTAATGTTGGGGGCAAAGGACAGCTCTTTCAGTCTCAGTCTCCAAATTCCCATAGTGCTACCAGAACTTCCTTTGGCTCATCTAATCTCCTTATATGTCCTATTTGCTTACAATGTCCTATCCAGATATGTTCCAACTACAGTTATAATCTGAAATATCATCTGGTTATCAATCAGTTTGATATATTGGTAGGCACATCAGTCCACTGTCACTATCAAAATTGGAAACTATTTAAGGAAAGTGTAAACCAAACCTCTCTATTGTCCATTTGGTAGCATCAAAGTAAGACCCAACTCTTGTGTTTCAGGAACTAACAAACTGCCTCAAAGTGTGTCTATATATCTATCTATAGGCTCTTTTTCCTTTCTAATTAAAAGTCAAATTCAGCCACCATTGAATGCAGCAAAACCATTGAAAGCACTGTGCAATGGGCTTCCATAACAGGAAAATATCCAAGTAATATTCGGCATTGGGACTTAGTGTCTTGCAAATGAACTATTTCAGCATTTTCCTGATGCACCTAAAACTGTAGGCTTATAAAACTGTAGCTTAAAATGATAAATAAAACAATAATTATCCAAGAACACTGCTTTCTCCTAATAAAACTCTAGCCCCATTAATGTATACAATTAAACAAATTAATCTAAACATCTTGTCCCCAATGCAGCAGAGACCTTTGTACAGTTTTCCGACTAATGAAGGTATATCCCAGTGTAAATGCCACTGTCAGTGAACAATTCTTATAGGAGTATCTGTCCACTTTTATCTTCCCAGATATTTGCACTCATTCATAGCTATATGAGGGTCCAACACGATTAGGGCACTGAAGCTTAAACAAGCGATTGAGGGAAGTAGGTATGGTTAGTCTAATGAAGAGGCAGAGTAGGGTGATATGATAGTAGTGCTTTAGTCCTGGGGGGGTGGGGGTGGCTCTGACAGAGAACAGGGGATTGACCTATTTTCCAAAGTACCTGAGGGCAGGACTAGAAGTAACAGATGGAAGATTATCAAAGGGTGATTCAACCTAGAACTAAGGAGAAATTTCTTGATAGTGAGAACAATTGATCAGTGGAATGCCTTATCTCCAGAAGTTGTGGAGGTTTTCAAGATTTGCCTGGACTAGTGTAGTATAGGGTTTCCTGCTTGAACAGGTGGTTAGATTAGAAGACCAGGTCCCATTATAGGTCTATTACTTTATATTCTATGTCCTGCTTTAAATATCCCTCATGGTTACGTTCCCCTTTTACCTTGGTAGAACAAAATGCTTCGGAGGAACTGTCCCCTGCTGTACATCCCTGTGCACTGCTGCCACTCAAACCAAATCATTTCTTCCTTGGAAGATTAGAGTTGGGATTCTAAATCAATTCAAAAGTAGAGTTGGTCTGACTTTTCTTGTGTTGACAATTGTGTTGACAGCTCTTGCCTTGTTTTGTTTTTCTTCCTTTCTATTTACATTGTATTTACATTGGCTCTAATCCATATACAAGTAGCTTTTAAAGGTGTGACTTAGCTGA
Source organism: Pseudonaja textilis (assembly GCF_049901715.1). Classification (NCBI taxonomy): domain Eukaryota; kingdom Metazoa; phylum Chordata; class Lepidosauria; order Squamata; family Elapidae; genus Pseudonaja; species Pseudonaja textilis. Next base: position 112,297,272 of record NC_141992.1, read on the forward strand.
GAATTAAATATCCAGTTTATTCATGAAGGAAGTCTTAAATACACAAATGACATTGGTAAAACTGCTTCTTTAGATATTATTCAGTCAGAGATAAGAATGAGTATTCAGGGGCCTGAGCAAAAAGGGCACTTTTTATTCAGGCTTAATTCTGTACAGTTTTTCTTTTTCCAGCTCATCTTCTTCCCTTTTGTTTTGTCTGCCATATAAGAAAACAAAATCTCAAAAGACCAAGCAGGAAAATGTGATTTCTAACAAGCCCTTTAATTATTTAATAGAGTAATGAGAATATGTCAGCTGATCATTGTATGTCATTATAGCATTTGAGAAGATAATAAAGCCATACTGACGAATGTATATGATCTCATTTAATAGATTTGGATGAAAGTAAAACTCATTATTTGAAGCATTTTTCCTTGCTTTTCATGTGTCTTCCAGCAAAGAATAATAAAACTTTATAATCTAAAGTAAAAAGTCATTGGACTCATAGACCTAACTGTAGTTTCATAGCCTTTTATGATAATAGTTCAGATCTGGTTTTTAAAAAAATAACTTAAAAAAAGTAACTCTCAGCCTGTTCTGTAGCCATGGTATTTCTTGGTAGTTTCCTGTCCAAATATTAATCAAATCCCACCCAGAGTAGTTGTTTGAGATCAGCAAAGTTTGACTTAGATGCTGCCATCTAGCTAGGATAAAATAATTTTACAAGGATATGAAAAAAAATATTTCAGTTAATTTCTTAATTGCAAAGTTCTGTCAGAAAAGTGGGAAGTAAGCTTGAATGCATGGGGCTGGGTTGTCTTTCCATAATAGAGAACGCCCACCTCAATCTTCCAATAGATGAAGTCAGTATAAGCCAAGCCATGCTTCAATTCTAAAGTCTTATGACAATACAAAATGAGAAGCAGAATACTCATTCTGGGAGAGAACTGTGAAACAAGTTCCCTGACCTTGGTCTTTTCTGACAGATATATGGGGCCAGGCTGAAACTGTAGTGAGCTATTGGAAAAAACAGTATTTGAACACTAAGTATGCCTTCATTACATGCCTGCTTTTAATGTAGGAAATGAGTAAAAGAAGTCATAGTAATGACTCACTTGAAACAAGTTCACAGAATTAGCAGATCTCATTTCAAAGTAAATAATTTTAGGATGAATGCTGGAGGTTTTAAAAATCAAACACAGAAGTATAATGCATCTTTAGTGCTTCTCAGTTTTACAAATATCTAGGAGGGAGAAATATTCCTCCGATAACAGATATTAAAGCCATGTGAGGAACAGCTAGAGGGTACCTCAAAGCGGTTTTTTGTTCTTCACAAGTCTTGTCTTCTTCCACCTGCCTTTTTTCTGACATTATTATTTCTAACCTACAAGGCATAATCTGCATAATTTAATAAATATATATTAATAAAAAATTACAACATAACAAAAGCTTCAGAGGTTCATGCCAGGAGTAATAACATCTTAATAAACCCACTTTAGCATGGATAAGAATAAATTCAGACCAAGGACTCATTGCAGGTAAATGGAACTAGAATTATTTCAGGTGAGTTAGGAAGGTAAAAACACAAAGATATAAAATTGGAGGAATATTTTGATGGAACAGCTCTGAAAGTGAAATTAATATGTATTCTAAAATACTCTGTGGGACACAAAGGACAAAGATTAAGTTTTTTTTCCAAATGAGGGAAGAGCCTTCTTCCATGGGAGTTTGGATCCCAGCCCCAAATTTCCTTAATTTCCTTATTTTCTTTGAACATGCATACTCAGTCTTGGTCAACTGCTTCCAAGTAGTGGATTGCATGTGTGAATAAACTATCTGAGCAAATACTCTAAAAGAGATACTGTATCAGTTTACACAAAGGATTACTCCTTCCAGGCCCATCAATTATCAAGGGCTGAGTAAAGGATGCCAGGTGAAGCACAGCTTTTAAAATTGTGCTAGTGTCCCTTGAATTGCTGGAGAGTTTTATTTTCCCTGAGATTTTCAAAAAAAGCAGACTGGTCAGACATAATGAAGAATAGTATGTTTTTAGCACAGCAATTTCTTTGATTATTTTTTTTTACTGTAAATGCTGCTTTATGTAAAGGTGGGAGTAGAAATAAAAAAGTTCAATATTATTTCCTCAGTGGACCACTGTATGTACATAATGGTTTCAAGTAGAGACATTCTAACTTGTAATGTATTTAATTAAAATATATATTTTATTAAATCCCACTGAAACCAACGGAATATCTTTTTTTTTAAAACCGGGCATATCTTCTCACTGACTTGATAAGCCTGAGCCTGCTTTGCCATTTCAGGCTAGCTAGCACTTTTCCAAAAAAAGCGTTTTTAACAAAAAGAAAAACAACAGCAACAAAGAAAAACAGCCGGCATCGATAGAAAAACTAGCACTGCAGGGGAAAAGCTAGGAGGGGAGCTTTCGTTTCCACGTGCAGGGACTTGTCTCGTATGAAAGGGAGCAATCTGCAGCGTGAGATGGCACAGGCACCGCTTCTTCCCTTCCGTGAAAACTAGACTTATGCCACGAGTAACCCCAACAGGCTTTGGGACCTTGATTTTATTTTCCCCATGAGAAACCCCGGCGAGTGTCCGGCTGCTGCGACAGAGCAGAGGTCTCCAAACTTGGCAACTTTAAGATGTGTGGACTTCAACTCCCAGAATTCTCCAGCCAGCATAGTTGGTTGGAGAATTCTGGGAGTTGAAGTCCACAAGTCTTAAAGTTGCCAAGTTTGGGGACCCCTGCCATAGAGGTTGGTTGGCGCCTGGCAGGGAAGCGCTGGATCAACCCGCGTGCCTTCATTTCTTTCTTTGCTCCTTCTTGCAGCTGGAGACCGAAAACAGGCCAGCGTTTCCGGGAGCAAAGGTCCAACAGACGTCCTCTCCAGCATCCACGGACTCTCTGTTCCTGCCTCCTCGTCCTAGGAAGAGAAAGGCGGGAAACAGCGTCGGAGGAGATTCTCCTTTCTCCCAGGGGCCTGGGAAAGGAGGATCTGCAGCCTAGAGCCGGAGGCGCGCCAATAGGACGGGCTTCCATTGCCTGCCCGCGTTTTCTCACGGAGCCTTCTCGCCCAAACAAACGCGGAGGAATGGGCCCTGCCAGTTGTCCTCTCTGCGGAGGCGGGGGAAGGGCAAAAACCTACGCGTCGGTTTTGCTCTTGCTGACGAGAAATTGAGGAAAGACCCTTAAAAAAAAAAACGCAGCCGAGAGTGACCCAAGGAAACCAAGCGCGGTTCAAGAGGTTTTGATGGTGGAGTGAACTCGTTTAGATGGCGGACGGTATTTTTGTCCAAGCAAAAGCTAGAACAAGACGAAAGACAGCTTTTTAAACCACAGCCTTCCCATTGAGCGGTCCTTTGGGCCTGTAATGTACTTTGGGTCTAGAAAGGGGGTGGTTGGGGGTATAGTTATTGCTGCGTTTTTGACTTCACTGACAGCAAAGTGCATTTTGCGTTTCAAGGACATATTACCACTGAAACACTTCCTTGTCTTAGCTACGAAAAAATAAACATTTTTTTTTTTAAAAAAGAGCCAACTAAATATTTTCATTCTAGGAGTCTTTCTCTTAAGTGAAAAGAGCTACTATCCCATCTCATTGCACACTTCATCTTTTAAAAAAGGCCTTCCAAGGTTAAATTCTGCAAAACTGAATGAAGGTTTGACAGCTGGTCAATATAGTTTTTGAACAATTATTCAAATGTCTTCTGATTTAATTGTGAAGAGTTTTAGAACCAACCTATGAAAAGTTTCAGTAATTGGCTGTATATCATGTTAAACAAACAAATTAACCTGAGCTGGCAAATGAAAAGAAGGACATTGCTCAAACTATTAGCATAGCCTTTCCCTTCCCTTCATATTTCCAAAATGTTTTCCTTGAACAGGTTTCACAAGTCTTCTGCCTGATGTTCCACTCTGCTAAAGTCCTGTTTTGCTGGCATAGACATGCTGCTAACTCCTAATGCAAAAGGACAACTCGATAACAGTCTTTCCTGATTTTATACTGTATTTTTGTAACAAACCGATAAAATATGAATAACAATCTTCCTTGTGTTGTGTGTGTGTGTTGGGGGGATGATGCCTCCTTGAATGTTGTCACTAAATGTTTTTCTACAGCCAAATCTGAACCATGTTTACTCAGCACCACAGTAAACTCGGATGACTTCAGTAGAATTTTCAAATAGCTGGAACATAATCAAATATTTTAAATCTGCCAGAACTTCAAATTTTATGACTCAGAATTTGAAGCACAGCATTTGAATATGAAATGTACAGTTTTATTTCAAAAACAGCTTATTGACGAACTTGATTTACATGGATAGCTATCAATTGTAACATTCCATAACTTGTTTTACAGTACCAAAAGCAACTGTGTTAATTAACTAACACTTAGATGTTAAATATAGGTATATAATTAAATATATATTCAAATGAAATCTAACCATTTTTAAAATCTGCTTAAAAATCAGATGTTAAGCATATGTTAAGAAATGGTCTTCACAGATAAAACTGTAAAGTCAAACTTATTTTTTCCCCATTTTATACTGATATGATAGAAGAGCCAGACATCTTGGTTTCAGTTTTTTACATATTCCTGAATTTCACTGAATCAGAGTTAGTCACTGTCATCTTTTCACCAAACTTATTTTAAAAGGAAGTTGTAAATTTGAGTCAGGCCTCTGTAAATAAGAAAATGTGTGTAATCTAAAATTCCTCAGGGGAGCAATGGAATAACCCTGTAGTAAATAGAGATTTTATTTATTGAGTAAGAAATGACTATCACCAAGTGAGTGAGCCCATAGAAATTCTGAAAGAATAACAACCTAATAACATAATAACCTCAAAATTTGCAGAGCAGAATGCTTTGGTTCAATAAATATTCTTCTGACAATTCTTGGTGGCTTGATGATTTGATATGTTTGGAGATATTTTTCATATTCAGGACCAGTAAATGTTTTGTGACATATTTTCTTATGACTACATCTGGATTTGCAACCAAGGAATCAGTCTGTTAATTAAAATTAACTTCCATGTAATGGTTTCATGAAGATGCAATCTGAGACCTGTAGAAACAATTGTATGTATGCATGCATGAATTCTAACTACTTTTCCTAGCAACTATTATACATTTAATTATTGAATTTTAGAAAAAAAAGACTTGAGATTTTCAATCAAACATTGAAAGGCAGAATATTCCTGCTGAGTGCTGAATGCACCATGCCTTCTTTTAAGGCATTCTCTTCCCTTAATCCCTGTAACCAGTAAGCCAAAACCTAGAATGATGTGAGCACCTCCACCCAATTCTTTCCGTGAGAGATATTTCTGGCACATGGGAACAGTTTTGATTTAGAATTTGTTTTTCTATTTTTAAACTTTTTCAGATTTTAGAGTTTTCCTGAACATGCTGATACCTCCCCTGGCTACTCAGTTGTTCTGTGTACACTGTCTTCATAACTCAGTTCCTAAGTTTAGTATCTGAATGTATGTAGTAGACCAATTTATTAGTAGATACTGAGTTTATTTTTAAAATTATGAGAATTTCTTTTAGTGTTGTAGTGTTACTATAGCTTTCCATACAAACTCTATATAATTTTATTAATTCTTGGTCCCTGAAGGAAAAGGAAAAGGAGTGGAAATACATGGGGTTCATAGATTTGATTCATTTTTGTGTATTTATGATAGTCAATCATAGACTACAGTGTATTAACTAAAATTATTTTATTCCATTTTATCATCCATTGGTAATGACAAGATAGTTCAGATACAAAAATAACTGAATATTTAAAGTATTAGTTAAGAGAAAGATACTATTTTTTCCATTCCCAATAGTGTTGTGAAATTCTTTCATCAATGTGAAATTTTATCAGTAAAAAGGCAGTTAAATTGGCTGCCTTTCCATAGATTGCCAAGCTTATATGAAACTTTCTTGTTCCCTTGTGGCTAGAAGGTCCATGGGGACTCCAGATTAATCCATATAAATGATATAAACAAATGTTTTAAATATTTTTAACAGTAAATGTATGCAAGGAGTAACAGCAACACAATACAAATAATAAATATATAGAGAAAAAACTGGCACATTTTCCAATATCTGACTTGTTCATTGAATTACCCTCATTCTCTGTGTGTTTAGGGTGTATGTAGCATCTTGATTGGCTATGGGTTATGGTGGATGTTGTGTGATTTCCTGCTAGCAACACCATCTTCTACCTAAAGTCAATTGGGCTGAGAAAATGAACAAACAAAATATATGCGTAATGGATACAAGACAGGAAAGAAATGCAGTGTTAAAAATGTGAGGTAAAATATCTTACTTGAGCTAGATTTTTCCAGTAGTCAAGTGCAATGCTAATGGATACCATATGAATTTGAAGAAAATTTTACTAGATAAGTGCTCTATGCGTGAGCCAACCTAGAGGCAATATAATTTCCACAGTCATATTAATTTCATAATATTGGATATATTTCTCTTTACCTTTTTGGAAGGCAGCTGATTTAACAATCTATGCTATGGAATGTGCTATGATTCTTTTCTGATATATACTTCTGAACTGTTAGATTTCTTCCTAAGCTATAAACATCTTGAGTACATAGTAAAATGATGGTTGATGTAAGAACCTAGTAATGGTTGCTCTGCAGTAGTTGAGAAACAATAATCACAAGTATATCCTAGCTTTCCCTAACTTAGCAGTTTCTAGGTGTGTTTGATATTTATCTCCATAATTCTCAACTAACATTCCTTTGAAATGGAAGTCTCGAGGCACTGGAAGGCACCAGCTTGAGGCAGAATAAGTCTTACATGAAGGTAAGAGTGTTTGTTCTATTTAATTGGACCAAAAGAGCAGAAACATGGTGAAGTAGCAGCAAGTCTGCATATCTTCTTCGCAAGTTCAGCTGAAATTGCTGGAAGTTATTACAAGTTAATAAAGGCTGAACTTTTTCCTATTCCATAATGTCTACTACAACATTTGGATTTTGTCAACAACAACCTATCAGAGGACTCAGGCAATCTTGGTGTGTCTAAAATATATACTGCATTTATGTTTCTTGTAAAAGATCATAAAGTGTAACTGTAGTAAGCATTACATAAAATGGTAGTTTAAAAGACTGCAGGAGTAACACACTACATTATGTCTCCTTAGAAAGCAATAGCAGTACAGAGCATTAAAACAAGATCAAATGCAGGAAAATATTGTAAGAAAAGAAGATGATAATTCTAACTGGGGGAAAAGCTGCCTTTAAAAACAGCAATTGGGGCAGAAGAATTTGAAGGCAGCTTGAACCACAAACTTTTTAATTTTTTTAAAAATGCCTATAGTGAGTTTCTCTGGATATCTGGACAGAGAACAACTTTGGAGAACTTCTCTAGATCTAAAGGAAAATTCTCAAAACTCAAAAAAAGTAATTTGACTACCATGCACAGGATGTGGATGGAACACAGACACTAAGAGTGATGTGTGTTGTCACAGCTTGATAACACACGAGCTATTTATACACAACTTTCTCGATTGTGTTTGATTTGAATGCTGATATGCCATCAAGCCAGTGATCATATAGCCAGAACTTCTTCAGGATAATCTGTTCCTATCCTGCTCCTTCAGGTCTTCCAATGATGCACTCACCATGGCTGGAATTGAGACCATCCATGTTGCTGCTGGGTATGTTCTTCTCTTCTACTTTCCAAGCATTACAGATTTCTCAAGAGCTAGATTTTTGCAAAATGTGCCTAAAATAAGATAATATGAGTTTAGTCATTTAGGTTTTGAATAACAATTCTGAATTCATTTTTTTTCTATGACTTCAAAATGATTCCTGATTTTGTCTTTGAAAATGGTGAGTATATGCTGAAGATCCTACTATGGGAACTAGCTGCCTCTTCTGCTGTAGCTTGACATGGAATGTGCATGTGAGCAATTTGTGATGTGTCCCTGAATCAGCCATTGGCCATATCTTTGCTCAATTAACTGAACTCTCCACCTCCTTGTATCAATAATATAGTCAGTTTGATTTTGGTGTGCTCCATCTGTGAATGTCCATATGCATAAGCGTCATTTTGTTTGAGGAATGTGTTAGCAATAAAGAGATCATTGGATTGGCAGAAACTGGTTAGTCATCCTGCTTTATTATTGTGCCTTCCCCAAGTGGGAATTGAACTCACATGCCTCATTTTTGAAAGTTATGTTAGTGCAGATCCATATTTAAACAACCTTAACTTAAAATGCTAACATTAAGATTGACTATGCTTTGTATAAATGTTAGCGGTTAGATACATAAATAATGACTTACAGGCCTAACCTAGATGTCACAGAGCTTCCAATTATGCATGTCTCTGATCCATTTCTTTCCTTATAAATCATCTTCTGGCTAATAGGCAGGATTCTACATACCTAGGAGAAAATCCATCAGTTATTAACAGTTTATCTGAAGTAAAGTAAAGACATCCTCAAGTTGAGCTTGACTTCCGGTGGCTGTAGCAATATAGTTTTCTTGATAAGATTACTGCAGGGGTTTGCAGTGCCTTTTTCTGGGATAATTCTTTAATTTTCTACTTCAGTTAACATCCCTGGGATTCCCGGACTGTGTCCCCTCTCAATACTAGTCAGGGCAATCCTGTTTAGCTTACAAGAGGTGCCAAGAACTGCTTGCCTCTGCCACTTGCTAGGTGAATATGACGGGGGAGCGGGAGAGCAAAATCTCCTGTCCGAAAGCCTGGTGTATATGCAAAGTGATACCTGCTGGGATATAATTAAAGAAGCTAGGAAAAAGAAGAGCTACCAGACCAAAAAACAAAAACAAAAAACAGACAGTAAACAGACCAATCAAGGAACCACCAAGATCACACCCACCAACACTGACAAGTATATAAATTGTGAATGAACTCCACCTCCCTATTGGCGCTGATGAAGTTGCCCAGTTTGGTAAAGAAACATATGCAAGAAAACAACCAAGTTTAGAGAGCATCAAGGACCGCCCCCAAGAAATATAATTAAAAAAAAACATTATTAAAGAAAAATACTTTAAACAATAACATACCTACCATATTAGTCATAATCCATCTTCACTATCCATGGGAAAAATGTAGTTGTATTATTTCATGGCCTGTAGACAACACATAATTGCCACTTGAAGAACTTAAGAGCCCTGGTGGCACAGTGGTTAGAACACAGTATTGCAGGCAAACTCTGCCCATTATCTGGAGTTCAACCCTCATCAACTCAAGGTTGACTTAGCCTTACATCCTTCTAAGGTTGGTAAAATGATTGACTCAGATTGTTGGGGGCAATATTCTGACTCTGTAAACTTTATGTTTTATTAATTACAAACACTTGTAAACGTTGTAAAAGAGAGTGCTGTAAAGCCCTATGGAGTGATATAGAAGTCTAAGTGGTATTGTTAGTGCTATCCCCTTTTAAAGCTAAGATACACCATAAAACGCTTTTTGTAAAACGATGACACACACACATATTCATATATATGGACTCTGTGTGTGTGTGTGTGTGTGTGTATCTTGTAGCTGTCATTGCATTTTATCATTGGGCTGTTATAATGACAAGTATCTAAATATGAGTTATAATGATTATTGGAAGCTGACAATCACTGTAGCAATGGATACAGAGTAATTTGAAGGAACTGTGAGTACTGCAGTTTTGTATCTTCAAAACGAACACGTATCTTTTATTTTTTGTAATATCAGCCAGTCTGGAATAGGTGCCTTGCAGTGTCTCAACAGAAGCTGAGAGAAGACCTGGGAGGCAGAGAGGATTGAGAACACATGTCCAGCTGCACGAAATCCTGAAATTTCCTGCTACAGCGTGCTTAACAACTCAAGTATGGGTCAAGTGACAGCTCTGAAGTTCCTTATTGCAATATAACTGTAGAAAGCAAAGAAGATGACCTTGCTATCAATGTAAAAGGAAGTAGAAGTATTTTTTAAGACAGAAAAACTAGATAACATTCAGAGGCAGCTAAGAAGCAGAAGGAAGTACAGCAGAATTACACTCACAAATTTCTGTTATTTTAGCCTATCTTAATGAGCATAGTTTTAACCTTCATGGCTTCTGGTAAGGATTCTACTAGACATCCCTGAATGAGTGGGGATGGCATTGCAGCAGAGATGGGCATTCAGACAGTGAATTCAAGCTGGTATAGTTTCTCTGAAAAAAGGAGAAATTGTGAGGTTGCCCATAGCCATAATGCAGCCTATATGGACATAATATTCTCACAAGTCTCATTTCTTAAACACTTTCAGATGTAACTGATTTACAGCTAAAAAGAGATTATCTGAGTGGCAGGATAAGAAAATTGCCTATTTGGGTTGCTTGGCCTCCCTCTGGGGATTTCTAGTAATGCTTCTCAGGTAGGTTCAGCAGCAAGCAACTGATGTATTTGGGTTCACAGTATATTTCTTTTTCTGCAGTGTGTACACATTTCTCACAATTTTCTTTCAGAGATGGATTACCAGAGTGATTTTTTACACACACACACACACACCAAAAGAGAGGTGATAATTTATTGAGAAAACCATGACTATCTCTATCTGGAATAATGCATATTGTTAAGTTAAAGCACAATAGAAGATCGCTCAAAATACAAGTGCTTTGAGCAATCTTATTATTTACCATGATAATGAAAATCCATGAAGTGAGGAGGTTTGAATGTTGGGGAAAAGCAAAACAAATTCAACAGGTAAGGCAGAAAATAAAATATAGGAATGCCTAGCATCCTGAAAAAGTACAATCTTTTCATGGATTTTTAAATGTTGACTGAGTATCTAACAGCTCCACTTAAAAAAAAAGACTTGTTTCAGAGTATTCTCATGTATGTCACAAGTTTTGTTTCCTGGGAAGCCTTATTAAAATGTTTCATTTACAACAGAATGCCATGCTTCAAGTTTCTCACATTGATATTTAAAAGTTTAGTTTGAAATGGTGCTGGTAGGTGAAGAAGAATACAGCTTGTCTTTGGAGATCTTATCTGTAAAAAGAGGCTGAAAAGATTATCACTTGATCCAGATGGATGGCAAGAGAGAAGACAAGGAAAATGCATTATACCATCTGATTACCTGCCTATCCTCTGGCTAACCTTGTTATTTGTGGAGAATAGCTTTCATTTGGAGTGGGAGAAACTATTTGGCCAAGATTATTAATTAATTTGTCACTTCAGTTGTGAAGCCTTCCTGGTTTACATTAATTTACTGGGCCTTAAAAGAATTGCTCCTCTGATCCAATAAGATCAGTATCTGCAAAGTTGGCACCACCCAAAGAGCAATCATTTCTGGAGTTCTGAGATCCTTCCACTTTTATTTTTTGCCTGTAGAAGTGCCTGTTGGAGAGAACGAAGGTAAGAAAAATCTGGACAATTGCTTTGTTAAGCGATATTTCAAGAAAACAGGGGGTGTAGAAAATGGTCTGGGAGTGAACACTGAAGTAACCACTGGGAATAGGAGATATGGTAGAAGAATGGAATTTAAAGGAATTCAAAGGAATTCGATTCAGTGGTTGGCCTCACTCTTTTTTAGATAGCAGAACTAACTAAGAAAGCCAAAGTGACTGAGATAGTGGACTACATCCTGAAAATCCTGGTTGTTGCTTTTTTAATGCCATATCCATTGTGGGCAAAACATTTTCTTATTCAAGAATAAACCTGAATGAAAGTGCAACAGAGATCTGGCTGGCAGAAGAGGGAGGAAATTCATCCTTACCTCACATGGTTACTCTGTGATACAAGATGCTTGGACTGAAGGATGAGGAGGTGATGGCTGGGGTCTCTTATAAGTTCTCTTATTTCATTGATTAGATGCCCAATGTTGCACTTTTGATGTCATGTATGTAGAGGTAGTCCTTATTGACCACAACAGGGACCGGCAGCTCCATCACTAAATGGTGCAGTTGTTAAGTTGTTACATGTTTCTCTATCTGGAAATTGCTGTGGGTATAACTAAACTGTCAACCAGCACAAGGCGTGGGAACTTATGATGCCATGACTGAAAGACTCCACTTGTTGTCAATTCCTTACGAGACACAGTTTAGTGTATCAGTATTGACCTGTAAATCCCCTTAATGGCTTAGGACTTGACTATTTAAGGGACTCCCTCTCCCATTACAAAACTGTCTGGTACTTAAGGCTGGCAGGAGACACCCTCATGAAGATGCCCCCACTGTCAGGGGTTCATCTTTCTGGCATGTGGGGGGAGGCCTTTCTCCTTCCTTGTTTCCAGGCTGTGGAACACCCTCCCTTGGGAGTTCCATCTGAGTCTATAGGTAACTTGTAAAGACACAGCTCCTTTGCTGGAGTCTTCATTGTTACAGGATGGTAGCCTTTATTTTATTGCTAATTTTAATTTGTAGTGTTGATGTTTTTGCTTTTAAATTTCGTTAGTTACTTTAAGTGCTTGCCAGAGCAGAAAGTTGGGATATAAATAAAACTAATAAATAAATGATGTATATGTGTGCGTGTGTAGATGATGGCAGCAGGCAGAGCACAGCTTGTCAATTACTCTGTAATGAAGATCATTTTCATCATGGAATCTTTTGGGGTTTTTTTAGCATATGTTATATTTAACCAGATATCAACTATTTCTAAATGATAAAGTATTGCCGAATAAATTAAGCAGTACTAAACCAACTGCAATAAAAAACAGTCAAAATAATTAGGTATGCTAGAAAGAAAATCCTAAACAAGATTATAATAAACTGACAAAGCAGTGATGGAGAGCAGCAGTGTAACTGGGGAGGAAGCATTTTCCCATTTCCCACATCTTAAATTGGTTTATTAAACTCTGTAACTTTAAGGTGTATAGACTTCAATTCCTAGAATTCTGCATATTTTAAAACATGTTTTAAATGCATGTTTCCCCTCCTAAGGGAGGTGAGGAAGAGCATGACAGAGGATTGGGAAAGCAATGGGGAGGAAAAAGGTTAAGCAATTTCCCTGCTTCTCTGCTTGACTCCTCTGGAAGATTCATCACATACATCTTTGCTGTTTCCATATGTTAGAATGAACTGCCTTCCAAATAATTTTATTAAAAATATTAACTGTATCTTTGTTAAGTCCTAATATTTACAAAAGCACCTTTTCTTTTCTGCAACAATAATTATATCCTAGGTTTTCACAAATTCTTAAAATGCCATCAGTTTTGTCATATATATTTTTCTTTTGTTTCCTAGAAAAGCTACCCCTATAGAGGAGGCTAATCTAAGAAAATGAAAGGAAACCAATGCCTATCTTTGGCTTCATTTTATATAAGGAGTGCACTCAAATGAAATAGCTCCCATATGAAATATACTGTATTTTCCTTCCTTTAACAGAAAGGGGGACTTAAGGAAAAGCCGACCGCATCTATATGACTATAGTATAGATTCTAAATCTGGAAATAAAGTCAGTAAAGTTTACCTGGTCCTGCACCCCCCTCCCCCCTCATTTTTTAGGATGAGGACTGTTTCTGGGGTTTTTTTTCTTAGTGCCAAATATTCACAGGTATTTCCCACAGAAATTCATATAATTTACCTGGCTAATTTTACAAAATAAAATACTTATAAAACACACATAGATATAAGAAATAAATATTGATAAACAATGAGCCACTTAAATGGTTATGTAGACATGAATGATTTATGCACTTTTTTCCCTTAACCTAGCCATCTTATAGTTATAGTTGTATATGTGTGTGTCAGTGGTGGGATTCAGTTTTTTTTTACTACCAGTTCTGTGGGCGTGGCTTGGTGGGCATGGCAGGGGAAGGATACTGTAAAATCTCCAGTCAGAGGTGACATTTGCTGGTTCTCCGAGCTACTCAAAATTTCTGCTACCGGTTCTCCAGAACTGGTCAGAACCTGCTGAATACCCACCTCTGGTTATAGTATGATTTATCCTGAACATGTAAACTATGGGAAGGGGAAAGGAACTCTAGAGCGCACTGAATCCCCATGTGCTAATTACTTAAAATCTCATTTTAAAAAGCCTTTGCTTCTGATATATCAAGCATTTATTCAGCATCATAGAGGTACGGAGGTTTAGAAGGAAGGGAAAGCAGATGACACAGAAACAATGCAATTATTTTTTAAAGAACTGAACTGCGTTTGAAATCAAACTGTTTTACTCAAGCTAGATTTTATAGTATACTTTTCTGGCATAGTTCATAGATTTATAAGTAACCAATGATGCTTCTGAATGTGATAAATGAATCCTAATGTGAAATTATTTTTAATAACTTGATTATACAATTGTTACATTTCTGTTAGAAAAAAATATGTAGATTTGTATTAATTTATTCTCAATTTTTTAATAACATACACTTCAGAAAATGTTTTGGGACATCATTGAGTGTTAAAATAATCAAATGTGGCACTTTCATTTTGAATAGCAGTTAAGCTGTTGTATTTGTTTTGAAAAAAAATTGAGACCAGCCATATTACTAGATATGGAAAGCTGAGAAAAAAGTCTTGGCTCAGGTCCTCTATTAATGTAAAACATCCCTCCAAGAAAACATTTTATCCTTATTAATGTGACACTTAAAATATACATTGCTCTTTGTAGAATGTGTATGATTCACAGATGTTAACTCAGCATTTGCACACGCAAGAGAACACACACACACACACACAATCTTTCTTATATAGCTTATTATAATCTGGACCCACTTTAGCTTTGCAAACTGGTTCTCAACACTAATTATCTAGAAGCACTGTTTTTGATATGTAGCTACAATACTTCAGTCCTAAAAATTTAAGCTACATTCCAAGTAGTGATGAAGCTTTTCCATCTTCTATTTCTAGTGCTAAAAAGGCAGAGAAGTTCTCATATTATTAAAAGACATTTTCTGACAGTACTATTAAAACTAAACAAATCTCCATTTGCATGGATAGAATCTCACAATGTTTTTTTTTCAAGTCAGTTCCTGTTCTACCTTCAAATGACAGGGACTGCCCCATAATTTTCCATAATGTATAATTTAGTGCAATAGGGGTGAAGTATGGAACATGTTTGCTCAGAATTCCATGGCAATTCCCTATTGATTTCTCTCTCGTGGTCTAAGAGCCATGCCCACTGATGTTCATTCCCGCTTGGGCTGGGTTTTTTCTCCTTCAGTTTGGATCAGAAAGGATCAATTCGCATTCAGTTACAGCACTAAAATATTTTATCTCCCTTGATCCTTATGGGCAATTTTCATCTAAATGTCCCCAAAGACATTTAAAAATAGTTCTTAGGGAATGATGTATTGAGAAAAAAAAGTTTTATCTTTGTACCTCTTTCTTAATAGTTTTTTCCTTTGTTAATTCATTTTTCCCATTGTGTTATTAAAGTTTTTTTCTCCTCAAATAGCTTCTTTCTTTCTTTCTTTCTTTCTTTCTTTCTTTCTTTCTTTCTTTCTTTCTTTCTTTCTTTCTTTCTTTCTTTCTTTCTTTCTTTCTTTCTTTCTTTCTTTCTTTCTCTGTCTGTGTGTCTAAATATCCAAAGTGACTCTGGGCAGCTTACAATGGTGTAAAAGGATAGAAAAGCATTAAAAGTATTAAAAGCATTACAATTAGCAACAGTTAAATAAAGGTTTACAAAATGAACCTTAAGAGGATTACTATTTTGGAGTTTCTTTTTGACAGCCCCTCCCCCCCTTAAAGTGTGCACTACTATTACTGTTAATCTTCTCACCACTCCTTATCACCCATCCCCTCCCACTTGTGATTGTAGGACTGTAACTTTGTCACTTGTATCCTTACGATTTATATTGACTGTTTCCTAGTATGATTTGATTTCTTATTGTACCCTGTGATTATCATTAAGAGTTGTACGTTATGATTCTTGATTCTTAACGAATGTATCTTTCCTTTATGTATACTGAGAGTATGTACACCAAGACAAATTCCTTGTGTTGTCCAATCGCACTTGGCCAATAAAAGTATTCTATTCTATTCTAAACAGAGGAAATATTTACTATGCTGGTAAACAGTTGCACTGAACATTAATATACAATTATTTATTTAAGCAAAATGTTCTGTTTCCAAGCAACCAAAACTCTGTGGCCAAACAGTTACTTCTTCAAAGTATATTAAAGCCAAGATGTTGCTAAGTAGTTAAAATTTTTGAGTCATGGTCATATGTTCCATGATTGTATAGCATTTATAGAAGATATATATAGATAGATTGTGCCTTCGAGTCATTGTTTACTCTTGGAAACTGCCTGGATGAGTTCCTACTTGGCAAGATTTTTGGAAGTAGGTTGCCCTTGCCTTCTTCCTAGGGCTGAGGGAAAATGATTAGGCCGATGTAACCCAGCTGGCTTCACGCCTAAAGTGGGACTAAAACCAGGAGGTTTCCAGCCTAGAGCTTAACAACCACTCCAAGTAGCATCTGCACTTGTCATATTATAGTTACACAAAATTATTAGACATTACTTATATTTCTCAAATGTAAACATACTGAATATAGAACATTGACTTTTCCTTCATTATCGAGCAATTATAGACTTTAGGTTCTCTTCATATTTTTAGATTGCTAAGGTACATGTCCAATAATCTAGCTAATATTCTGAGCCCTGCCTCCACCATGGTAATGTGTAATACTTCATTTATCTTTAACTATAATGAACACAATCCCTTACAGGGAAAAAATGTGGGAAAATATGTGTTCCTCTCCCCCCTCCAATATATCCTATTGGTTCAGTGGAATTTATTCAGTATGAATATTTGTAAAAATTAAGCAGTTAAGAAGTGTAACCTTGATAATAAAAAAAATAATTGAAGAAATGTGAGAATCATGATAATGCAAACTCTTATTCAATACGTTTTCTAAGTCTGCAGAGTCAGTGCAGATGTATGGCAACTTCGATAAAGAAAGAAGAGGTTTTATAGAGATAAACCATATTTACATGCCATTCAAAAGACAATAAAAAAAAAAACTAAGAAGGAAACAAAAAGACTAGAATACATCCTCTCCAACACTCAAACCCAGACAAGCAGGACTTAAATCCAGACAAACAATCATGCAGAAAACAATACCCTACTCAAAGAACTACTGAGGAGAAAACCACATCCCAACCAAAACTGTAATGAAATGTCTGCAAGCAAACAATCAGACAGAAGATTCTGACAATATGGAATCAGTTGTTCAAAATCAGTCCTCCAAGAATATGATTAAAGTGACGTTTGCTTCTTCTTCTGCCTGAGGAGAATACTGTACACACATACACATACCTGCAGCAAGAACATTGCGCTCTCCTAAAATTGGGGATTTGAACATTTTTTCCATGAAGTTAATGGAGTAAATAAATTATGAAAGGGGGAAAAGGAGGTAGTTATAATTATTCTGGTTTATTTTTAATTGCAGCAATTAACGGGTAACCAAATCTGAGTTGCCCACCACTAACTGGCACTAATCTTTGCTAGCATCTGGCAATTGTGTCTTTTGTACTATTGTCCAGAAATAACCTGCATGGAGTCACTGAGAGTGAGTTGGGCAGCCATATACATTCTATTAAGAAACGTATTTGTTTTTTTCACTTTGACACTCCATTGCTGCAGCAGACCAATGGGATTTCTTCTACAGTGTATGAGACTAGTTTTTGCAAAGATTTAGAGGAGTAAAATGAACAAATCCTTTTGTCTGTTTGCATAAGCTCAGGTATAGTTTCCAAAAATTACCTGGCTCTTTTCACTATACATAGAAGAAATTAAAAAGAAAGCTCAATTACCATGTTGATTTGAAAAGGGAAAGGGAGAAAAGAGTGTTCACTTTCAGATAACAGATAATCAGAGTTGAAAGGGACCTTGTAGGTCATCTAGTCCAACCCCCCGCCCAAGCAGGAGACCCTACACCATTTCTGACAAATGGAAGTCCAATCTCTTCTTGAAAGTCTCAAGTGATGGCGCTCCCACAACTTCCGAGGGCAAGCTGTTCCATTGGTTGATTTGTTCTCACTGTCAGAAAGTTTCTTCTTATTTCCAGGTTAAATCTCTCCTTGTTCAGTTTCCATCCATTATTCCTTGTCTGGCCTACAGGAGCTTTAGAAAATAGCTTGACCCCTTCCTCCCTGTGGCAGCCCCTCAAATATTGGGAGACCGCTATCATGTCTCCCCTGGTCCTTCTCTTTACTAGACTAGCCAAGCCCAGTTCCTGCAACCATTCATTGTATGTTTTAGCCTCCAGTCCCCTAATCATCCTGGTTGCTCTTCTCTGTACTTTTTCTAGAGTCTCAGCATCTTTTTTGTAACGTGGTGAACAAAACAGGATGCAATACTCTGGGTGTGGTCTTACTAAGGCTTTATAGAGTGGTATTAGTACCTCATTTGATCTCAACTGTATCCCTCTGTTAATGCAACTTAGGATTGCATTAGCTTTTTTGGCTGCTGCTGCACACTGCTGGCTCATATTTAGCTGGTTGTCCACTAAGACTCCAAGATCCCTCTCACAGTTACTGCTATCAGGGAATAACTTCAGGAAATACATTTTGTGTCTCCTGCCCTAAGCAAAAGACTGTTATCGAACAGAGGGGACTGCCTCTCCCCGACTGTGTCTACCCGTTCCCTCAGATCATGCATGCAGGTCCCATCTATCAAAGAGTCCATCTGGCAGTAAGAGAGCAATTTCAGTCATGCTCGCTGCTTGCTTGGAACCTCATCACACTGGATGATCTGATTAGCCTCAAACTTGTTGGCCATTCCTAACGCATAGAAAGCTTGGTTGTATCATCAGGTGTGGATGCTGGGACTCATGGCAAAGCCTGGCAGATGGTGGTGCTGATGATTGCGGTGGGTTTTTGGCTGCTGCTTAGTATTTATTCTGTGTTTTTAACTGTTGGTACCACTCAGAGTCATGATGCTTAGACGGAACACCAAATCAATTGAAATATATACATATGTTATATAGAATGTGCAAATGATAAAGGTAAAGAAACAAGGAAAGTTTGTCGAGGGGCTCACTGAAATATTTTCTGTACTGAAATCAGGATTAAAAGTTGCAATTGGGGCTTGTATAACATGAAATATCAATATTTTACTCCTTTTTTGTTTCTTTTTTCAAACTTCCATTGCAAACCAACTCCCAGAGATGGTTATGTAAAAAGCAGAGCAGTGGTATAAATCAAAGGGCTGGTTTTCACACTTTAGTCGGTGAATATATTTGGATGGTAGTCCTGTACATATCAGCTTGGTTGTGTATTGATAAAGTGTTTTATGCTACACAAGACATATGATTCTAAGTATTCTTTAGCTGGGACACTGCTCTAACCTTTACATCTCTCTGGTTTTATTGCATTAATGTGCTTTGACTGCCAAGAATTTACATGATCATACCTGATAGTCACCTATTATTCATGTCACATATGTTAAGCAGTTATTTGCAATAATTCTGTCACCACATGCTGACAGCAAGCTCATGCCACAGCTTATGAGACATCAGTGCACTAGGCCCCTGAAACCTATCCAAAGTCTTCATGGGAAATGCTGCTAACAAATGTTGGTGAGTACATTGCATTCCGTTATCTCCTTGGGAGTTAAATTACACCACTCACTCAGTCGTTTTTGCTTGTTCAGACAATGAGGGTAGGTCAGGAACAGGTAAATAATCTCTTTAGCCTGCCTTCTCTGAAGTGACACTGGAATGAAGGAGAACATTTTAGAGAGATATCAGTTTCCAAAGTAGGAATCTACAAACAGGCACACACATTTGCAGCTTAGTAATTTTACCTTCTTCTC